>NC_133648.1:209078838-209425950 GCF_009905375.1 Apium graveolens
ATCATCCACATTCATGGATCACTAGCAATGGCTGGTTCCATCCTTATTTTTCCAGTACCTGCCTTTCTCTCATATTCTCTCTTTTGTTGCATCAGGGTCTCACCCTGGCTCCCCACCCTCACACCCTCACCTTCACCTACTAAGGTGGGACTCCTCTCACTCACTTTTGCCAATCCTGAATGAATGGATTGCTGAGATTCACTCTTTTCCTCTCCTTTTGCCTGGGAGCAACCCAGCCTCTCACTCAATGCACTCTCCTCTCTCAGTCCTAAGAGTGATTGTATTACCACCAAATCTTCTGCACTTGAAATTATTGAAGTTTGAAGTTGTGCAGAGACACTCGACGGATAAGTGATATCCGTCGGGTGAGTGGTAAAGCTATCCGACGGATAACTACTGTTAAGCTTATCCGTCGGGATACAATCACTACTCGACGGATGAGCAATATCCATCGAGAGAGTAGAAATGAATGAGGTGGGAAGAGAAACTATTGTTGACTCTGTGTTGATTGAAGTTATTTGAGGCACATATGTCATAATAGAATCAGAAAGAATTGGCAAGTGAGCCAACAAATCTTCTAAAAGATGATGCTCACTTGCACTAGATTTTGGCTTCCCCAACAGAGTTGAAGAAGGGGAATCAGGAATTGAAGTGTTTATCATGTCCACTTCCAGTGAGTTAGTTGGTGAGTATTGTGTTTCTGTGGCTTCTATTATGAGAGATTTTGGCTGTGACTCCATATTTATTGGAGCCACATCAATCTGAATTTGAGAAGGTACAGTGACTGTGTCTTTAGCACCAGTTTGCACTAAGTGTGTGCCCTGTGCATCCCCAGTTGTTTTGGATTTCTTCTTTCTAGTGTAAGTTTGGTGTGAGCTTGTGTCCCTAACCCTCTTGGCCTGTGCTCTTGGATGAGAGCTTTGTTCAATAGCCACATCCTTTTGGGAGGATGCAGCTAGAAGTGAGCTTTTGTCCTTTTTAAGCACTACAGTTTGTTGGGAAACTGCAGTGTGGCTAGGCTGGGATTCACTCAACTCTCCAACCTTATCCTTGGGGTTACTTTGATGTTCACCCCTTCCCTCACTTATCTTACCCTCCTTCACACTCCCCTCTTTGGCTTTGGTAGATTTTTGAACTGGTACCTTTTGAGAGATACTAGAGGGGGTTTTCTTTGATTTGGATTTAGAAATTATAGTTATTTTGGCAGCTTTGGTAGGCAACTATTTGGTCATTGTCACAGTTGCCATAGCTATGCCTGAAGTCAAAGAAATAGAAGATATTGGAATAGTTGAGGGTCTGGATGAACTTACCTCACTTACCTGAGGTGTCAGCATTACAGGAAAATAGAACATTGGCACATCCTTGTGATGGTTGGCCCTGTTCAAGTCTGCAATGATTCTTCTCTCTTGAACCCAACAAGCTAATTTGTTGTTTGGGTTCTCGAGCTCAATCTCTTGACAAAGATGGTTAGCCAAAAGCATAAAAAATCTAGCATAGTAAATATTCTTTCCTCTTTTGGCTAAGTCACCTAGTTTAAAACCTAACTCATACACAACAAGGTCACTGAAATTGTAATATTTGTCTGTAACTAGCATGTATAGCATGTTAAGCATGGAAATATTCACAGAATCAAAATTACTGATTTTTCCAGAAAAGACTTTAGTTACTACATCACACAAGTAACTCCATTCCTTCCTAAGACCTAGTCTTCTAATTTCACTTAGTTTTGCAGTAGGAAGTGCATAATGAATGGAATTGAGCATATTGACAATATCAGTGTCAGTGTGTGGTGCAGTTACATTATCATCAGGAATCTTGAAACATGCTTTTATGACATCACTATTGATACAGAAATCATTACCTTTGATGGTTAGAGTGATGGTTTTGTCAGTAGAGTTATAGATTGCTGTTGTCCACATCTCCTCAACAACTTCACAATAAATTGTGGGTGATTCCAGCATGGCAAAACTTAACTTGCAGTTGTTCACGAAGTCCATCATCTTATGATAGTCTTCAGATTGCTGAATCCCCTTATTGACCAAGGCAGTGAAGTTGTTCTTCTTATAGATGAACCCAGTCTGTGACATGATCTTAACTACGGGTTCCATTGTTAGAGAAGAAAAGCTTGAAGAGAGAGAGGATTTTTGCTTGAGAGAGAATGAAGTAACACAGTTGAATTTGAGAATGATAAAAGAAAATGATTAGAATGAAATAAGCTTTTATACTTTACTCAAAATCAACTGATAAAAATAATAAAGAGAAGTAAACTACCCAATAGAAATTGTCTAAAATAGCCATTTTAAAATAAACTGTAAAAATTCTACCCATTATCCGTCGTGTAATGCTCACAAACTGTAAGTATACTCGATGGATAATGTTCAGGGAATTAACGGTTAAGATTTAGACACTTCGACGGATGAGGATAAGTTCATATCCGTCGAGCTTTAAAATACTCCAGAAAAGTAATTGATTTTTATTTACAATTTGTATATCGACGGATGACTCAACTCGATGGATAATGGTCATCTGTCGAGATGCAAATTTTGACTTAGCCAAAATTTTCATCCAAGACTAAAAATCAGTTAAATTTCTGGCTACTTTTCAACTTGCAAAATAATTCAGATAAATTCAAGAGTAATTAAGCATACCTAACTCACTTACCAACCTAGAAAAGGTGGATTCATCCAGTGGTTTGGTAAAAATATCTGCAAGTTGCTTCTCACTTGGAACAAAATGTAACTCTACAGTACCATTCATTAGATGTTCCCTTATGAAATGGTACTTGATGTCTATATGCTTTGTCCTTGAACGTTGCACTGGATTTTCAGTGATGGCAATTGCACTTGTGTTGTCACAAAAAATAGGAATCCTTTCAACTTGCAAACCATAGTCTAGCAATTGATTTTTCAACCATAAAATCTGTGCACAGCAACTGCCAGCAGCAATATATTCAGCTTCAGCTGTGGAAGTAGAAACTGAATTTTGCTTTATACTGAACCAGGACACAAGCTTGTCTCCTAAAAATTGACAGGTTCCTGTTGTGCTTTTTCTATCAATTCTGCAACCTGCATAATCTGCATCTGAATAACCAGTTAGATCAAAGCCAGAATCTCTAGGATACCAAATGCCAAGGTTTGGTGTTCCTTTGAAATATCTGAAGATTCTCTTAATAGCTATCAAATGAGACTCTCTAGGATCAGCCTGAAATCTAGCACACAAACATGTAGCAAACATTATATTTGGCCTACTAGCTGTTAAGTACAGAAGTGAGCCAACCATGCCTCTATAACTTGAAATATCCACAGACTTTTCAGTAGTGTTTAGTTCAAGCTTAGTTGCAGTGGCCATGGGAGTTTTTGCAGATGTGCAATCCATTAGATCAAAATTCTTTAAAAGATCAAAAATATATTTAGTTTGACTAATGAATATTCCATCACTAACTTGCTTAACTTGTAAACCAAGAAAGTAAGTTAGTTCTCCCATCATACTCATTTCATACTTGCTTTGCATCAGTTTGGCAAACTTTTTACAAAGTTTCTCATCTGTAGAGCAAATAATAATATCATCTACATAAATTTGAACAAGTATGCTAGAGCCATTCACATTTCTGAAAAATAAAGTTTTATCTATAGTACCTCTTGTGAAGTGATTTTCCGAAAGGAACTTTGATAAAGTGTCATACCAGGCTCTAGGTGCTTGCTTCAGTCCATAAAGTGCTTTCAGTAGATAATAGACATACTCTGAAAAATTAGGATCTTCAAAGCCAGGAGGTTGACTTACATACACTTCTTCCTCCAAATCTCCATTCAGAAAGGCACTTTTGACATCTATTTGATAGACCTTGAAATTGGCATGGGCTGCATAGGCTAAGAAGATTCTGATGGCTTCAAGTCTTGTAACAGGAGCAAATGTTTCATCAAAATCTATTCCTTCTTGCTGACAATAGCCTTTAGCAACCAATCTTGCTTTGTTCCTTACTACTATGCCATTTTCATCCATCTTGTTTCTGAATACCCATTTGGTGTCTATTGGATTCTTTCCTGTAGGCTTGGGTACCAGCTTCCATACTTTATTCCTTTCAAATTGGTTTAGCTCCTCCTGCATAGCTAAAATCCAATCAGGATCTAACAAGGCTTCGTCTACCTTCTTTGGTTCTTCCTTAGACAGGAAGCTGCTGTATAGACATTCTTCTTGAGTTGCTCTCCTGGTTTGAACTCTGGAAGAAACATCACCAATAATCAGTTCAAAGGGGTGATCTTTTGTCCATTTTCTTGGTTGAGGTAGATTAGCCCTAGATGAAGAGACCTCAATGTTGTCTTGATGTGTGATTGAGTTTTGATTGCTAGAAACTCCCCCTGAGTTTGTGGATCTTTGATTTGAGATTGGGGTGCTTTCTATGGGTGATCTGCCTTGACTTCCTGCTCCTTTTGATAACCCGACGGATGGTGAATTTTGAGTACCGACGGATGAGGCGGGTTGTCTTCCGACGGATAATACAGATTGCCTTCCGATGGATGAAGCATTATGTAACTCGACGGATGTTGAGTTTTGTGCTTCATTTGTAGTAGATTTGTCTGCATTATCCTTAGACACTGTTTCTTGATCACTCTCATCATCACTTTCATCACTGACCATCTCAACATTGTCGAATTTGAGGCTCTCATGGTAATCTCCATCTTTTAGTCCTTCAATCTTTTTATCATCAAACACAACATGTATAGATTCAACAACAATGTTGGTTCTTAGATTGTAGACTCTATATGCTTTACCAACAGCATATCCAACAAAAATTCCTTCATATGCTTTAGCATCAAACTTCCCATTTTGATCAGTTTGATTTCTCAGAATATAGCATTTACAGCCAAAGACATGAAGAAAGTTCAGAGTTGGCTTCTTGTTCTTGAACAATTGATAAGGTGTCATGCATCTTGCTTGATTAATCAGAGAGATGTTCTGAGTGTAGCATGCAGTGTTTACAGCTTCAACCCATAAGTATGTTGGTAGTTTTGATTCTTCAAGCATTGTCCTTGCAGCTTCAATAAGAGATCTATTCTTTCTTTCCACTACTCCATTCTGTTGTGGAGTCCTTGCTGCTGAAAACTCATGCAAGATTCCATTTTCCTCACAAAATGCTCTCATGACATAGTTCTTGAACTCAGTTCCATTATCACTCCTGATTCTTCTAACTTTAAAATCAGGATGATTGTTAACTTGCCTTATGTGATTGATGATGATTTCACTAGCTTCATCCTTGGACTTTAGAAAATAGGTCCAAGAGAACTTTGAGAAATCATCTACAATTACTAGGCAAAATCTTTTCTTTGAGATTGACAATATATTGACTGGTCCAAACAAATCCATGTGAAGCAGTTGTAGAGGCTCTTCAATTGCTGAATCAAGTTTCTTCCTGAATGATGCTTTAATCTGCTTCCCTTTTTGGCAGGCATCACACAGTCCATCCTTTGTAAACTCCACCATAAGAATGCCTCTAACTAGCTCTTTCTTTACCAGCTCATTCATGGTCTTGAAGTTCAAATGGGATAGCTTCTTGTGCCATAGCCAACTTTTATCTTGACTTGCTTTACTGAGAAGACAAGTTACAGATTCTGCTTTAGTTGAGTTGAAGTCAGCTAGATACACATTTCCTCTTCTTACACCAGTGAGAACCACTTTGTTGTTTTGATTATTAATCACAATACAGGTTTCTTTGTTGATGGTTACTGAGTTGCCTTTATCACAAAGCTGGCTGATACTCAACAGATTGTGTTTGAGACCATCCACTAAGGCAACCTCTTCAATGATGACATTGTCCTTTGAAATCAAGCCATATCCCACAGTATAACCTTTGCTGTCATCTCCAAAAGTGATACTTGGGCCAGCTCTCTCTTCAAACTCTGTGAGCAGGGTAGAATCATCAGTCATATATCTTGAACAACCACTATCCAAGTACCAAAGATTCCTTCTGTTTCCCTGCACACATCAAAATCAAATCAAGTTGATTTTGGTACCCAAGTTTCCTTGGGTCCTGCCTTGTTAGCTTTCTTCTTCTGTTTCTTAGGTCTTAACTCATTTGACTTAGGAATTTCAGATTCTCCCTTAGTCATTTGGGTTGGGCCTTTGAAACCACTAGATGCAACAGAATTATCATGCATGTTATGGCTAACAGGAAATTGCATGCTTGGTGCAAACATGTTATTCCAGTAAGGCATGCTAAATGGCATTTGAGGCATATTGTATGCAGCATAATATGGATTAGGTGCAAATGGCATATTAGCAAACTGTGCATTCATGTTCTATGTAGGCATAGCATTAACAGGCATGGGAGGCATGGCATTCATGTTAGAGAATTGAGGCTGAACAGACATGAGAGTAGGCATGGAAGATTTGCAATTAACAGACAAATGATTTATACTACCACATTTGATACAGATTTTTCTAGGAGCATATTTGTCAGGTGTGTAGTTATTATGTTTGTTAATCCCTACTTTACCATTCCTATTGTTTTTCCTTTTAGTCTCCGTTTTTACCTCTATCTTCTCAAGTCTGTCACTTAACTGTTTGACAGTCATGTGACCAACATTAGCCTTCTTCCCTTTCTTGGCTTGACTTGACTCTCCTGAAACAAAGTTCTTGGAAACAGACCCATACTTTTCATTTAGCTTGGTTAATTTGGCTTTGCTAATGGGTTTGCTCACAGCCGACGGATGAGGATTTTTATCATTCAACGGATAACACTTTTTGTTATCCGACGGATAGTTCTCATCATCCGTCGAGTCTACATCTGTCAGCAATCCATCTACCAAAATAGGTTCTAGTTTCTCCTTATTCTTTTTCCAGGCTTCATCACAAAAAGACTCAATTCCTTGAACCTTGGTGATTTGAGCATGAACATCTCTGGATGTTTTCCATGCTTTAATCACCTCCTGTTCACGATCGAGCTGCTTCTTTAAAATTTCTTCCTTTTTCAAGGACTCAGTTAATTCCTCCTTGGCAATTCTACACTCAATTTTTAGTTTCTCAAACTCAACAAACTGAGACTCAAGCACATTATTCCTCTCACTCAAAAACAAGTTGTTTTATTTGATTTTAGTATTTTCTTTAGTGAGGCACTTAAGTGTAACACGCAAATGATACAATTCTGTAGACATGTCATTTATTGCATCATTACACTCAGCTTTAGATAAATGTGCAAGGTTTGTAGTGATTACCTGATTGCTTGAGGAACTTGTCTCTGTTTCATCAGACTTGGCCATAAGGGCTAGATTGACATAGCTGACATCCTCATCTTCATCCAAATCCTCAGCTGCCCAGTCATTCTCTTGTGTAATAAAAGCCCTTTCCTTCTGTTTGAGTAGATCAAAGTATTTTTTTCTTATAATCCACAGACTCAAATCTTTTCTTACTGGAATCTGACTTTCTACACTCATTTGCAAAATGCCCTGCCAAGCCACATTTGAAACACTTGAATTTTGATTTATCCACCATGTTTCTATTTGGCTTGGCAGCTCCAAAGTTCTTCTTGAACTTGAGCTTGGAAAATCTTCTTGAAAGGAATGCTAGGTGCTCATCAATGTCCTCCATGTCATCTTGGCTCAATGAATCTTCACTTTCTGCAGCTAGCCCTTTACCCTTGCTTTCACAGGCCTTTGAAGTTGATTCCACAGCTTCCATCTTCACTTCCTTCTCCTTTTCTAGTTCAGCCACTAGTGCAATGGATCCTCCTTTCTTCTTTCCTCTCTCCATTCTTTCATCCTGCTCTATCTCAAGCTCATAGGTCTTCAGAATGCCATACAGTCTCTCCAAAGTAAACTCCTTATAATCTTGTGAGTTTCTCAATGAGACTGTCATTGGTTTCCATTCCTTTGGAAGAGATCTGAGAAATTTTAGATTGGAGTCTTTAGTCTGATAGACTCTTCCATGCAATTTAAGAGCATTTAGTAGCTTTTGGAATCTACTAAAAATGTCAGTGAGTGACTCACTTTCTTCATTGTGAAAATGCTCATATTGCTGAATCAGGAGCTGCATTTTATTTTCTCTTACTTGCTCAGTACCATCACAGATTATCTGTATTGTGTCCCAAACTTCCTTGGCAGTCTTGCAGTTGATGATGTTATCAAACATGTCTGCATCAACACCATTGAACAGAATGTTCATGGCCTTTTTATCTTTCCTGACTTGTTCAATATCAGGATAAGACCATTCATGCCTTGGCTTTGGAACAGATGGTTCATTTCCTGTTGCTGCTCTCATAGGAACATGAGGGCCTCTTTCTATGCAATCCACATAGGCCTCATCTTGAGAAAGCATATGAAGATGCATCTTTACCTTCCAATGATGGTAATTATCTTTATCAAGAAAAGGAATCTTGACTCCAACATCTTTCTTGTTCATCTTGCTGAATTGTTTTGATCTTTAAACTCTTTGTAGATTAAGAGCTTGCTCTGATACCAATTGTTAGTCCCTTAACAATATAGCAAGAATTACAGAAGGGGGGTTGAATGGAATTCTTGAATCTTTTTCTTGAAATAAAAATGTTCAAATCGATTATGGATATATTTGTTTTGATTAGCACAATGCGGAATGTAAACTTGAATGAATCAAAACATAAGTAATTAAAAACAAGTGTCTTTAAAAACTTTTTGGTGGATTTAAACAATTCCACCAGAGATATATTTAATATATCGAGAGGACTCTGTGTGCAGAAATGCTCACAGCTGCTTACAAAATAGAACTGCTAAAAAAACACAGGAAATGCTAAAGATAGTGCTTACAAAGATTTCTCTGTTGTTGTTTCTTAGCTATTTCAGTTATTTTACTATTTGCTACTCTCTTGGTTTATATATTACCAAGATTACAAAGTCAAAAGAATTGAACAAATATAAAATCTAACAGTCTTGATCTTTGCTGCTTTTCGTCCTCTATTACCCAGTTAATGGGCTTCCACAGTGTACTTGTATCCAACTCAACGGCTGTGTGTCAGCTTTCACTGTTCAACTGATGTTTGAATCTTGATATGATCATCAGTCGACTTTCAGATCATCCGTCGATGACTTAATTGATCATCCGTCGACTGCTATGTTATACATCCGTTGATAGTCATTTGATCATCCGTCGAAGCTTTGTTAAGCATCCGTTGGTAGCTATTTTGGCACTTGACTTCATTTCACTTATACAGAATTACAAGACATTGCTTATGTACAGTTAATCAACCTATTCTGCATATCTAGTTAAAGTCAACATGACTTATATGCTACTTCAGATTCTATACAAAGGTGCATACAACACTGTGCTACAAACTTATTATTACATAAGCTACTCACTCGATCGATAATAAGTTAATCATCCATCGGGACTATAATGAGTTATCCGTCGGGACTATAATTCTTATCCGTCGAGTGCTACATTATTTTACTAAGTAAAATCTGCTTAGATGTTTTGTTTAGGTAATCATCAAGTACACAACATATTCACAACAGAAGGCTAGTTCAACTTACAATGCAATCATGGGAAGAACGGGAATACATGCCTTCAAGGAAGTCCTTTCTTCCTACCATTCAGTGATGAAGTTTCCCACCCGGAATGATATTGGAGAAGAGAGAGGAGATAAAAAGATGGCAAGGAGTTATTATGTGGCCTCTCTTAGGGCAGATGGAGTTGGGGGACAGGTTCTTCCTATTGAAGACCTGGATATCCGCGAGAATGATGAGAAAAGAGGGAAGCCAGCAGAAGACTTGGTTCCGATTCCTTTGGCTCCAGAGAATCCTGAGAAAGTGACTTTCATTGGAGCAACACTAGAGGAGCCCCTTAGAGGGAAGTTGGTGAAATTTTTACAAGAAAATAATGATGTTTTTGCATGGTTGGCAGCTGATATGCCAGGTATAGACCCGAAACTAATCACTCACAAGCTGAATATGGATCCAAATCAAAATACTGTGAAGCAAAAGAAAAGAAGCTTTGCTTCACAGAGGCAAGAAGCTATTAAACAAGAAGCAGAGAAGCTCTTAGAGGCTGGTTTCATTGAGGAAATACGGTTTCCAGAATGGTTAGCAAACCCTCTGATGGTAAAGAAGGCAAATGGAAAGTGGAGAATGTGCGTGGACTTCACTGATCTAAATGATGCATGCCCAAAGGATTGTTTCTCATTGCCCAAGATAGATACATTGATAGATGCAACCACTGGTCATGAGATGCTGAGTTTCATGGATGGATTTAGTGGATACAATCAGATCAAAATGCATAAGGATGACATCCATAAAGTATCATTTATCACTGACTTTGGTGTTTTTTGTTATCTTGTTATGGCGTTTGGTCTCAAGAATGCAGGAGCCACCTATCAAAGGTTGGTAAATAAGATTTTCAAGGACCTTATAGGAAAAACTATGGAAGTTTATGTTAATGACATGTTAGTCAAGAGTTTATTAAAGGCTGATCATATAACCCATTTAAGGGAAGCTTTTGAGGTGTTGAGATATCACAAAATTATGCTAAATCCTACAAAGTGTGCTTTCGGGGTGGAACTTGGAAAGTTTTTAGGTCTGATGGTCTCCAAGAAGGGAATCGAGGCCAACCCTGATAAATTAAAGGTTATCCTAGACATGGAATCACCACATTCCATAAAGGACGTTCAAAATCTCACTGGAAGAGTTGCAGCTCTAGGACGCTTCATCTCCAAATCCGGAGATAAGTGCTTGTCATTCTTTAAATCCCTGAAAAAGGTTAAGGATTTTGTATGGACTGAGGAAAGCCAAGAGGCATTCAAAGAATTAAAGAAATATATGGCTCATACCCCGTTGTTGGCCAAGCCAGCTCTGAATGAAACTTTGTACTTGTAATTGGCCATTTCAGAAAATGCCTTGAGCGCTGTATTGGTTAAGGAGGAACTTAAAGTCCAGAAACCCATATATTATGTTAGCAAGATTCTGCATGGAGCTGAGTTGAATTATTCAACTATTGAAAAGTTTGCTTTATCCTTGGTGATGGCCTCAAGGAAGTTGCGCCCTTACTTCCAGGCTCATAAAATTGAAGTGCTCATAAAATTGAAGTGCTAACAAATCAGCCCTTAAGAATATTATTCATAGTCCCAAGGCTAGCGGAATGCTGATTAAGTGGGCAATAGAATTGGGAGAATTCTATGTCAAATACAAGCCACGAACGGTAATAAAATCCCAGGCATTGGCTGACTTCGTGGTGGAATGTACCATACCCAACCAAGAAGTCGGGGGGTTAGAAAGATACTATACCTCAAGACACAGAAGGTGATAAAGGAGACAAAGAAAAGGATGTTAAGGAGAAGGAATATTGGGTTCTCTATTTTGATGGAGCATCAAAAACAAATTCAAGCGGAGCAGGGCTAGTTTTACAAAGCCCCGATGGGTTCTTGATTGAATATGCTATGAAGCTAGACTTCCCAACTACAAACAATGAAACAGAAAATGAAGCTCTGATAGATGGCCTCGTCCTGGCAGGGACATTGAGAGTCAAGAACTTAAAAGTCTGTGGAGACTCGAAGTTGGTTATATCCCAGGTCAAGGAAGAGTTTGAGGCAAGGGATGATACAATGGCTATGTATGTCCTCCTAGTAAGGGCTGTGATGACTCAGTTCGATGAATGCCATGTTGAGCACATCCCAAGGGAGGAAAATGCTAAGGCGGATGCGTTGTCCAAGTTTGCTTCATCAGAGATAGAGAAAAGTTTAGGAAGTGTATACTTCCGTGTTTTAAAAACACGGAGCATTGACGTTAAGCTTGTAGCTCCTATAGGGCTGGGGACATCGTGGATAGATCCCATTAAGGCCCATATTCAAACTGGTTGGCTGCCAAATGATGTGACTGAAGCACGGAAGTTGGTTGTTTGAGCACTGAGATATTCCTTGATCGATGGGATTTTGTACAAAAGATCTTATGTGGTTCCTTACTTAAGGTGTCTCAGACCTGATGAGGCATGTCTGGCTCTTGAAGAAGTACACGAAGGTATCTGTGGACAATATGTGGGGGGCAGAGCCCCGACTCATAAGATAACCCATTTAGGCTTTTATTGGCTAGAGATGATGGCCGATGCCAATGATTATGTGAGGAAGTGTGAACGTTGTCAGAAACATGCACCGGTTGTTTGATAACCTCCTGAGATGCTAACTTCCATTAATTCTCCCATCCCTTTTGCTATGTCAGGAATGGATATACTTGGGCCTTTTCCCATAGCCACAACTCAAAGGAAGTTCTTGATTATAGCCATAGATTATTTTACCAAGTGGATTGAAGCCAAACCTCTGGCTAAGATCACAACTAAGCAGGTTGCACAATTCCTGTGGGAAAATATTATGTGCCGATATGGAATTCCCCGTATTCTGGTTACCGAAAATGGAACACAATTCAACAATGAGGAATTCAAGAAGTATTGCGAGGAGAGTGAGATTGAGTTGTGGTTTTCTTGATTTCAACAATAAGCCAGATTCTAATAAACAGTACAAAGTTTGATAAATAAGATTGTCAAGAACAAAATAAGATAAATAAGCCACGCAGGGCTAATAAAACTCTAAGGAGCGGAGGTCCCCTCGGGATCCATATCATCATCTCCGCCACTCTCGCTGGATGTCTCAGTGGTCTTGGAGGAAGAAGAGCTATGATCATCTGCTGAAGGCTGAGAAGATGACTCTGGAGGAGGAAGAAGTGGGTCCTGAGGAGTACGATCCGAGA
Source organism: Apium graveolens (assembly GCF_009905375.1). Classification (NCBI taxonomy): domain Eukaryota; kingdom Viridiplantae; phylum Streptophyta; class Magnoliopsida; order Apiales; family Apiaceae; genus Apium; species Apium graveolens. The sequence goes on from NC_133648.1 coordinate 209,091,531, forward strand.
CAACCACTCGGGTGCGAAACCTCTGTAGTAAAGCCTCGTCGTCATGGCACACATAGTCCGCTGGGTTAATATCGGGACAAGCCACGTTCACGGTTCCAAGGGCCGTGTCCCAGCTAGTCCTAAAAAACCCAGGGAACACCGAGTCGTCCCTAACCCTCATGGACTGAGTGAACTCCTCCGAGTCCAAATAATTATCAATCGTCTTGTCTTTCTCAGCCCTCAGCACGACCAGTTCAGCATTTGACTCTCCAATCTCCTCCTCCTTATGCTTCAACTTCCCCTCTAGCGAAGCATACTTCTTCTGCTTCCTCCGAAGAGCGTTATCAGCGTTCTCTGAGGCCTTCTTTCATGATTCAGCTTGCCTCACAGCAGCTTGGAAGTAAGCATTAGACTGAAATAAAATAATAAACAAAGATGTAAGGCAGGTGAATGCTACAAGTATATATATAAAAAAAGAATAGAATTTTGAGTAAGGATCATACCGAGGCTAAGGACTGAGCACCCATAAGCTTTATCCTTTCCAAGTCTGGGCCAGCCACGATGTCAGTGAAGTCCTTGGGGGTCACACCGTGGTAGGACCAATCCCACGCATGCTTTGTGAATCCAACCACAGTGTCCCCTCTGCGAAATCCCCAAAGTGGTTGGAAAGCTCCAGTGGCTACGGAAGCAGGAGCCACAGCAGAAGTAGGAGCGTTTGGGACCTCAGTTCCCCCAGAAGAAGCCTCCACCATAGGCTCCTTATGCTTCCTTAAGAAGCTAGGCTCCAGAGCCTTTCCCCGGGTGTTCAATCCCGTGAGCTGAGCCTTCTTCATCCTTGCAGTTTCTTCAACGACATGCACATTATCCTCGTTGATTTCCTTAGCAGCTGCAAATATAAAAGATAAACACAAATAAATGGTGTCAATAATGCATGAAATAAAGTAAAAACAAGAAGGGAAGAAAAATACCCTGTACAAAAACTGATGAGAGCCCTACTTGGATAAGGGAAAACTCCTTTAATAGAGTCCAGCTGGGAGTGGCACCATCATCTCGAATAAGCTCATTATAGATAGTAGTCTCCTCGGGGGTTAGGTGAATGGATTTGAGGCTACCATCGCTGACCTTCCCGAAGGAAGATTTGAAGAGGGTGCCCCAGTCCCCATTCTCCCACCTTAGCCCGATAAAATTACTCTTCCAGTGTTGGTTATTGTCGGGGATGGAAGCATTGTTAAATATATGTTTATATTTGGGCCTTTATCTAATATAGACCCAACCATAAGTGTTTTGAGAACTATTGTAACACTGAAAGATTTTCCTAAAGACTGCTATTGACAAAGGGAAACCTCTCCTGAGACATGAGACCATGAAATATAGAATGTTTCTCCAAGCATTAGGAGGAAGCTGACAATTAATTTGTAAGTCTTCTAGTAAGACAAGAATGAAATCATGGAAAGGAAACTAAGCCCAACGTTAAGGGCATCTGCATAAATGAATAGAGTGTCGGGCTTCCAGTGGCAAGTACGATCACCACCATCAGCGGGAACTATCCTAATAGGGGGACGAACATTATAAAGTGTGTTCATTTTATAAAAATCTATGTTGTGCCATGTGTTAGAATAATTAAATGAATCCATATGTGCATTAGAAGGGTATTCATCCCCCTAGTGTTAATCATGTCTAACAATGACATATAAGAAAAGCGGATTTCGATATCGTTACCTCGTTTTGAAGTAGAAGCGATCTTAGCCGCTCTCTCAGAACTTTTATCCGCCATTGATGGAGATAGAAGATAGCTTGGAAGCTTTGGAAGGAGAAGAAGGGTGGCCGGAAAAGGCTGGCTCTTAATCAGAGAAAAAACTTGAAGGCTGGAGAGAGGATAGAGCTTTGAAGAATGAAAGTGAGAGGTAGAGGGTGAAATGAGAAGTGTGAGTGAAATCACACTCCCCCTCCACTCTTATATAGCCTCCCAAACCAGCAAATGGGTCTGTCAAAAGCCCATTTGGGCCAAAAAATGGAATTTCCTGGAAGAATCCAGAAAAATCCGAGAGTAGAACTTGATAAACGTAGAAAATGCTTCGGAATTCCAGAATGTTCTGGAATTTGGATTTTATGGTCCACAAAAGATAAAGGCCCATCCCAACATAATTGGGCCCAAATTCTGGAAGATTCCAGAAACAGGTTAGACAGAAAATATATAAATGAATATGTGTGAAAACCCAAATATTTTGGGCCTAAAGAATAATGTAAGCCCAGTAACTGGGCCCAGGTCTAGAATTTCCCAAAGAAATTAAGGGCCCAAAGGAAAGCCCATGGTTGAGGTCCAACAATGATAAAAAATAAAACCTGGAAAGCACAGCAAAGGGCACAAAAAGATGAAATCCCAGCAATAGGCCCAAACGATGAGAGCCCAAATAAGAAGGCCCAAAAATCCACAATATATATATTATTATCCTTAAAAAATCCTGACCCAATTCGATCAGGATTCTTATTGAATTTCTGGTCGAAACCTCAAGATTGAAATAATCCATGATCAGGAAATAATGGCCTTTTATTCGGTCAAAAATTCAACAAAAAGAAAGATCCTGACCAAAATAGGTCAGGATTCTGGTCGAATGATCCTGACCCAAAAAGTTGTCAATAAGGCTAATCAGGGCGCTAATTGGGTCAGAAGAGTCAGAGTCAAACACAATTCCTGACCAAAATCGGTCAGAAATCCTAACCAAAAATTTCTGCTCGAAATTCCCCACGATCAGGAAAAATAGGGGGCTAATTCGGTCAGAACAGGAACCTCGGATAAAATCCTGACCAAAATGGGTGAGGAGTCCTGATCGACTGTTTCTGCTCGACAGAGCTTTCGACCAGAGCAAACTGGAAGCTTATTCGACAGGATCCTGACCGAAAGTATTCATGGTCGAAAATGGGTTAAAAAAAGAGAAGAAGAGAAAAAGAAAGAAAGGAGAGAAAAAAATTCAGAAAATTCAAGAAATATCAGAAAATTATGAATGTTTTCTGGAAATTAAGGAATAATTTCCAGAAATTATGGAAAATTACTAGAAATTCCTGGAAAATTAAGAATAAGTCCAAAAATTAAGGATAAATTCTGAAAATTAGGGAAAAGTTCCTAAAAATTAAGGAAAAATCCTAGAAATTAAGGATAAATCCAGTAAGTTAAGGGAATTACTGAAAGTTCTGAAAATTAAAGAAAAATTCCTGTAAAACCCAGAAATTAAGGGAAAAATACCAGAAAATTCCTAATTAATAGGAATAAAGGTAAAAAAAAGTAGTGGGGAAGTTTCAAAACAACCCTGAAGCCGCGTACAAGGCAAATCGTTGTAAATGTGTAGGTCGCTCCACACTTTACGGAAAAACGATACCCTATAAGGGAACAAATGAACTTAACTTCTACGAGGTCTTTTACGATCTCCTAGAAGTTGGGGGTAAATGATAAGAAATAAAATAAACCCTGACTGCATAATTAATATCGCATTAATTATACCAGAATTGGGTTGACAGCTAAGCCCATTAGAAAGGGCCCAAAATCCTAAATATTAATTAATTTCGTAGTTAATTAATAAGGGATAAATCAGCTAATAAATAAAGACCAGTAAAGGATACAATTCCTTGAAGATTGGCCTCCAAGGAACCTCATCGGATAAGGAATCGGTTTCCTACCTCTTAGGATTCCAAAGTTCATTCTAATTCAGAGACTTGCCCACCAAGTCTCTAAATTTCAGTCCAATTCAAGGACTCCTAACATCTATAAAAGGGGCTTCACCCCACAGATCAGAACTACGTTTTTTGTCTTGATTCTCTAGTTCACAGAAATACGAGGCATGAAAGGGCTTATTCGATCTAACCGTATAACTTAATTTTATGAAATATGGAGATGTGATAAGAACTTATTCTAAACTAACAAGATTGAAATTAGGCAATCTGAGTTAAGATCACAGTAAAATAGGATTAAGAATTAACTAGTCATGCCAGGATTAGAACAAGACAAGCAATTAACAAGTCTTAACCAATTATACTATACACCTGACATGAAGTATCACAACTATATCTAGTTATACTGCATACTTATTCCAGCATGAAAGGCATATGGCATAGCCTATTTGTATATTCGAGGATTTAACTCAACTCAAATAAGAATGTAATAAGTAAATAGTGGATCTATCGTCAGAGAGATCTCACAAAGTAACATCTGTCAAAGGGTTAAGAAACATTATTCATCTACAGACTTGAAGACTTAATTCACCGGAAGAAGCTCAAGAAATTGATCAAGCCTCAGTGATATAAATCAAGATTGTGGATTTAATCAAGTGACAGAGATCTCGTCAGGGTATCAATTAATTACAAGGATTTAGTCTGAAGAAAATCAAAGTCAAGACATGAAGAAACGTCACGGAAGTTAGTCACTCATGAACCAGACAGTACATCGAATGTCAACGTTGAAGTGGTGGAATTGATTCATATATTCCAGTAATTTTTAGAAGATATTCAGAAGAATGGATGCTGCTCAAGATTAGTATTAATTCTCTATTAATTAATTAAGTCATATAATTTAATTAAGAAAATAAATTATATCTGCAAAGATTAATTTATTGAATAATTGAATTAATTGATTAATTAATTCAGAATTAATATTAAGGTTTTTCAGGATTTTAATTGATTTAAAATCTGTTATTAATTCTTAAAGACAACCGATTGTATTAGTATGACAATCGGTATGACAATCAATAGTTATACCGAAAGTCATGCTAATTCAAAAGGATTGTCTTATCAGATTTTTTATTACATTAAAATCTATTATTAATTCAGTAAGACAATCTGATTTTGAACTACTATGACAATCGGTATGACAATTGATTGTCATACCGAAAGTCTTGCTAGTTCATTCTGATTGTCTTGCCAGTTCAAAGAGATTGTCATGCCAGTACATTCTACTCGACTGTTGGATTAAAAGAAGCAGCAGAAGACATTCATGCAATCAATATACAGAACACACAAGTCAAGAGCAAAAGCAGAAAACAAAGGCACAACATTTCATTTTTCATCTGCTTTATTCAAGATCAAAATTCTAGATTGTAAAGTTAAATCCAATCCACTAGAATTATTTATCTTGTTCTTGTGTAACAATCTAGCGGATTAAAATCCCTAGAACTTAATCTCAAATCGCATTTAGCATTTGATCTTTTAATTGCAAAAATAGAAAAAGTTCATGTCGAATTTATTCTAGATTTGTAATAATTGATTTGAGATTAATCCCTTGTAAAGGATACCGTTGTTGTAACACCTTTCAAGTTTAATAATAATTTTATTTAACTTGAATTTTGTTTCACATTTTTATTCCGCATTTTATTCGATTAAACGGTATTGTTTGTATTCAACCCCCCTTCTACAAACATATTGAGACCTAACAATTGGTATCAGAGCCTTGTGATTAACGTACAAATCAAGATCCTAGACTTTTGTGTTTCTTTCACTCCTTGAATTTTTTATTCACTCAAAAAATTCATAATGACTACACAAAAAGTTGGAACCGTTAAAATTCCACTTTTCGATAAAGAAAATTATATTATGTGGAAGAAGAAGATGCTACTGTTTTTACAAGTTGCTAATCCCAAATATCTGCAAGTGTTAAAGAAGGGTCCAAAAATTCCTATGGTTATTGAACTAGAGGTAATAGAAAATGATGTGGTGATCACCAAAGCGAGAACTTATGTGAAAATTCCTGAGGATTTCTCTCCTGCTGAAATAGAAGAAGCCTCCCTGGATGCTAGCCTTCAATTAATTTTAGTAGATTCCCTTGATCCCTTGATGAATAGACATGTGATGAATTGTAAAGATTCCAAACATATCTGGGAAACTATTGAGGTTATTAATGAAGGCACAGAGGAAGTTAGGGAGAACAAGTTAGAAATCCTAACCTCTGAGTATGAATACTTTAAATCCAATCCAGGAGAAGGAATCACTGAAGTGTTTGAGAGGTACAATGCATTGATCAACAACTTGAACATTAGTGGTAAATACTATTCCATCAGGGAGGTCAACAAAAAGTTCCTTTTAACACTGCCAACTCATCTCGAACATAGAATCACTGCCATAAGAGAAGCAAGAGATCTGAGTGAGATTTCTTTGGATAGGCACTATGGTGTGTTAAAGACTTATGAGTTGGAGCAGATTCAGCAGAAGGAAGTTTACGGGAAAGGAAGAGTGGTCAGCACGTCTACTGCTCTAGTAGCTGATGAACAACAACAACAACCACAATATCAACAACAATCTCAACAGTCAGAAAGAATGGTACAGTCTTCCAAGGTTGAAGATAATGTGATAGTAGCAGAATTTGATCCTCCTACTACAAATCAATCAGGAGATGATTTTTATTCCTTGGAAGAACTGGAGCAATTGGAGGATGAGTCAATGGCCCTGATTGTCAAGAGATTCTCAAATGTCAGATTCAAAAGGAATCCCAAGTTCAAGTACAAGTCCAACTACAACAGATTCCAAAAAGGTGGATCTTCATCCTCTAACACCAGCAGTGGTGGGTATAAAACATGGATGGTTGATCGAAGCACCATTTGATGCTTCAACTGCAATGAGTTGGGACACTTTGCCACATAATGCAGGAAGCCAAAACAAGTTAGGAAGAACTCTTACGATTCTAATCAGAAGAGTAAATCTGAAAGGGCTTACTTGGCAAAGGGAAGAAGCTGGGATGATACTGACAGTGAAGATGAAGAAGTTGGGAATCTTACTCTCATGGCTAGTGATGCAAACACCTCATCGTCAAGAAGAGAGGTAAAATTTACTGATGCTGAATTAGTTTATCATCTAGGAGGTTCCTTAGATTGTGCTCGTCGTGATAATGAATTGTTAAATCAACAAATCAAAGACCTTGAGAAAGAGGTCAATGAATTAAGACTTGTGCACATTAATCAAGATAAATTAAAAGAACAAGTATCTTTTTTAGAGAATAGAGTTGACTGTTATAGACAACTTGAAACTATTCTCAAAGACAAGATCACCAGTCTTGAGGCTAAGGTTAAAGCTTACTTTAATTCTTGTTCGAAGTCCAAAGAGTTTTACAATAAGCAAGCTGTTAATCAAACATCTGGAATAGGTTATGATTACAATGCTGCTATTGGAAAATTAGGCATAAACTCCCCTCCTCATGTCTGTGCTAAAGGAAGGGAAGTACCACATGTGCTTAAGGGTGTTGATGAACCCCTCTATAAAGAATCAATTGCTGAACCATTTGATGAGACCTCATTTATTATTCAAGAAGAAATCCGTGCTGAAGATAATGCTAATGAGAAAGCTGTCTCCAAGTCAAGTGTGTCAAAAGTTCCAGTCAAGGTTGTGAAAGCAACTGAGACTAACTCAGACACACATGAGTTGGATAACACAAATGCCATGTCTACCATGCATAAGTTGCCTATTGTTAATCCCTCTCATAAAGCATGTGGTGTTCCTGATTGTATGTCTTGTGCTTTTAATCTGATGTATGCTTATTTTAATGGTAAGCATGTTTCTAATGATAAGACTACTCCTCGTCAGCATGTGAATAATAGAAAGCATGATAGGTCTAAGACTGCTAGTCCTCCTAAAGCTAGAAATGAGACATTTGTGCCTAAGCCTAAACAGAAATCTGTCAAGGCTGTTCACAAGGTCAAATGTTCAATCATTGAGAACATTGAGAATATTAAAATTAAGAATGTTGTTTTGCCTGATAAAGGCCAATTTTACAAGTATGCCGGACCCAGCCAAGCTTGGGTTCCGAAGAAGGTCTAATCTATTTGTATTGCAGGGCATTAAACAGGTACAACCGGTAGTGTGGATTCTTGACAGCGGATCGTCAAGACATATGACCGGAGATAGAGCCCTGCTATCAAATGTGGTTGAGAAAGCTGGCCCAGTGGTTACCTTTGGAGATAACAGCAAAGGTTTAACGGAGGGATATGGCTGTTTGCTAGCTGGAAATGTTATCATTGAAAATGTGTATGTTGTGCAAGGACTTGAACACAATCTGCTTAGCATTAGTCAGTTCTGTGACAACGGCTACAATGTTTTATTCGACAAGCTGAAGTGTCAGATTCTGCACAAGAAAAGTGAAAAACCCTCCTTAATGGGAATCCGGAAAGGAAATCTGTTCATAGCTGACATGAACTCTGGAAGCAATCCTGAAGTCAATTGTTTCTATACAAAGGCATCGTCAGATGAGAGTTGGCTATGGCACAAGAGACTTTCTCATCTCAATTTCAAAACAATGAATTCTCTTGTAAAAAGAGAATTGGTAAGAGGTCTGCCTCAGCTGGAATTCTCTCCAGAAGGACTATGTGAGGCTTGCCAGAAAGGAAAGTCAAAGAAAGTAAGTCACAGAGGCACTGACACATCTTTCATAACTGGTGTTCTGAAATTATTGCACATGGATTTATTTGGACCAGTTAATGTCCTTTCGATGTCAAAGAAGTGTTACTGTCTTGTGATAGTTGATGACTATTCCAAGTATACGTGGGTTTTATTTCTACACTCTTAGGATGAAACACCACAAGTTGTGATTGATCATATTAAGATGATTGAGTTAGATTCTAACGTCCCTGTTAGAGCAATAAGGTCAGATAATGGAACATAATTCAAGAATTCACTTCTCAATGGATTCTGTACAGACAAAGGGATTACCATATAATTTTCAGCTCCTAGAACCCCTCAGCAAAATGGAGTGGTAGAAAGGAAGAATCGTACATTGATTGAAGCTGCAAGAACGATGTTAAGTGAATCAGATCTTCCAATGTACTTTTGGGCTGAAGCTGTCAATACTGCATGTTATACTCAGAATCGAACTCTAATCAACAAAGACTTCATGAAAACTCCTAATGAGATTTTGAATGAACAGAAACCTTCTATCAAATACTTTCATGTATTTGGTGCCAGATGCTTCGTGCTCAAGGATGGAGATGATCGTCGTGGTAAGTTCGAGGCAAAGGCATATGAGGGTATTTTTGTTGGATATGGAAGAAGATCATACAGAGTGTATATCATTGATCAACACAAAGTAACTGAAAGTGTCAATGTTACATTTGATGATACTAAACTCCCTAGTATCCAAACTGAAGATCCTTCTGAGAAACTGAAGTTTGATGATATGTCAGATTCAGAATCAGAACATGGTCAAGAACCTGAGGTTGTTGCTGGTGAAGAACCTGTTAATCATGATGATACTCAAGGTAATAGTGATGGAAACTTTGGCAACAATGGAGATACCACTGCTACTGACGGAGAATCTAAAAGTCAACATGGCAACAACTCAGGGGGAGATGCTGAAGGATCATCTAGTAGGACACAACATCCCAATGAATTTCAAGGCGAATCATCAAGATCAAATCTTCCAAGACAGACTGTCTGGAATAAAGCTCATCCTTTTGAGTTGATTATTGGTGATCCAGATGTTGGAGTCAGAACTAGACGTGCTACTCAAAATGAGTGTCTGTTCTCAGGTTTTCTTTCTGAGATGGAACCTAAGAAGATTGAAGAAGCACTAACTGATCCAGATTGGGTGATTGCTATACAAGATGAGCTCAATCAGTTTGAAAGTCAACAAGTCTGGAAACTGGTACCTAGACCTACACACAAGAAAGCTGTTGGTACTAGGTGGGTATTCAGGAATAAACTAGATGAAGATGGTGTGGTTACAAGAAACAAGGCAAGACTGGTAGCAAAAGGGTATTCTCAAGCTGAAGGCATTGATTATGATGAAACCTATGCTCCAGTGGCTAGACTTGAGGCCATCAGGATATTTTTGGCATTCGCAGCATTCTCAAACTTTAAAGTTTATCAAATGGATGTCAAGAGCGCCTTTCTGAATGGAAAGCTGGATGAAGAGGTATATGTAGAGCAACCTCCTGGTTTTGAAGATCCGGATCATTTAGATTTTGTCTTCTTCTTTTCAAGGCTATCTATGGGCTCAAACAGCCTCCAAGAAAATGGTATGACACTCTCTCTGAATTTCTTGTTGAAAATAGCTTTATTAGAGGTGTCATAGACAAAACTCTCTTTTCTAAAAAACATAAGAATGATACTATATTAGTCCAAGTCTATATGGATGATATAATATTTGGGTCTACTAATGATAATCTCTGTAAGAGATTTGCTAAGTTAATGCACAACAAGTTTGAAATGAGCATGATGGGAGAGCTGAAGTTCTTTCTTGGATTACAAGTAAATCAAAGGTTAGATGGAACATTTATTTGTCAATCCAAGTATCTCAAGGAACTCCTCAAAAAGTACAATCTAGAGGATTCTGCATCAGCAAGGACTCCATCAACTACAGCTGTCAAGCTTGGACCATGTGAAAACTCCATTAAGGTAGATGTCAGAAGCTACAGAGGTATGATTGGCTCGTTACTCTATCTTACTGCAAGTAGACAAGATATTATGTATGCTACATGCTTATGTGCAAGGTTCCAAGCGGATCCTAGAGATATTCATCTCGTTGCTGTTAAACGAATCTTAAGATATCTTAAGGGAACACCAAATCTAGGTATTTGGTACCCTAAAGAATCTGGTTTTAACCTTGTTAGATATAAAGATTCAGATTACGCAGGAAGTGTTGTTGATAGGAAAAGCACCTCAGGGAGTTGTCAATTCCTAGGAAGCAGGCTAGTCTCATGGTACAGCAAGAAACAGCAAACAGTTTCCAACTCAACGGCCGAGGCTGAATATATTGTTGCTGGAAGCTGCTGTGCTCAGATCTTGTGGATTAGGAACCAGCTACGAGACTATGGCTCTGTATTGAACAAAATTCCTATTTTATGTGACAATACAAGTGCAATAGCCATCACCAACAACCCTGTGCAGCACTCGAGGACAAAACACATTGACATCAGGTATCATTTTATTAGAGAGCACGTCATGAATGGTACTGTTGAACTATTTTTTGTTCCAACAGAAGAACAAATAGCAGATATTTTCACTAAACCACTTGATGAATCCACATTTACCAGATTAGTTGGTAAATTGGGCATGTTGAATAGTTTTAGTGATTAATTTAATTAATATCTGAGATCTGTTCTTGAATGAATTTACAAATGAATTTTTCATAAATGAAAAATTCATTTGCAAATTTATTTTATCATTTTATCATATTTCTTGCTTATTTCTATGTAATTTTTATTATCTTATCTTATTTATTTACTCAAATTGTTAATTTTAATGTCTCAGAATATTTTATTTTCTCTAAAAATATTTTTCTATGAATTTAATTTGTTAAAATTCAAAAGAAATCTATTTTTGGACTGAAAATATTATTATCTCTGAAATATTTTAATTATTTTAATTTTGTAAATATTTTCTGAATTTTTACTAAGTTATATAAGTCTTTATTTCAGTACATATTTATATATATGTGTGTTTCTGTGTTTAAAGCTGATATGACAATCGGCAAGACAATTGAAATTGTCTTGCTGAAAGTCATTTCAGGTTAAATTTTGTTTATTATGATTATCAGTATAGCTTTATACTGGCAAGACAATCGGTATGACTATCAATTGTCTTGCCAGTTATAAACCTTATATATAATTATTTTCCTTTTATTTTATACTGGTATGACAATCGGTATGACTATCAGATTGTCATACCAGTTATTTATTTTTATTTGTTTTGTTTTTTTTTTGTCTTTAAGCTGGTGTGACAATCGGTATGACAATCCGATTGTCATACCAGTTATACTACTTAACCTGTTTTTGTGTGTGTTTTAAGTTTCATCAGTTCATTTTCTTTGTTTTTCAAAAAAAAAAAAAAAATTCCAACAGTTTCCTTCTTTTTTATCTCTTCTCTCTCTTCGACCAAAAACAAATTCAACTGCCATTGATCTCCTTTGCTCGAATTTTTACTCAGCAATCTAAATCATCACTCCTGTGATATATACTTACATATATATACATACAGGAGTGCTACCAAATTTTTTTCAAATTTTTTTTTCGAATCATTGTGTTTGTTGATTTTGGGTATTTTTGATTTTAATTTTAATTTCTGTTTTGTGTCTTTTGGCTTTTCAAATCTGCGTTTGTGAGTTAAGAATTTTAACGAGATACATTTCTGTCTAAATTTTTCGATTATAATTAATTTAATTCGAATTATTAAATTAATTTAACTAATTCAAATTTTCTTAATATTATTCTTAAAATTCTGAAAGTGTGTGTCTTATTATTATTTTAAATGGCTCTCAATTTCCAAATTGTCGCACATAATCAGGTTGGTTATTTTAATCCAGAAAAATGTGATGTGGAAAAATTTAAGCCTTGGATTAGATTTTTAAATGACCATTCGATTGTTAGCTCTGCTATTAAATCAAATGTGATTTTAAATATCGATCTGCTTAGACTGATATGCACAACCTCTACTGTGGCCGATGATTCAAAATCTTTTTCATTCACCGTGGCAAACACACAGTATGTGGTTGATGAAACAGTAGTCAATCAAGCGTTAAATTTTCCATTGGACAATTTCTGTAATTTACCCTCTGAAAATGATATCACAAACTTTTTCCATGCTATTCACTATCAGGGGGTGATCAATTTAACCAAACTTTCTAAATCCAATTTGGTGTCTGAATGGGATATTTTCTTCGATACACTTTCTAAAGTGTTTGCCAACTGCACTAAATCCAACTTTCACAACATCACTTCCACTCTGCAGTATATTGGTCTTGCGGTTGTTTTCAATCAAAGGATCAATTTTGGCAAACTACTTTTTCCCATTCTCTTGAGACGTCTCACTACTGCTTTACGTGATCATTCTACAAATCGTAGGGTATCATGTTACTATCCTCGTTTTCTCATGCTTATAGCAGATCATCTTCTCACACCTGAGCACAAAACCCTTTTTGCTAACTCCGCAGTAACCGAACCCCCTCCCGTAAGCAAAAAGATTTACACCCGCCAAGACACAACCTTCAAATTCATGCAAGTTCCAGTACTTGTATCTGCTTTCATGGCCACTTATATTCCCTTACCTATTTTCAATCTTCCCGGTCATGAACAGCTACCTCAACCTCCAGTGGTTCAAGCCACCCAGGCTCCTCCAACATCAGATGCTCTTCCTTTACAGGTAGTAATTCCTCACTCTCACTCCATTCCTAATTCTGTTGAAAGACCCCCAGTGGTCGATAGGACTGACCATGAAGTTGTAGAACCACAGTTTCAATCCCAGGTCATAGAGCCAAACACAGAGTCTCAACCTATCTCAACCTCTCCCCCACTGTCTAAAATGTTACCCAGAAGATTAATAGGAAGTAGTGCATTGTTAAATGTGAGTGAACCCTCAGCTCTGCCTCCTTCAAAGAAAAGAAGAACTTATACTGAGGCATCTGAAAGCCCATCCTTGTCCTCCCAACAGGACATGGACTTTGAAATGGCCAATGAACAGTTACTAGAGACATTCTCTCAACAGGATGAATCTATTGAAATTCGCCATAGGGCCATGACATCTTGTACTGAGTCAAGCACAATTCCATTACTCACAATGGAACCATACATATCCACAGATGATACTCAGGACACAGAGCAAGGAGTGCACATAGAGTCTGTTACAGTGCCTGCCATAGTTACAGCAGAAGAGCAGTCACATGCTTCTGAGGGAAAATCTGACTCTCAGCCACCCTTAATAGAGTCATTTTCTCCCCTCCCAGATCAAACACCTCTGGCTCCCTCACGGGATTCTCCACTCGCAGATTTATCTGGAGAAAGTGGAGGGCAACTCGGTCAATCTATCCCTGAAGCAATTCAAACATCTATTTCACATGAAATGATAGGTTTGACTGAGGATCAGGACTCGCGAATTCCCATTGCACCACCACTGACCTATCTTGAAGAGGCTATGGTGATTTTAACTGCAGGTACAGAAGAACAGCAACAGGAAGACTCCTCACGAGCAATTATATTGAGAGAAACACAAGCACGTGAGGTGAGTGAACCAAACACGAGTGAAATTCAGGTGAGAGCACACACAGACATAAATACTGAAAACCTGTTAGCTCAAATTGCTGCTCTAAAACAAGAACTTGCTAAAAGCCAAGCTGAGGCTCAAGCATTCAAAGCACAAGTGGTTGAACGGTCTTCTTCTTCGACCTCTGTCAACAATCAGCTGGCACTCATAAGAAATGATATCTCAGATCTCAAGAACACTGTCACACCAAAGCTCAATTCCATTCAGGAAACTCCAACTTTATCATCTGATGACATTTCTAACTTCTGCTCTCTACATACAAGGATGACTTCTCTTGAAGATTTGGTTGAAATGAATCATTCACTGGATTCCTCCAGATTTCGGAAGATAGAGACAGGTATGGAACATCTGAATGAAGGGATGAAGCACCTGTACTACATGATCAAAAATTCTCACTGTCCCAATGATGAACAAAGGACTTACTTTGAAGGGCCGTCTGGTGGAGGCTCAGGCTCGGGAGGTGATGGAGGTCATGGAGGATCTAAGGGAAAGTCCGTAGAGGATCCCTCAACTAAGGGGGAGAAGAAAGAGAGTAGTGGAAAGGGGAAAGAAAAAGATACCTCTGCTGGAGACAAAGGAAAGGCTGATGATGTCTACTACAGTGGAGAACAGGATGACTTTGATATTTTTGACATTCCCACTGAACCAGTCTTGGAAGATAAAGATGGTTTATTTGAAGCTGAAGAGGAAAGTGATTTTGGAGAATGGGAAGAGGAAGCTACAGTGGATCCTATCTTTGAGAAAGAGTTTCAGCAGCAGCAGTCAGAGATGAAAAGAAAAGAAGCTGAACTCAAAAAGGTCTCCCAGATCATTGACATGAGGAAAGACATACAGAGAACAGAAACTCTTCAAAAGCAACGTCTTCATGACATTAAAGCTCAAGAAAGGAGAAGAGATGTCAGACTGAAGATTGGTGAAAAATGGGATGAAGCTAGGAGAGTACTTGATATGCCTTAGCTGAGCACTAACAATGATAGGCAGTTCCTACATCTTCTTGACAAGCTGGAAATCTCAAATCCTAATAATGACATGTACATGAATGCTATCAAGACTGAAGTCTCAAGGATCACAGCTGCTCTTGATAGATCCCTAAATGAGATGAGCATCTTTGTATATTGTCAGAGTGAAGGATCTTTCAAGGTGTCACTTCATCTGTTTGAGAATCGTTCTTTGTCAGAGATTTGGGTTCTTCTCAACAAAGTAAAAAGAAGCTCAGAATTGAATGAAGTTCTTCGAGAAAGGCTTAAAGAGTTTGCCAGCAGGGCTAGTCCTCAAGTGGTCAACAATCCTCATCAGGTGAGATTCTTTAAGTCTGATTGTCTTCAAATCTATCAGCTAGATGTACAATCTCTTAAAGACTACTCAGCTAAGCATCTGGTCTGGATGGAACATCATTTAAGAACTGCTGGATACTCATCCATGTTGAAGACTCAAGCTGCTGATTTGATTCAAGCTTATTGTGAAAAGAATATTAAAAGGTACAATCAGATCAAGAATAAGCTGAAGTCAGTTGGAGTTCAACCAGTCAGACCAGCAAGCTTTACTTCAGAAAAGGATCGTGTCTTTGACAAAGAGTTACTTCAAGATT
Source organism: Apium graveolens (assembly GCF_009905375.1). Taxonomy (NCBI): domain Eukaryota; kingdom Viridiplantae; phylum Streptophyta; class Magnoliopsida; order Apiales; family Apiaceae; genus Apium; species Apium graveolens. The sequence goes on from NC_133648.1 coordinate 209,107,099, forward strand.
TAGAAGAAGGTGAAGTCAGAAGAGAAGACAACTGAAGTCAATTAGCTCAAAACTCAATGTAATATGATTAGAGCTTTATGAATCAAGATAGTCTAATTTAGTTATATGTTCAGGCTAGAGGAACATCTATCTTGTATTCACTTGTAAATTTCTTTTGGAATCTGGAAAATGTTAAATATAATCCAGAACTTTTCTGCTATTTACTTTGCATTACTGTTTATATCTTTTTCTTATTTGTTAGTTGAGTTATCCTCTAGGTATTTGTTGTTATTGTCTAACAATCAAATAGGGGGAGATTGAAAGGCATATGGCATAGCCTATTTGTATATTCGAGGATTTAACTCAACTCAAATAAGAATGTAATAAGTAAATATTGGATCTATCGTCAGAGAGATCTCACAAAGTAACATCTGTCAAAGGGTTAAGAAACATTATTCATCTACAGACTTGAAGACTTAATTCACTGGAAGAAGCTCAAGAAATTGATCAAGCCTCAGTGATATAAATCAAGATTGTGGATTTAATCAAGTGACAGAGATCTCGTCAGGGTATCAATTAATTACAAGGATTTAGTCTGAAGAAAATCAAAGTCAAGACATGAAGAAACGTCACGGAAGTTAGTCACTCATGAACCAGACAGTACATCGAGTGTCAACGTTGAAGTGGTGGAATTGATTCATATATTCCAGTGATTTTCAGAAGATATTCAGAAGAATGGATGCTGCTCAAGATTAGTATTAATTCTCTATTAATTAATTAAGTCATATAATTTAATTAAGAAAATAAATTATATCTGCAAAGATTAATTTATTGATTAATTGAATTAATTGATTAATTAATTCAGAATTAATATTAAGGTTTTCAGGATTTTAATTGATTTAAAATCTGTTATTAATTCTTAAAGACAACCGATTGTATTAGTATGACAATCGGTATGACAATCAATAGTCATACCGAAAGTCATGCTAATTCAAAAGGATTGTCTTATCAGATTTTTTATTACATTAAAATCTATTATTAATTCAGTAAGACAATCTGATTTTGAACTACTATGACAATCGGTATGACAATTGATTGTCATACCGAAAGTCTTGCTAGTTCATTCTGATTGTCTTGCCAGTTCAAAGAGATTGTCATGCCAGTACATTCTACTCGACTGTTGGATTAAAAGAAGCAGCAGAAGACATTCATGCAATCAATATACAGAACACACAAGTCAAGAGCAAAAGCAGAAAACAAAGGCACAACATTTCATTTTTCATCTGCTTTATTCAAGATCAAAATTCTAGATTGTAAAGTTAAATCCAATCCACTAGAATTATTTATCTTGTTCTTGTGTAACAATCTAGCGGATTAAAATCCCTAGAACTTAATCTCAAATCGCATTTAGCATTTGATCTTTTAATTGCAAAAATAGAAAAAGTTCATGTTGAATTTATTCTAGATTTGTAATAATTGATTTGAGATTAATCCCTTGTAAACGATACCGTTGTTGTAACATCTTTCAAGTTTAATAATAATTTTATTTAACTTGAATTTTGTTTCACATTTTTATTCCGCATTTTATTCGATTAAACGGTATTGTTTGTATTCAACCCCCCTTCTACAAACATATTGAGACCTAACACAGCATAAATACTGAGGGTCAGGAATCAGAGATGCACATGTTCCTTTAAGAAACTCAAGTACCATAAGAGCATTTATCATCAACTAATAAGAATGCAAATAAGAGAAGATAATAATAGATACTTGTGCTAGAATAAACATTAATATTATAAGTGTTTGCATCATATAAGCATATAACATGAAAACATTCAAACCAATTATATATTGCTTCAAAAACTCTAACTTACTTACCAATTACCATATATCATATAAATCATGGTAATCAGTTAGCTTTAAAGATTTATAAATAGGGGAAATATAATGATAATTGATATGTAAACTTACATTCCCCTTAAAGCGTCATCTTTGGGGTGGTATTATTTACCCACATCAAGTTGTATTTGTCTATTTTCAATTAATAGGACAATTTAACATAGCAAGTTCACGAACCAACTTGTCGAAGATAGCTTCATCAACTGGCTTCCTGAAAATGTCTGAAATTTGATCCGTTGTGGGAACGAAATAAAGTTTCACAGTATCATTCATTAGATCCTCTTTTATAAAATGATACCTTATATCGATGTTGTACCTTATATCGATGTGCTCTCAAGTACCTGGATCTACGAAGCCAGGGGGCTGCTCCTCGTAGACCTTTGCTTTAAACTCACCATTCATGAAAGCACTTTTCACATCCATCTGATATACCTAAACGTTTGAATCTGCTGTAAAGGCTAAAATATCCTGATGGTTTCAAGTCTTATCTATGACAAAGTTTTATCTATAACTCCTCTAATGACACCAATTTTAAGAATAAATTCTGAAAGAGTGTCATACTATGTTCTTGGCATTTAATTATGATTATAAAGAGCCTTGAAGAGAAAATAGAAAAAATCTTTAAACTCGGGATCTACGAAGCTAGGAGGTTGCTTCACGTAGACCTCTTCTTCAAGCTCACCATTCAGGAAAGCACTTTTAACATCCATCTGATATACTTTAAAGTTTAAATGTGCTACAAAGGCTAAAAACATCCCGATGGCTTCAAATCTAGAAACTGGTGCAAAGGTTTCATCATAGTCAATCCCTTCTTCTTGAGAACAACCTTTAGCAACCAGTCTTGCCTTGTTCCTTGTAACAATTCCTCTTTATCAATCTTAATTTTAAAAACTTACTTCGTGTCAATTACATATGTATCTTTAGGTCTGGGTATAAACTTCCACGCTTTCTTTCTCTTGAACTGATTGAGTTCTTCATGCATAGCAGTCACCCAATCTGAATCTCCTAGAGCTTCATCTACTTTCTTTGGTTCCATTTGAGAAAGAAACCCAGAATAAAGACAATCGTCCATAGTAGCTCTTCTAGTCTGAACTTTTGCCTCTGCATTATCAGTGATTAAATCAAGAGTATGAGATTTATTCCACCTAATTTCTTTAGGAAAATTAGCTCTTGATGATTTAGCATGTTCACCAATCCTAATCATTCTAACTAGGGGATCCTTGTTGTGATTCTTATTTTTCTCCCCTTAAGTTATAGTCAGCTTGATCTCAAGAATCTGACACTTGAGGACTTGTCTCAGAAATAGTGTGACTATGCTATTCTACATTTCCACTGTCATCAGTTTCATCTGGTCCATCAGAATCTAAGTCAGTATTATGATAATTCTAAGGATCATTGCCATTTTCATTACCATATGGAATAAGCTCAGGGTTATCTTCATCATCAGAAAGATCTTCTATGTCAAGGTCACACAACTATTTTTCTTATGAATACTTGGAAGCTTGGCATCATAAAATGTTACATAAGGATCTCCACAACCTTTTCATCACTAATCACATATACCCTATAATCTTTTGACTCTAGAGAATAGCCCAAAAAGGTACCTTTTTCAGCCTTAATATCAGATTTGCCAAGTTGTTCATTATCCTTAAGCACGAAGTACTTTCCTCCAAATACGTGAAAGTATTTCACTGATGGTTTCTTGTTGGTAACTCATAAGGGGTCTTCTCGTACATCTTGTTAATCATAGTTTTATTTTGAGTATATCATGAGGTGTTAACTGCTTCAGCTCAGAATTAGGTAAGAAGATTGGCTTCATTAAGCATAGTCCTTGTAGCTTCAACCAATGTTCAATTTTCCCTCTCAACCACTCCATTCTGTTGTGGTGTCCTTGGTGTTAAATATTGTCTTGAGATGCCCTTATCGGTACAAAAATCATTCAACTTTACATTTCTGAATTATGTTCTATTATCTGATCTAACAATACAAACAGGCACTGCAGCTTCAAATCCAATTTTCTTGATGTGATCAATAATCATATTAGTTATTTCATCCTTTGAATATAGAAGTAACACCCATGTATATCTAGAATGATCCTCAACAATCACTAAGCCATATTTCTTATTTGACATTGACTGGTCCAAATAAATCCGTGTGAAGGAGTTGTAGTGGTTCAATGATGTCAGTTATTGTCTTCTTTTTATGTGATGCTCTCTTTAACTTTTCTTTCTCACATGCTTCACAAGTCCATCAAGACTGAATTCCATCTCGGGAAAACCTCTTGCCAATTCCCTCTTAATCAAATAATTCATGGTCTTAAAGTTTAAGTGGGAGAGCTTATTATGTTATAACCAACTTTCATCTGGTTAAACTTTATTGTAGAAATACATTACTTGACCATCTTCAATAGAATTCCAGTCAGCTGCGAACAAATAACCCTTTCTCACTACATTTAGAGAGTTTCTCATTTTTCTGATTAGAGACCAAAATACTTCTCCTTATTAAACAAAACTTCATTTCCTTTGTCACAAAATTGACTGATACCAAGGAGGTTGTGCATAAGATCTTTAACCAGAGATATTTCATCAATAATGACATTACCAATTTCCAAACAGCCATATCCTATTGTATAACCATTGTTGTCATCTCTAAAATTAATCACCGAGCTAGATTTCTCAACCACATTCGATAACAGGGCTCTATAACCAGCCATATTCCTTGAACATCCACTGTCCAGAATCCACATGACCTTCTTCTTCTTAACGCACTGAAAAAAAGGGAATTAAGTTTTCTTTGGTACCCAAACTAAGTTTGGTCGAGCAGACTTAGAAGCATGTGAATATTTAGGATATTTCTTAATAGAATTAGCAAACTTAATATTCTTTGCCTTGTCATTGACTGATTCCTTGTCACTTGCAGAAGCACCAACGGACCTGCTCTCGGGCTTGGTGACAAGTGCCACTTTCCCAGCTTTAGGAGGGCTTACAATCTTCGATCTACCAGTGTTCTTATGAGCATGCTTATCATGATTATGAGAAGTATTATGTAACACCCCCAGATCCGGGGTCAGGGATCCGGGTCGTCACGGTCTTTCTTTCCACAATATCACTTCACTTAATTAATAATAAATAACCTTATGCTGTGACCCCACACTAACACACACCACAACCCGTTATAGTATCAGAGATGAAATTGAAATAAGTACAAGTTCTTGAATCCACAATTAAAAGTTATTACAACCCAAAATGATCACTTGATAAATTTACAGTTAATTGCCATTATCTGCCACAAGTTATAATTATACATAATTGATTCTCAAAAGTAGAATGCCTGATCTATCAATAGATCTACCTCTGCAGCTATAGCAGCTACAACATCAACGGGAAGACGCGGGACGCTTCCCACGCGCTTGCGCTGGGTCTGCTGGAGTCTGGCCATCTTTTCTAACTGTTGTTGTGTGATGAAGAAATAAAGCAAGAGTGAGCCTTACAGCTCGCAAGATAATATATAGTGATAACAATAATACAAGTATCTAAATGGATACTTACTAGAATCCTTTATCATGTGTAAGGTAATTACTTACTGGATATAAGTTTTTAAAAGAAGATGAAGTTACCAATTACTTCACTATACTTATACCATTTTTAGAAATCTACTTGAACTACTACTGTTCAAAGTATAATAAGATTCAAGAGGTCATCCCATAGATGAGACCACAAATAAAACTTGAAAATATTTGATCTTTGAAATATTTTGAAAAGAAATGAAGTTACGAGATACTTCATTCAATGGATACACCAATAAAACTATTTGACCCTGTCAATGCTTCGGCAACCACCCATTAGTAGCCTTTCGATCGAAATGCTACGGGTAGTGTTGCAGAATTATCCAAATGGATGATGAACTCATTACGGGAGTTTGCCGCGCCAGGAAGACCACTTACGATGATCAGTCGTAGTAGTACAACCCCACCATTTTCTATATGTAGAGGAGAACCTGTCGGATTTACTTGTCAACCGAACACTAAACTCCTAAGGAATGGACCGCGTTAGCGGAACTTCCAGGCCATTTGGGCCAATATAATAAGGCTGGGCCGGCGCTACTCGACCACTTACGCCACTCCTAGTTCAGATGAAATCCATGACTCTGAAACGTAAAGCTCGTCCCCACTTTCCCCAAGTAGAAACTTGTTGATACGGCTCCACCAAGAAGTCAATTTAGTTGGAAAGGAAAACTCACCGATATTTCCCAGGCGATGCCTGTTAATGGATTAACTTGTTCCAAGAATTTTACTTCCCGAGTGTTGGGTAAGTAATCAAAAACTCTTTTATCAAGACAGCAACCTTGTTGCGAATATAAAATACACCACATAGCCGGATCCCTCCGGTTTTGAGCGAGTATTTAAATCCCCTTTGAAAAAGGAAGATCTTAAATATAAAAATGAGTTTTGGGATCCGCTCTAACTTTTGAAAATCATTTTAAAGACTTGAAAACACTTTAAAGAGTATTTGGAATAATGCTGATTTAATAAAGTAAATCAGTCTCAATATAAAGAATTATCTGAATATTATTATTTAAATAATATTCCCATAAAGAATAATTGAGGTAGAAGTTGGAAAACTTATACTTGAAATGAATAGTAAATAATCAAAGATATACTTATACGAAAGTAATATCTTTATTTGAATATCAAAAGTAAGTTTGATTATTGAACATTATTCTTTAATAAAATAAAGAATATTAATAAATAATAAGCGGAGTCATAATACCTCGAATGAATATTATAAATAATATTCATTAAATAAAATAAAGGAGTCATACATCCTCAAATGAATATCCAAGTAATATTCAATAAATAATATAAAGGAGTCATAAGTCCTCGAATGAATATTCAAGATAATATTTATTAATAAAATAAAGTTATCGAATAAACCTTATTCGATTAATAGTTTTCAAAACTATTACCATATATATATATAAAATATATATATATATAAAATCTACTCGGGATCCTCGACTCCCGGTTTTAGAATATATTTTCACCTTTGGGTCCCTATACTAAGGGTATATGCAAATTACCGCTATTCTCTAGCATAGGTATTATCAACTGAACCAACAGATATATATGGCAAGAATACGAAACAGGCATGCATATGTACCATATCACATGCTACAATATATCGCAAGAATTTGCTAATATAACCATCATGCATCTATTACAAGATAATGCATATACAAGTGTATATATCACAACAACAGTATAACGGGTAGAAAACTTGCCTGAGTGACTGGGGGTGATTAATGGCTTGGGACGAGTCTGGTAACCTATAAACAACATGTGAGTTGGAATTAAACCAAAGTCAATTGTAAATCTATACTTTAACCAACTTAGACTCTAACGCTCGTTTTGCGCTCACTGATTCTCTTAAGTCACTCGAGTACCCTCGGCTCCACCATTTTTAATAATTTAACCATTACGAGTTTTAAGGCGATTCCTTCGCGAGTGTCTTACCAACTGCCTAAAACTCTTACCATAATTGTTTCATACACTAATTAACCCTTTTTGGTCTTTAACCTATGTTTCAAAGTAAGGCGAGGAGAAAAGTTTCGTTCGCGAAACGCCGTTACTTAAAATGGTCGTTTCTCCTAAACCGTACATCGGAATCAAACGAACTACATATCAAAACGAAGCTCGTAACATGAACTATCTAAACATGGCAATGGTCATAATCTAGCAGGGAGTTCTCGGGTCCAAATGTTATGAACAAAAGCAGTCTAAAGTAAATCGGACATTACGACGACTATGTTTACGCGATTACCCAATTTGATATCACTCCAATTCATCACCAAACAACCCCAATCCATTCATACAACCAAAGTCCATCCTTATCACATCATAACATACCCAATAAATTCAATATTAACATTTATACTTATGCTTAATCTTGAATTTAACTATACTTAAGTTCTTTTAACCAAAACAACAAGATTCACCATTCCATTTCACTACCACTCCAACCCAAACTCTAAACCACAAGCATTAAGCTACTATATCACCATAACAATCAAAATCATCTTATTATACACAGGAATCTAGGGTTTGGAGATGATATACCTTCCTTGAAGTGGTGGGAGTAGCTAGGAAGCCTTAAGAAGCCTTGAGAAGTCTTAGGGATGCTTGGATCTTAAAGGAAAACAAGAAAAAATCAAGTTAAAAACTTTGAAATCACTATTCATTGTCTTCTTCATTGATTTCTTGAAGAAGATTGAGAAAGAATTGAAGGCTTAAACTCATAAGATAGCCATAACTATTCATAAGGATGACTAGGGAATTATCTTACCAATTTAGGAAGCCTTGATCTTGAGTTTTGAAATTTCTTTCACTTGAAAATGGCAAAAGCCGAGAGCAATGAAGAAATAAGAGGTTTTGTGTTTTTTGTTTTGATGAAATGAAATGTTTGGCTTGGTTGATTGAATTAGATTAGTTTTATTTTAGGTTAATTACCAATTTAACCTTGGTTTTGTGTGGTTAACAATCCACCACATTTCCTTTCTTCCCATGTCATGCTTATGTCATGCTATGATGTCATCTTCCCCTCCTTGTCCTCTTCTCATTGGTTGGATGACATCCTCCCCTCTAATCTCTTTGATTAATGTTAGGGCGAAAACACGCGCTAATATTCACGCAAGTATACGTGTTCGCAAGTAATATAGAATACTTTCTAGTTCGTTCCCTCAGAGACTCAGACTAAATTATTTTCTAATTAAACTCACTCACCAATGTATGATTACTTCTCAATGTTAAGACACTAACACTTAAAATTGTTGATTAAATATTAACTACAATTAACTACTTAATTAATCACTTAACTAACACTTCAATTTATCAATAATAAAACACTCATGAGATCACAACTTCATTATTACTTCCTTCTATAGCCATTGTTATTACCTTTAGCATGTGACATTGATGATAGTAATCGAATAACACGAAACTGATAAAAGCCAACTTTCATTGTACCAATACCATTCTACCAAGCATCCACAATTAAGATAGAAGTTGAATAGTCATCAATTATGTTGAGTTCCTATATGTCTATAGAAATTGACAACACAACGATTTAAGCACAAGTTATTCCTTTTGATTACATAGGGAAAATAAAACTGTTAGAGTTACCCACTAATCATGCACAACGTACATGATCCTATGCTAGCATGGCAAGTTCTATGTAACCGCCTGACTCTTGCATAACAGCTTAAGTTCCTCAAAATCAGCACTAGTAGGTGCAGCTGTACTTCCCTGTTGAGGATATGATTGCCTTGTAACATACTGTTGTGGCTGCTGGAATCCAGGTGGGTTAAACTGTTTACTCACTCCTTGCTGATATGGTGGCTGAATAACATTCTGAATATTCCCCCAGCTGAAATTTGGATGATTTCTGTTGTTAGGATGATAGGTCGCTGGCACAGGCTGCTGTTGTCGCTGATAATTATTCACATACTGAACAAATTCGTTGACAAGAGAACACTGATCCGTAGCATGAGAACCTGCACAAAGCTCACAAACCATAGCTATTTGATTAACTCCATATGTAGCCAGAGAATCAACCTTCATTGATAGCGCTTGGAGCTGGGCTGCAATAGCGGTGGCTGCATCAACTTCCAGAATACCTGCTACCTTGCCTGACGTCATCCTCTGAGTTGGGTTTTGATGCTCATTTGCAGCCATCATCTCTATAAGATTATACGCCTCAGTATAGCTTTTAGCCCATAAGGCGCCTCCAGCTGCTGCATCGAGCATGGGCCGAGATTGGGCCCCCAAACCATTATAGAAACCAGTGATCACCATCCAATCCGGCATTCCATGATGTGGACATTTTCTCAACATTTCCTTGTAGCGTTCCCAAGCCTCGCACATAGATTCTGCAGGTTGCTGCGCAAACTGAGTAAGAGCACTTCTCATAGCAGCAGTCTTTGCCATCGGATAAAACTTCACCAGAAACTTTTGCGCAAGATCTTGCCACGTAGTGATGGTCCCAGCTGGTTCAGAATGTAACCAGTCTTTAGCCTTGTCCCTCAGTGAGAATGGGAAAAGCCTCAACTTGATAGCCTCATCAGTCACGCCATTATACTTAAAAGTGCTCCAGATCTCGACAAAATTCCTTATGTGCATGTTGGGGTCTTTAGTTGCCGCTCCTCCAAAAGAAACAGAATTCTGCACCATCTGAATAGTGCCCGGCTTGATTTCAAAGGTGTTAGCTTGAATAGCCGGATGAAGGATGCTTGACTGAATATCATCAATTTTAGGCCGAGAAAAATCCATAAGAGCTGGATCAGCTTGAACAATACGATCTCCCATGTTTACTGGTTCTTTCTGCTCAGTTCCTGAATCCGAATCCTCAAAATCTAACTTCTCTGGAATATCAAGAACTTCGTCTGTCTCCTCAGCTGTATCTAAAGTCCTCTTACGAGCACGAGAACGAGTTTGCATAAACGCTTGCTAAAGTACCTGAAACACAACCGGAAAAAATAAGTAACTACTACGTCCTAATCACTGAGTCCTAATGACCAATGATGGTAAGTACATAAACTAAACAAATACGCCGAGTCCCCGGCAGCGGCGCCAAAAACTTGTTAGGGCGAAAACACGCGCTAATATTCACGCAAGTATATGCGTTCGCAAGTAATATAGAATACTTTCTAGTTCGTTCCCTCAGAGACTCAGACTAAATTATTGTCTAATTAAACTCACTCACCAATGTATGATTACTTCTCAATGTTAAGACACTAACACTTAAAATTGTTGATTAAATATTAACTACAATTAACTACTTAATTAATCACTTAACTAACACTTAAATTTATCAATAATAAAACACTCATGAGATCACAACTTCATTATTACTTCCTTCTATAGCCATTGTTATTACCTTTAGCATGTGACATTGATGATAGTAATCGAATAACACGAAACTGATAAAAGCCAACTTTCATTGTACCAATACCATTCTACCAAGCATCCACAATTAAGATAGAAGTTGAATAGTCATCAATTATGTTGAGTTCCTATATGTCTACAGAAATTGACAACACAACGATTTAAGCACAAGTTATTCCTTTTGATTACATAGGGCAAATAAAACTGTTAGAGTTACCCACTAATCATGCACAACGTACATGATCCTATGCTAGCATGGCAAGTTCTAAATCTCAAGATTCACCGTCGCTTCACAAGAGATTAACACCCTATCTTATATGTTCGCGACGCACATAAGACGAATACGCACAACCAATACTAGATATCATACAATCATCACACACTAAAGTATTAAACAATTAACTAAAGAATTCCATAATAAATCCGTTACAACCCCATGATCACGATTAGCCCATAATAGAACTTATTGTCATCATGGGTTCATATAAAATCATGATAAACAAACACAAGAAAATAATAACTAAACTAATTATATTAAACCAGAGTACGTCACAAGAGTAAATAAGTTCAAAGCAAGAAAACTAGCATCCAACGTTACAACGAAACAAGAATCACAAGAATATATGCTTCCTCTTCGTTGCGGTGTGCCAAATCGGTCTTCCTCCTTATCTCCTTCGCTCCTTGCGTAAAAACACAATCTTCTTCAATCCACACTTGTGAAAACGTCTCAAATCTACTTATATAATAGTCCCATAAAACTCAGATTACATATAAGTGGAAACCAAACAGAAGTAGAAGTCCTAAAATAAATTGTCTTTTTTCCCGACCCTATGCTGAGCGGGCGCTCAGCTTGCTGCGCGGCCGCTCAGCAATGCTGAGCGGGCGCTCAGACCTCTACTCGAAAAATTCTGATTTTGCTCCGTTTCTTCGCCGTAATCTGCCCGTTTCTTTCCTCTCGCAATGGTGAACACATGCCAAGGCTTATTCTTGATGATTCCTCCCCCGAAATGCAACTAAAACCCTGAAATGCATAAACACTAAAAAAACGCATCAAATACACAAAATACTTGATTTCAAAACACCAATTTAAGCCATTTTAAGACATTCTAAGTGGCATAAAATGCCACTTATCACACCCTCAAACTTAAATCGATGCTTGTCCTCAAGCGTCACAGACTCAAAAACAAATAAAAACATGCATGAATGCAATCTATATGAAAATGCAGCGATCCCCCTTACTACAATTAACCAACCAAATTGCCACATCTCAACGAATGCAGTTAGACAACTAAAGATCAATAAACTCATGCAAACGGACATACAACCAGAAACGTGGTGTGTGCAAATGCTTAACAGATATGCTTCGGAACTAGACCAATTACTATGACTAGACTATCCTCAAGGCAATCCTACGATTATACAAAGAATAAAAAATTCTAGGCACAAAGTGATATACAACACTACAAGAACTCTGGAGCTTAATACGGAATCATGCTTTTTATTTACAACTCAAATGCTTATTTGACCGTGCAATGAGTGAGGTCCACAAAAGACTTATACAATGGTATCCATGTAACGAGCGTTAGGTTAGCGGATCCCAGACTCTAAAAGCCTTAGGTCACTAGGCACAAAGTCCCCTAAGAACTTAATAACTCGAATACCAAAGAGCACACTCTTGATCAATTATGCATAAACTAATTTTTTTTTTTAACTTCTAAGCAAGTGCATTTCGCTCCATCTTGCTCAACCCTAGACTACTCGCACCATATGCGAGCCGGCTACTAGCCATTTGACGCCTAGCCACAACTAGCAACAACTTCCATATTTTTTTTTCTCCAAATTTTTTTTTCTTTTTCATGCCTTTATCACTAAGAACCTATAATCGAATTCTAAGCATAATAAGTAGATTGACCTTGAAAACAACCAAATCATAACAACAATCTAGCCCTTACGCATTCTCTAAGACTTAATGGACTTACAATTGTTTCTAGCATGCATATCAACCTACACGACTTAATATCACTTTAATGCTATCACTACACTCGCATCAATATCACAATTCAGTCGATAAATCATTACAAAAGGGATCATGGTAAATGCATGAGCTACATGACATTCATAACAACAAAAAAAACTATATGGCATAAATTATGCAACTATATGAACTAAACTATCATGAATATGCAACTATATGACATATACACAATATTCCTTAACTACCACCCCCAAACTAAAAATCTTCACTATCCTCAGTGAAAGTAGTAGAAAGGAACACAGGGTATACCTACTCGGAGTCATCATCATCATCACCCTCAGTGGGTGGAGTATCAGGCGGCGGGTATGCAGAGTCCTCACCAAAAACTGGCCACTGGATATCAGCTCCAAGGCCTTGAAAAGCAGTCCCTAATGCAAGGGTGAGCTCCTGAGCAAACCTGCTCAGCGCCTCATACATGGCATCCATCCGCCGTGAAAGCCTCCTGTACTGGGCATCAACCATCCCAGCACCCTCCTGAGCTCTCGAAGAACCAGCCTCATCACGCCCTGGCCTAGCCATAGTAGCACCTCGTGCTGGACGCCCTCCTGGAAGACGATAACCCAGCCCATGCTCCTCAGGCTCACCACCGGTCCACTCCTGCATCCTATTCAGAGTGCCAGAATCAATCGGAGCTGCTGGCAACTGCAACTGCTCATGACCCGGCCAGTTCACTCCCACTGCTCGGCATAGCTTCGTAACCGTAGATGCATAAGGGATGTTCATATGCTTCGCTCCCCTCAAAAACTTCAGAATTCCTTGGTAGATAAACTCACCAAGGTCCACATAGTATTCCTCATTCAGAATTCCCCACAACAACTGTGCTCTCTCAACTGTGACCTCGTGTGCATGCGAAGAAGGTAAAATATTAGCACAAATAAATGCATTCCATGCACGGGCATACCTGTTCATGGTGATCGCCGGAAAGTGACGATACTCATTAGTGCCGGTCCTGCAGGTCCAACTGTGCCCGGTCGACAGAGAGTCGCACAAATCAAATCCAAGTCAAAATCCTCAGCAGTCTAAAATGATGGGGTAGTGGGAACAAATCGTGGGTTTATGGGCTAAAACTGTTTTTGTGTTTTTTTTTTCTGAACTGTAAAAAAAAATTCTAGTACTCGACCCCTGAGCGGTCGCTCAGCAAAACTGAGCGGGCGCTCAGCTTGCTGCGCGGTCGCTCAGCAAAGCTGAGCGGGCGCTCAGCTTGCTGCGCGGTCGCTCAGCAAAGCTGAGCGGGCGCTCAGGGGGTCACTGGAATTTTTTTTTTCAGCCCCTGTTTTCTGATTTTTTTGTGTTTTTGGATAGGTTATTAACTTCTAAGGGTTCCTGTAACAACAATTCATGGGTTGCCTCCCACGCAGCGCTTTTTTTCGTCATTAGCTTGACGTTTCGTACCCTTCTCAAGTAGTCAACAAAATGGCACTAACCACTTCTCGGTTTGCCATGTCCCCATAGTAGTGCTTCAACCGCTGACCGTTAACCTTGAATGCTTGGTCCGGATCATTCTCAAAAATTTCCACCGCTCCATGTGGAAACACAGTTTTGACAATAAAAGGTCCAGACCACCTTGATTTCAACTTTCCAGGAAAAAGTCGGAGCCGAGAGTTGAATAAAAGAACTTGTTGCCCTGGCACAAATAACTTAGGATGTAGCTTCCTATCGTGCCACCTCTTCACCTTTTCCTTATACAATTTGTTATTCTCGTATGCTTGAAGTCGAAATTCATCAAGTTCATTAAGCTGAAGCATTCTTTTCTTACCAGCTGCATCTAAATCTAGGTTCAACTTCTTCAATGCCCAGTAGGCCTTATGCTCAAGCTCCGCAGGTAGATGACATCCCTTACCGTACACCAACTGAAACGGTGACATCCCAAGTGGAGTTTTGTATGCTGTTCTGTAAGCCCAAACAACTTCATCGAGCTTTAAAGACCAATCCTTCCTTGACGGACAAACAACCTTCTCTAGAATGCACTTTATCTCTCTGTTAGACACTTCCGCTTGACCATTTGTTTGCGGATGATAGGCAGTAGCTACTCGATGATTCACATTATAATGCTGCATCATAGAAGTGAACTTACGGTTGCAAAAATGCGATCCTTCATCACTTATGATTACCCGAGGTGTTCCAAACCTTGTGAAAATTTGCTTATGAAGAAAATTTAGCACTGCCTTTGCATCATTTGTCGGTAAAGCTTTAACTTCGACCCATTTTGAGACATAATCGACTGCCAGCAAGATGTACTGATTATTGCAAGACGAGATAAAAGGCCCCATGAAATCGATTCCCAACACATCAAATTCCTCGACTTCAAGCATCATATTTAATGGCATCTCATCCTTCCTTGACAAATTTCCCACTCTTTGGCAACGATCACACCTTAAAACAAACTGATGAGCATCCTTGAACAAAGTAGGCCACAAGAAACCTGCTTGCAGAATACGAGCTGCCATCTTCTCACCACCATAGTGTCCATCATAAACCGTGGAATGGCAGTCTCGTAATATCCCCTCCGTCTCACAGAACGAGATACATGTCCTGATGATCTGGTCAGCTCCCTGTCTAAACAAATATGGTTCATCCCACATATACCACTTCACCTCATGCAGAAACTTCTTCTTTTGAGCGGATGTCAAATTAGGAGGCATTATATTGCTGACGAGATAGTTTACAATATCTGCAAACCATGGTTCTTCCTCCTGAATTGCAAACAACTGCTCATCCGGAAAAGATTCATTGATTAACGTCCTATCCTGTGAAGTAGAATCGGGATTCTCCAATCTAGAGAGATGGTCAGCTACTTGATTCTCAGTACCTTTTCTATCTTTGATCTCTAACTCAAATTCCTGAAGTAAAAGCACCCAACGAATGAGTCTCGGCTTCGAATCCTTCTTAGAAACTAGATAGCGAATAGCTGCATGATCAGTGAATACTGTTACTTTCGTACCAAGTAGATACGATCGAAATTTCTCAAAACCAAAGACTATAGCCAAAAGCTCCTTCTCAGTAGTGGTGTAGTTTAATTGGGCACCATTTAAAGTCTTACTCGCATAGTAGACCACATGGAAGAGGTTTTTCTTGCGCTGTCCCAGAACTGCACCTACCGCATAATCACTCGCATCACACATCATCTCAAACGGTTCTGTCCAATCTGGTGCTGTAATAACTGGTGCAGTGATCAAACTCTTCTTGAGAGTCTCGAATGCTGCCAAACAGTCGTCATCAAATTTGAAAGGCACATCTTTCTCAAGCAGATTGCACAACGGCTTAGATATCTTTGAAAAGTCCTTGATGAATCGCCGATAAAAACCCGCATGACCAAGAAAACTACGGATTCCTTTCACAGAATTAGGTGGGGGAAGATTTTCAATGACTCCCACCTTGGCCTTGTCCACCTCCAGAGCCTTGCTAGAGACCTTATGCCCAAGGATAATGCCTTCACGCACCATAAAATGACATTTCTCCCAATTGAGCACCAAATTAGTTTCCACGCATCTTTTGAGTACGGCGCGCAAATTATTCAAACATTCATCATATGAATGTCCAAAGACGGAGAAGTCGTCCATGAACACTTCGACGTTATTTCCAATCATGTCAGAGAATATAGCCATCATACATCTCTGAAAAGTGGCCGGGGCGCCACATAATCCAAACGAAACTCTGCGAAAAGCAAACGTGCCAAATGGACAAGTGAAGGTAGTCTTTTCCTGATCCTCTGGTGCAATACAAATCTGATTATACCCGGAATAACCATCCAGAAGACAAAAATACTCATGACCCGCCAATCTGTCAAGCATCTGATCAATAAATGGAAGAGGGAAGTGATCCTTCCTTGTGGCTTTGTTCAATTTTCTATAATCCATGCATACTCTCCATCCGGTAACTGTTCGAGTAGGGATGAGCTCATTCTTTTCATTTGCGACCACAGTGATACCTCCTTTCTTAGGTACACATTGTACGGGGCTCACCCACGAGCTGTCAGAAATAGGATAAATGATGCCTGCATCTAGCCATTTCAGAATTTCTTTCTTCACCACCTCCTTCATGATGGGATTCAGTCTTCGCTGCTGTTCCACAGTTGGCTTACTACCTTCCTCTAGCAGAATTTTATGCATACAATATGAAGGACTTATCCCCTTGATGTCTGCTATGGTCCATCCTATAGCCGATTTGAATTCTCTCAAAATCCTTAAGAGCTTGTCTTCCTCACTACCTGAAAGGTCAGATGAAATAATAACAGGTAACGTAGATGAATCACCTAAAAAAGCATACCTCAAGTGTTCAGGTAATGGCTTGAGCTCCAAGGTAGGTGCTTCCTCTATTGATGGTTTGAGCTTCCCTTCAGCATTCTTAAGGTCAGAAGTACCAAGAGATTCAAATGGTATGTCCAGCTTTCGCTTCCAGGGAGAAGCGTTCAAATATTGTAATTGCTCGTTGCCATCTTCATCATCGCTGTCAAAATCCCCCACTAAGGCCTTTTCCAATGCATCAGACATTAGCATGCGATCGAGTTCCGAAGTAACCGCAGAATCAATCACATCCAATTTTAAGCACTCCTCATCTTCTGTAGGGAATTTCATTTCCTTGAATACGTTGAAGGTCACATCCTGATCTTGGACCCGCATAGTAAGTTCCCCTTTTTGCACATCTATCAAGGTATGGCCAGTAGCCAAGAAAGGCCTTCCCAAGATTATGGGAATCTTATTATCTTCCTCAAAATCCAGAATAACAAAATCTGCAGGAAAGAAGAGCTTATCCACCTTGACGAGCACATCCTCAACTATGCCCCTTGGGTAAGTAATGGAAAGGTCAGCCAATTGTAGCGACATGTATGTGGGTTTTGGATCAGGCAGATCCAGCTTTTTAAAGATCGACAACGGCATCAGATTAATGCTTGCTCCCAAATCACAAAGGCACTTGTCAAAAGTCAGATTGCCAATGGTGCAAGGAATGGTGAAGCTTCCTGGATCTTTCAATTTTGGTGGTAACTTTTGCTGCAGAACAGCACTGCATTCTTCCGTGAGAGCAACGGTTTCAAGGTCATCCAGTTTCACCTTCCTTGAAAGAATAGTCTTCATAAACTTCGCATAACTAGGCATTTGTTCCAGAGCCTCAGCGAAAGGTATATTGATGTGAAGTTTCTTGAACACCTCCAGAAACTTCCCGAACTGTCTATCCAGCTTTTGTTGCTGCAATCTCTTAGGAAAAGGTGGTGGAGGATAGAGCTGTTTCTCCCCTGTATTAGCCTCAGGCAGAGTGTGTTCAACAGTAGTCTTCCTTGGTTCCGCCGCTTTCTCCTTTTGCTTTGGTTCTTCATCTCTAATTTCAGCTTCTACTTCTTTTGCCTTTTCAGCATCAGCTACTTTTCCAGACCTTAAGGTAATAGCCTTGACTTGCTCTTTAGCTTCCTTCCTGCCTGGTACTTCCGTGTCACTGGGAAGAGTGCCAGGTTGACGATTGAGCACTGCATTGGCTAATTGACCAATTTGATTTTCCAAGGTCTTGATAGAAACCGCCTGACTCTTGCATAACAGCTTAAGTTCCTCAAAATCAGCACTAGTAGGTGCAACTGTACTTCCCTGTTGAGGATATGATTGCCTTGTAACATACTGCTGTGGCTGCTGGAATCCAGGTGGGTTAAACTGTTTACTCACTCCTTGCTGATATGGTGGCTGAATAACATTCTGAATATTCCCCCAGCTGAAATTTGGATGATTTCTGTTATTAGGATGATAGGTCGCTGGCACAGGCTGCTGTTGTCGCTGATAATTATTCACATACTGAACAAATTCGTTGACAAGAGAACACTGATCCGTAGCATGAGAACCTGCACAAAGCTCACAAACCATAGCTATTTGATTAACTCCATATGTAGCCAGAGAATCAACCTTCATTGATAGCGCTTGGAGCTGGGCTGCAATAGCGGTGGCTGCATCAACTTCCAGAATACCTGCAACCTTGCCTGACGTTATCCTCTGAGTTGGGTTTTGATGCTCATTTGCAGCCATCATCTCTATAAGATTATACGCCTCAGTATAGCTTTTAGCCCATAAGGCGCCTCCAGCTGCTACATCGAGCATGGGCCGAGATTGGGCCCCCAAACCATTATAGAAACCAGTGATCACCATCCAATCTGGCATTCCATGATGTGGACATTTTCTCAACATTTCCTTGTAGCGTTCCCAAGCCTCGCACATAGATTCTGCAGGTTGCTGCGCAAACTGAGTAAGAGCACTTCTCATAGCAGCAGTCTTTGCCATCGGATAAAACTTCACCAGAAACTTTTGCGCAAGATCTTGCCACGTAGTGATGGTCCCAGCTGGTTCAGAATGTAACCAGTCTTTAGCCTTGTCCCTCAGTGAGAATGGGAAAAGCCTCAACTTGATAGCCTCATCAGTCACGCCATTATACTTAAAAGTGCTCCAGATCTCGACAAAATTCCTTATGTGCATGTTGGGGTCTTTAGTTGCCGCTCCTCCAAAAGAAACAGAATTCTGCACCATCTGAATAGTGCCCGGCTTGATTTCAAAGGTGTTAGCTTGAATAGCCGGATGAAGGATGCTTGACTGAATATCATCAATTTTAGGCCGAGAAAAATCCATAAGAGCTGGATCAGCTTGAACAATACGATCTCCCATGTTTACTGGTTCTTTCTGCTCAGTTCCTGAATCCGAATCCTCAAAATCTAACTTCTCTGGAATATCAAGAACTTCGTCTGTCTCCTCAGCTGTATCTAAAGTCCTCTTACGAGCACGAGAACGAGTTTGCATAAACGCTTGCTAAAGTACCTGAAACACAACCGGAAAAAATAAGTAACTACTACGTCCTAATCACTGAGTCCTAATGACCAATGATGGTAAGTACATAAACTAAACAAATACGCCGAGTCCCCGGCAGCGGCGCCAAAAACTTGTTAGGGCGAAAACACACGCTAATATTCACGCAAGTATATGCGTTCGCAAGTAATATAGAATACTTTCTAGTTCGTTCCCTCAGAGACTCAGACTAAATTATTGTCTAATTAAACTCACTCACCAATGTATGATTACTTCTCAATGTTAAGACACTAACACTTAAAATTGTTGATTAAATATTAACTACAATTAACTACTTAATTAATCACTTAAATAACACTTCAATTTATCAATAATAAAACACTCATGAGATCACAACTTCATTATTACTTCCTTCTATAGCCATTGTTATTACCTTTAGCATGTGACATTGATGATAGTAATCGAATAACACGAAACTGATAAAAGCCAACTTTCATTGTACCAATACCATTCTACCAAGCATCCACAATTAAGATAGAAGTTGAATAGTCATTAATTATGTTGAGTTCCTATATGTCTACAGAAATTGACAACACAACGATTTAAGCACAAGTTATTCCTTTTGATTACATAGGGCAAATAAAACTGTTAGACTTACCCACTAATCATGCACAACGTACATGATCCTATGCTAGCATGGCAAGTTCTAAATCTCAAGATTCACCGTCGCTTCACAAGAGATTAACACCCTATCTTATATGTTCGCGACGCACATAAGACGAATACGCACAACCAATACTAGATATCATACAATCATCACACACTAAAGTATTAAACAATTAACTAAAGAATTCCATAATAAATCCGTTGCAACCCCATGATCACGATTAGCCCATAATAGAACTTATCGTCATCATGGGTTCATATGAAATCATGATAAACAAACACAAGAAAATAATAACTAAACTAATTATATTAAACCAGAGTACGTCACAAGAGTAAATAAGTTCAAAGCAAGAAAACTAGCATCCAACGTTACAACGAAACAAGAATCACAAGAATATATGCTTCCTCTTCGTTGCGGTGTGCCAAATCGGTCTTCCTCCTTATCTCCTTCGCTCCTTGCGTAAAAACACAATCTTCTTCAATCCACACTTGTGAAAACGTCTCAAATCTACTTATATAATAGTCCCATAAAACTCAGATTACATAGAAGTGGAAACCAAACAGAAGTAGAAGTCCTAAAATAAATTGTCTTTTTTCCCGACCCTGCGCGGCCGCTCAGCATAGCTGAGCGGGCGCTCAGCTTGCTGCGCAGCCGCTCAGCAATGCTGAGCGGGCGCTCAGACCTCTACTGGAAAAATTCTGATTTTGCTCCATTTCTTCGCCGTAATCTGCCTGTTTATTTCCTCTCGCAATGGTGAACACATGACAAGGCTTATTCTTGATGATTCCTCCCCCGAAATGCAACTAAAACCCTGAAATGCATAAACACTAGAAAAATGCATCAAATACACAAAATACTTGATTTCAAAACACCAATTTAAGCCATTTTAAGACGTTCTAAGTGGCATAAAATGCCACTTATCAATTAACTTCCTAATTGTTTGCCTAATGACCGCTGATCTGTTATACGGTTCGCTTAACTTTCATTTTCGTTTATCGTTTGAGGGATCATACCCGGGATCTTATTACTTAGGTTCCCTTAACCTTTCTCAATATATTATATTCCTTTGTTTTGATCCTCTCTTATAATCCTTTAATTTAAATCCTTTTTATCCTGTTACCTTATACTCAATTCTTTCCGTATCTAGTGGATTTCCGGGAAAAATCAAAGTGTTCGGAATTGGATACTGACGATCTTTACATACACTTATATACCATATATAGTACTAATAAAATCTCAGAATATCCATAACAGAACCCCTACATAGTGTGGCATGAAAAGTTTTCTCATTCAGCTAAAACACTATTCATAAGGGTTACAAAAAGTTCAAAATTTTGGGGGTTATTACAGTCTCCCCTCCTTAAAAGGATTCCGTCCCGGAATCAAATAGAAAACAAATGGGGGTACTTTTCTAGCATTGCGCTCTCTAGTTCCCAAGTTGATTCTTCCACATTATGATTCTGCCATAGCACTCTGACTAGCTTGATCACTTTATTCCGAAGCACCTGCTCCTTCTTATCGATAATCCTTACTGGCTTCTCCACGTACGTCAGATCTGGTTGCATATCCACCTGCTTGTACTCCACTATGTGCCTGGCATCCCGATGGTACTTCCTTAACATTGACACATGGAACACATTATGAACTTGTTGCAAGTTAGGGGGTAAGGCTAGCTCGTAAGCTAACTTTCCAATCCGTCTTAATATCTCAAAAGGTCCAATGTATCTTGGGCTTAGTTTTCCTTTCTTTCCAAATCTCATTAATCCCTTCCAAGGGGGTACCTTTAGCAGTACTAAGTCTCCGACTTCATATTCCTTGTCCTTTCGGGCTAAGTCTGCATATTTCTTCTGTCTGTCTTGGGCTGCTACAAGCCGTCCTCTGATAAGATCCACTATGTCTTTGGTCTTTTGGACCACTTCGGGTCCGAGCATCTTCCGCTCTCCTACTTCATCCAAGTATAAGGGAGATCGACACCTTCTTCCGTACAGGGCCTCATAAGGCGGCATTCCGATGCTAGCATGAAAGCTATTGTTATAAGAAAACTCAATCAACGGCAAGTGATCATCCCAACTTCCTTTAAGGTCTATTGCACAGACTCTCAACATATCCTCTAGTGTCTGGATGGTCCTTTCACTCTGCCCATCCATCTGGGGATTGTACGCGGTACTCATATTTAACTTGGTCCCCGCACATTCTTGAAAGCTCCTCCGAAATCTGGAGTTGAATCTGGGGTCTCGGTCTGAGACAATGGACGCTGGGACTCCATGTCGCGTCACTATTTCCTTAAGGTAAATATCCACCAGTCTATCGACTGTGTATCTCTCATTGATAGGAATGAAATGAGCTGACTTTGTCAGTCGGTCTATAATTACCCATATGGCGTCGTGATTGGCTTTCGTCCTTGGCAAGCCTACAACAAAATCCATCGCTATCTGTTCCCATTTCCATTCGGGAATCTCCAGGGGTCGTAAAAGTCCACTGGGTCTCTGGTGCTCTGTTTTTACTCTTTGGCAAGTCAAACATTTGTTTACCCATTCTGCTACGTCCCGCTTCATGTTGGGCCACCAGTAATATTCCTTCAAATCCCTATACATCTTGGTACTTCCCGGGTGAATGGAATACCTTGAACTATGGCTTTCATCCAAAATCTCATCTTTAAGTTCTTGAACGTTTGGAACCCAAATCCGGTAAGAGTACCTCATTTTCCCTTTATCATCTTTCTCCGTATGGGCCTCCTCTCTAGTCATTGACTCTCTGCCCTCGTTCATTATTCTTTCT
Organism: Apium graveolens; assembly: GCF_009905375.1. Taxonomy (NCBI): domain Eukaryota; kingdom Viridiplantae; phylum Streptophyta; class Magnoliopsida; order Apiales; family Apiaceae; genus Apium; species Apium graveolens. The sequence goes on from NC_133648.1 coordinate 209,130,165, forward strand.
TGGCATAATCTAATCTTTTCTAATAACTCTGGCTGCATTGATATCTCAAACAGCTTTTCAGTTCCGGTTCCGGTTACCTTTACTTCTATTTCCATTCTCTCAAAATCCCTTATCAATTCTTCCGAAGTCGTTATCATTCTGAGTCTTTCCTTTCTACTAAGGGCATCAGCCACCACATTGGCTTTCCCTGGATGATAGAGAATCTCACAATCATAGTCCTTGATTAGTTCTAACCATCTCCTCTGGCGCATGTTGAGCTCTTTCTGCGTAAATATGTACTTGAGGCTCTTATGGTCGGTGAAAATCTCGCACTTCTCTCCATACAAGTAGTGCCTCCAAATTTTTAAGGCAAATACTATTGCCGCGAGCTCAATGTCATGAGTAGGATATCTAATCTCGTATTCCTTCAGTTATCTCGACGCATACGCAATCACTTTACCGTGCTGCATAAGCACACACCCTAATCCTTTGTGCGACGCGTCACTATATATCACAAAATCTCCTTTTCCGTTTGGCAATGCCAACACCGGGGCCGTTACCAACCTTTTCTTTAATTCCTGAAAACTGTTCTCGCATTTCTCCGTCCATTCAAACTTCTCTGTCTTACGAGTAAGTCGTGTCAAAGGGGCTGCGATTTTTGCAAAGTCCTGCACAAATCTACGATAGTAGCCGGCCAATCCTATGAAACTCCTTACCTCTGTGGGTGTGGTTGGCCTTTCCCAATTTGAGACCGCCTCTATCTTGGAGGGGTCGACCAATACTCCTTCTTTATTGATCACATGTCCTAAAAACTGTACTTCATTCCGCCAGAATTCACACTTCGAGAATTTGGCATATAATTGTTCCTCTCTGAGTATTCCAAGAGCTATCCTCAAATGCTCTGCATGCTCTGCCTCAGTCCTTGAGTAAATCAAAATATCATCGATAAAAAGTATCACACACTTGTCCAAGTACTTCTTAAATACTCTATTCATTAAATCCATGAAAGCCGCTGGGGCGTTGGTTAATCCAAAGGACATTACCAAGAACTCATAATGCCCATACCTGGTACGGAACGCTGTCTTGGAAATATCTTCGGGTTTAATCTTTAGTTGGTGATATCCAGTTCTCAGGTCGATCTTAGAAAAATAAACAGCATCCTTTAGCTGGTCGAACAGATCGTCTATTCTAGGTAATGGGTACCTGTTCTTTATGGTTAGCTTGTTCAACTCTCGATAGTCGATGCACAGCCTCATGCTCCCATATTTCTTCTTAACAAATAAAACTGGTGCTCCCCACGGAGACACACTGGGTCTTATCATACCCTTATCCAAGAGTTCCTGCAATTGGATAGCTAATTCCTTCATTTCTAACGGGGCTAACCGGTAAGGTGCTTTTAAAACTGGCGCCGGCCAATTCAATAGCAAATTCAATCACTCTATCGGGTGGTAATCCCGGAAGGTCTTGTGGGAATACATCTTCAAATTCGTTGACAACTGGAATATCTTGTAAGTTGGGCACCTCCTTCTGCGTGTCTACCACATAGGCTAGGTAGGCCTCATTTCCTTTTCGTAGAATCCTTCTGGCCTGGGCCATAGTCAAAAATTTCTGCGTCTGCCTCTTTCCTCTAAATATAACTTCTTTCTTCCCCGCGATATTTAAGTTAACTTTCTTCCCTTTACAGTCTATCTGAGCATCATTGCTAGATAGCCAGTCCATTCCCAAAATTATATCAAACTCCCCTAATTTAAAAGGGATCAGATCAACACTAAAAGATTGTTCCCCTATGCCTATCTCACAGGCTGGGTGAATCTGGTTAACAGGAATAATTTCATGATTGGCTATTTCTACTTGTAAGGGTTCTATCAAGGGTTCAGCTTTAAGTCTTAATTTACGCGCAAAGTCCCTTGATATAAAAGATTTAGTTGCTCCCGAATCAAATAAAATGTTTGCACTGACTGAATTTAGAGAAAGGGTACCTGCTATCACATCTGAGTCTTTCATAGCATCCTGGACCGTCATGTTGAAAGTCCTCGCAGTAGGTGGCTTATTGGAGGCAGCCCTGCTGGCTCCTGAAGCTGCTGGTTTGTTCATTGGGCATTCCCTCTTCCAATGACCCGGGTGTCCACACTGATGACAAGTGGTGGTTGGAATGATGGCAGGGGCTGATGAAGGGCATTTGTGAGAATAGTGACCTTCCCGACCGCACTTAAAGCAGGTTACTGGCTTTCCTTTACACTCCCCAGTGTGCATCCTTCCACAAGTATTACAGCCTGGCAATGGGGGTCGAGACTGGTTGGAATAGGACATTCTTGACTTCTGGCCACTCTGGCTTACACTCACGCTCATTGGCCGCTTAAACCCAGTATTCTTTCCCGGTAGGGACACTGCTCCTCGATTAAATCTAGTTGGGAAGCTCCTTCCTGTGGAACCTCCACCCATGCTCATACTTTTCCTCTTTATTCCCTTCTTCTCCCTTTCCTTCTGCATCTGTTCACTTCCGGCTTCTACAATCGTTGCCTTTTGCACCAGAGTGGCATAATCCGTAAGCTCAAGGATTGCCACCCTATTCTGAATCCACGGTTTCAGTCCCTACTGAAACCTCCTAGCTTTCTTTTCCTCGGTGCTCACAAACTCCGGTACAAACCTTGATAACTCAGTAAATTTCTCTTCGTACTCTGCTATAGACAAGTTATTCTGCTTTAGCTCCAAGAACTTGAGCTCCATCTAGTTTTCCATAAACCTCGGGAAATACTTTCCCAGAAACAACTAACTGAATCTCTCCCAGGTTATAATAGCATCTGTCTCCATGTTTTTCTTGGCCTCCCACCAGTAGTCAGCCTCTCCTTTCAGAAGGTAGGTAGCAAATACAGTCTTCTGTGCCTCATCGATACTCAGAATCTCAAAGGATTTCTCCATTTCCTTTAACCATGCCCTTGCCTCAACTGGGTCGGCTGATCCGTGGAACTCAGGGGGCTTAAGGGACTTAAAAGCCCTGAAAGAGTTTGCCACATCATTGTTATTTCCTTGAGGGGGTGGGTTGGGTTGACGTTCCAAGTTTTGCCTTAGGAGTTGCATGAACTGGCCCATGGGATCCATGCCTGGGTTTGGTACTGGTTGCTCAACCTCAGTTTCTCCTTCTTCAGCCTCTATCTCAAATCCCTCAACATCATATGTTTCCTTTTCCTCTTCATACAGGGAGTCATCCTGTTCCACATAATCCTCGTCTTCCTCTTCACTGTGTTCCTGGTTCCTATCATCCTGGTTATGGCTTCCCTGGTCCTCAGATCCAGGGTTCGCCCTAGTTCCAATCTTTCTTGGCGGCATGATACTGATAAAAAAAAATTTATTGGGAAAAAATCAACGTTAGGTCACAATCATATACAACATTGTGCCTTGCACAGCTCTATAATGGGGAGAACGTATCTCGCAATTCTATTACATTATCACAGTTCTAATAAGAAGTGCAGTAATAATAATGATAAAAACAGTGATCTCGTCACTAAGGAACTGGACCGAAAGGAAACAAATATATATATAATGTGAGAAATACATAGTTTGATCTGGTCAAAAGTACAACAGTGCTACAGCCATCTGTCCCAAAAGTGATACACAAGAGTCTATCTATCTAGTCAGAAAAAGGGATACTATATACAAGTCAACTATCCCGGAAAATTGGCTCTTACTAAGGCCTCGGCTAACTAGACAACTAGACTATCCCATCATCGGTCCTGAATCACACACCGGAGCGGGTCAGCTCCCATACCCTTTCCATCGCACGACGGAAGATATAGTCGGCCTGCCGCCTGGAGATCCTACCATGCCTGTCCCCCTGGAGCGATCTGAGCCTCGCTCGGGACGTGAGCTCTATCCCCGTAAGCTCCCTCCTCAAGGATCAGGGTATAGAAGCCCTAGTCTCATAAGCTCGGGTACACCTACCCGCCCTCTCCGCATCCAACTCCCTCCTGGCCTCATCCAGTCGGGCCTCGGCAACAGCCACTCAGGTCCTCAGTACATCCTGAAAATAGCCGTGGGCTAACGAAGACTGCCTGTGGGCAGGGTCAAGAGGTGGTGAATCCGGAGCCGCTGGGGGTGCCTCCTCAGTCTGCCTAGGCTCGGAAGTATGGGTCTCTGAGCTGTAATCATAAGGGATCCAAGATAGTGGTGGAGGGGTAGGAGCTCTGACCACCGGAAGTGTGGGTAAAGGGGTACCAGCATACACTACCATAGGTCCTACACGCTCCTCAGCTACTGGGACCTCATCCGGGTCCTCCTCATCTGGAATAGCAATGACCTCTGTCTCTGACTCCTCTGAGGGGTCCTCCTCCTCTGAAATAGCAATGACCTCCGTCTCTGACTCCTCTGAGGGGTCCTCCTCATCCTCCTCCATCTCAGGCTCCTCCTGATCCTCGACATCTAGCAGTGCCTCATCATGCTCACGCTCTAACATCTCAGGGTCCTCTATCTCAGGCGCCTACACATTAAACGAGCTAAGTTACTATCATGATACTTATAAGGGTTCCCGTAAGGGTTTTAACTATCAGCACTACTTTAAGTAGTCCGACCATGAACTTGGCAAGAGTTCTTATTATCTTTGTGAGTTTATTATTATATCTTCGCATCATCTCTGAGGTTTATAACGCTTGGCTCTGATACCATTTCTGTAACACCCCCAGATCCGGGGTCAGGGATCCGAGTCGTCACGGTCTTTCTTTCCACAATATCACTTCACTTAATTAATAATAAATAACCTTATGCTGTGACCCCACACTAACACACACCACAACCCGTTATAGTCTCAGAGATGAAATTGAAATAAGTACAAGTCCTTGAATCCACAATTAAAAGTTATTACAACCCAAAATGATCACTTGATAAATTTACAGTTAATTGCCATTATCTGCCACAAATTATAATTATACATAATTGATTCTCAAAAGTAGAATGCCTGATCTATCAATAGATCTACCTCTGCAGCTATAGCAGCTACAACATCAACGGGAAGACGCGGGACGCTTCCCACGCGCTTGCGCTGGGTCTACTGGAGTCTAGCCATCTTTGCTAACTGTTGTTGTGTGATGAAGAAATAAAGCAAGAGTGAGCCTTACAGCTCGCAAGATAATATATAGTGATAACAATAATACAAGTATCTAAATGGATACTTATTAGAATCCTTTATCATGTGTAAGGTAATTACTTACTGGATATAAGTTTTTAAAAGAAGATGAAGTTACCAATTACTTCATTATACTTATACCATTTTTAGAAATCTACTTGAACTACTACTGTTCAAAGTATAATAAGATTCAAGAGGTCATCCCATAGATGAGACCACAAATAAAACTTGAAAAATATTTGATCTTTGAAATATTTTGAAAAGAAATGAAGTTACGAGATACTTCATTTAATGGATACACCAATAAAACTGTTTGACCCTGTCAATGCTTCGGCAACCACCCATTAGTAGCCTTTCGATCGAAATGCTACGGGTAGTGTTGCAGAATTATCCAAATGGATGATGAACTCATTACGGGAGTTTGCCGCGCCAGGAAGACCACTTACGATGATCAGTCGTAGTAGTACAACCCCACCATTTTCTACATGTAGAGGAGAACCTGTCGAATTTACTTGTCAACCGAACACTGAACTCCTAAGGAATGGACCGCCTTAGCGGAACTTCCAGGCCATTTGGGCCAATATAATAAGGCTGGGCCGGCGCTACTCGACCACTTACGCCACTCCTAGTTCAGATGAAATCCATGACTCTGAAACGTAAAGCTCGTCCTCACTTTCCCCAAGTAGAAACTTTTTGATACGGCTCCACCAAGAAGTCATATCTAGTTGGAAAGGAAAACTCACTGATATTTCCCAGGCGATGCCTGTTAATGGATTAACTTGTTCCAAGAATTTTACTTCCCGAGTGTTGGGTAAGTAATCAAAAACTCTTTTATCAGGACAGCAACCTTGTTGCGAATATAAAATACACCACAAAGCCGGATCCCTCCGGTTTTGAGCGAGTATTTAAATCCCCTTTTAAAAAGGAAGATCTTAAATATAAAAATGAGTTTTGGGATCCGCTCTAACTTTTGAAAATCATTTTAAAGACTTGAAAACACTTTAAAGAGTGTTTGGAATAATGCTGATTTAATAAAGTAAACCAGTCTCAATATAAAGAATTATCTGAATATTATTATTTAAATAATATTCCCATAAAGAATAATTGAGGTAGAAGTTGGAAAACTTATACTTGAAATGAATAGTAAATAATCAAAGATATACTTATACGAAAGTAATATCTTTATTTGAATATCAAAAGTAAGTTTGATTATTGAACATTATTCTTTAATAAAATAAAGAATATTAATAAATAATAAGCGGAGTCATAATACCTCGAATGAATATTATAAATAATATTCATTAAATAAAATAAAGGAGTCATACATCCTCAAATGAATATCCAAGTAATATTCAATAAATAATATAAAGGAGTCATAAGTCCTCGAATGAATATTCAAGATAATATTCATTAATAAAATAAAGTTATCGAATAAACCTTATTCGATTAATAGTTTTGAAAACTATTACCATATATATATATAATATATATATATATATATATAAAATCTACTCGAGATCCTCGACTCCCGGTTTTAGAAAATGTTTTCACCTTTGGTTCCCTATACTAAGGGTATATGCAAATTACCGCTATTCTCTAGCATAGGTATTATCAACTGAACCAACAGATATATATGGCAAGAATACGAAACAGGCATGCATATGTACCATATCACATGCTACAATATATCGCAAGAATTTGCTAATATAACCATCATGCATCTATTACAAGATAATGCATATACAAGTGTATATATGACAACAACAGTATAACGGGTAGAAAACTTGCCTGAGCGACTGGGGGTGATTAATGGCTTGGGACGAGTCTGGTAACCTATAAACAACATGTGAGTTGGAATTAAACCATAGTCACTTGTAAATCTATACTTTAACCAACTTAGACTCTAACGCTCGTTTTGCGCTCACTGATTCTCTTAAGTCACTCGAGTACCCTCGGCTCCACCATTTTTAATAATTTAACCATTACGAGTTTTAAGGCGATTCCTTCGCGAGTGTCTTACCAATTGCCTAACACTCTTACCATAATTGTTTCATACACTAATTAACCCTTTTTGGTCTTTAACCTATGTTTCAAAGTAAGGCGAGGGGAAAAGTTTCGTTCGCGAAACGCCGTTACTTAAAACGGTCGTTTCTCCTAAACCGTACATCGGAATCAAATGAACTACATATCAAAATGAAGCTCGTAACATGAACTATCTAAACATTGCAATGGTCATAATCTAGCAGGGAGTTCTCGGGTCCAAATGTTATGAACAAAAGCAGTCTAAAGTAAATCGGACATTACGACGACTATGTTTACGCGATTACCCAATTTTATATCACTCCAATTCATCACCAAACAACCCCAATCCATTCATACAACCAAAGTCCATCCTTATCACATCATAACATCCCCAATAAATTCAATATTAACATTTATACTTATGCTTAAGCTTGAATTTAACTATACTTAAGTTCTTTTAACCAAAACAACAAGATTCACCATTCCATTTCACTACCACTCCAACCCAAACTATAAACCACAAGCATTAAGCTACTATATCACCATAACAATCAAAATCATCTTATTATACACAGGAATCTAGGGTTTGGAGATGATATACCTTCCTTGAAGTGGTGGGAGTAGCTAGGAAGCCTTAAGAAGCCTTGAGAAGTCTTAGGGATGCTTGGATCTTAAAGGAAAACAAGAAAAAATCAAGTTAAAAACTTTGAAATCACTATTCATTGTCTTCTTCATTGATTTCTTGAAGAAGATTGAGAAAGAATTGAAGGCTTAAACTCATAAGATAGCCATAACTATGCATAAGGATGACTAGGGAATTATCTTACCAATTTAGGAAGCCTTGATCTTGAGTTTTGAAATTTCTTTCTCTTGAAAATGGCAAAAGCCGAGAGCAATGAAGAAATACGAGGTTTTGTGTTTTTTGTTTTGATGAAATGAAATGTTTGGCTTGGTTGATTGAATTAGATTAGTTTTATTTTAGGTTAATTACCAATTTAACCTTGGTTTTGTGTGGTTAACAATCCACCACATTTCCTAATGACATCCTCCCCTCTAATCTTTTTGATTAACTTCCTAATTGTTTTCCTAATGACCGCTGATCTGTTATACGGTTCGCTTAACTTTCGTTTTCGTTTATCGTTTGAGGGATCATACCCGGGATCTTATTACTTAGGTTCCCTTAACCTTTCTCAATATATTATATTCCTTTTTTTGATCCTCTCTTATAATCCTTTAATTTAAATCCTTTTTATCCTGTTACCTTATACTCAATTCTTTCCGTATCTAGTGGATTTCCGGGAAAAATCAAAGTGTTCGGAATTGGATTCTGACGATCTTTACATACACTTATATACCATATAGAGTACTAATAAAATCTCAGAATATCCATAACATAACCCCTACATAGTGTGGCATGAAAAGTTTTCTCATTCAGCTAAAACACTATTCATAAGGGTTACAAAAAGTTCAAAATTTTGGGGGTTATTACATATTATGTGAGTGTGTGGAATCAAGATAAGTGTTCATAAAAGAAACTATTAGGTATAAAATGCACACATAGGGGGGTGAATGTGTGTTTCTTGATTTTTACTTAAAAACTTTTTTAACTATTTTCAAGAAATCTAGTTTAGTGTTTGGATTACTTTGAACTTAACAGTTAAAGTACTTTGTAGTGATAATTTATTAACTGTAAAAGACACAAAAAATTGTATAAACCCAAATATTTTACATATATAAAAGACCTTTATGAATAATAACCTTGCGGTTTAATAAAAACTTTGGCGACCACACCATATACAAGTTTTTAATTTAAGGTTTCGAGTTGATATTGTAATTATACGTATCAAAATGAGTGTATGTAAAAGCCATTAGTTTTCGAAGAAAATGAACTTTGTAAAATGACCTTATCTTACAAACTATCGAGGAATACGAGAATCACACTACGATTAAGAATTTAGAATTCTACAAATTAAAATCCAAGTACAAGGTTTCAAAGCATAAAGAATTTATAAGGAAGGATTTACCCCGCGAATCGCTTACGAAGGTTTATTACGAAAATGAATAAGAGACCAAGCGAATACGTAAGCGAACGAATAAAATATATCAAGCCATGCAAATCATGTAAAATAACTAGTAAGAAAGTAACCAAGGATTGGCAACCAAATAGTAACCAATCTAAGATGCATAGTAACCTAGCTAGGTAAATAGTAACATGAATAGTAATGGTGGTACTTTGTTTGCATAAAAACACGCAAGCATCCGTGGTCACAAGTAGTATAAGATTAAGTTTAGTTCTTTCCCACAGAGATTGGTTTAATTCAGAATGTACACTTATGCAACAATGTATGATTATTATTCACTTCTAAGACAAGTATCAAATTGAGTTTGATTATCTAAAGTAATTATGCTAGAATGAATTAACTAAGAGATTATAAATCAAGTTACTTATATGAAATAAAACATGGGATTCTAACTTCATTAAATACTTCTTTCAGAGTTTATGCCTTTAATCATGGTATGTGACGGTTATGATAACTAATCATACAATACAAAGTTAGTACACGCTATCTGTCAATATACGTGTACCCTTCTACTCAACATCCATAATTCAGATAGAAGCTAGGTAGACACCAATTATGTTTAGACCCTATATGTCTATAAGATTTAAAAACATAACAGTTTAAGAGCAAGTCATCTATTGAGATCACATAGGGCAGCATAAGATGGTTAAAATTATACTACGAATCATGCATGTTAAAACATCCATAAACCTATGCTAGCATGCAAGTTCTAAACCCCTATATCCACTTTCGCATTCAATAGAGATTAATAATACAACTTAGATGTTAGCTACGCATCCAAGAAGATTAAGCACAACTATACTAGGAAATCAATAATTCATCACACAATGAAAACTTTAGGCAATCAACTACTAAACTCCATAAATAAATCCGTTAGAATCCCATGATAACGATTAGTTCATAATCGAACGTCTCTTCTGTTACATATTGAATTCTCAATGATCAGAAGAAGCTCAGGATCTGGCTGTTCGGATGTAATCAGGATCTGATGTACCGTCAAGATTTGGTATGTCATTAGGATTTGTATGACATCAGTATTTGAAGACAATCAACATTAGAGGATTTATTATGTTCCTTATAATATGGAGCAGATACCTGTTACGTCTGAGAGATAGGATTTTATCTGTTTAGTTTAAGATATGTATCAGTTTCAGTTAGTTTTTGATAATGCATATCTTAGATTAATCTATTATAGTTGTGTAGTATATAAACACAGTTTAGATCATCACTTAGTGAATAACTCTCGAGGATCAATCGACCTAGCAGCTCTCAAGAACATCAGTATTTCTTGAGAGGATTTTGTAACAGTTTTTATCAGATATATAAAAAGCTGTTATATTTTATTACTTGTTCGAAACATTTATACAATTGTATCCAACCCAACAATTGTATCTTTACTGGGCAACAATTGATATCAGAGCTACACTAATAAATTTACAATCAGAAACGATCTAAACATGTCTCTGAACAAGTATGAAAGCATTAAAATTCCCATTCTGAAAAAGACTGAATATCCAACATGGAAGGTGAAGATGCTCATGTACCTGGAAGCTACAGATCCAGATTATCTAGACATAATCAATGATGGACTTTCATGCCAAAAAAACTGGTGCCTGTAACTCCTACTATTGCTGAACACTATCAACTGAAGGAGAAAAAAGAATAGACACCAGAAGAGAAAGTAGTTATGCTGAAAGATGCAAAGGTAAGAAACATTTTGCATAACAGTCTTGATTCTGTGATGTCAAACAGGGTCATAGCCTACAAGACTGCCAAAGAAATCTGGGATGCTCTTGAAACTCAATGTCAAGGAACCATTGTAACGCCCCCAAATCCGGGGTCAGAGGATTTAGTCGTCACTGTGAAACCTCAATCTAAATCAACCTGTTTAATCAATAAATAAATGCCAGCGGAAGATATTTATCATTTATGACCCCAAACTAATCCAAGATCTTTTAAGGTTACAGTTCTAGAAACAAGATATCCAAATTCCACAAATAAATTTTTCACTTTCTTTTAAAACTCTTTTCAATAATTCTCAACCTTAAAACTTAACCCGCTAGTATAACTTCGAAAAAAAGTATACTAGTCCCAAATACAATACACAATTATAATATAATATAATATAAACAACTTTATACAAAAGAACTTACACTAATTCGCAAACCCTGGACCAACCACCTTCCAAGAGCTTCTTCTTGCTTCCTCGAATTACGCGGCTAAACAGCAAGCTAATCCTCACTGGAGGTTAAATTTAAAAACAGGCAAGTATGAGCGAAAGAAATGCTTAGCAAGATCATTATGATATATATGGGGCCGTTTTGATGTAAAACCTACATCTGCATTAGAGCAGAACATTTAAAATCATAGTTGCTGAATCATAAAATTTTAGTTGAGGAATCCCAGATTTAATTCCTTAATTGTATTCAAAACCAATTTGATATTTTTGAGCGAGATGCTTCAGCAATACTTTGAATCTTGACGAGAATAAAATTCATAAAACAGTGTTTACGGAAATATCGTAAACCACAATAACATGAGACAATGATTATGGATTGAATCATAAACTTTATTCAAAACCGAACTCTTCAAATTAATACTTATTTTGCTGTCATATCAAATTAGATATCAATATGAACTTTGATGCTCACAACATTCCATACTGAAGTCAACATCATTCATCTATACTAATATCACCTTTGATATTTAACAACAACGTAAGTATCAGCATAAATCAAAATCTGAATCAAAACCGCACTTTACCATTATTCCAAAACAGAAACAGTTGATAAATCATTTATTCTATGAATATCAAAAACAATATGATAATTTAGATTAGGATCATCCTCCGACGGACGTACTATCACATGCTGATCAGCCCGTGTGATAGCACAAGGTCAGGATTCATAGAAACGTGACCCCAAAATACGAGTACTCAAACAAAGGCAATATACCTGCCTGTGGCAAAAGTTGTGTCATAATGTTTCATATGGCACTTAGAAATAGCCCTCCGCTGGACCGTCCGTCCCGGTCACTTACGCAATTATGATCCAATCTTAAAACCTTTTATTGAAATGGGGTCATAATAATCGACACCCGACATAATTTTATTCGCCCAATTCTTGGGTAGGAATATTCGCAACCAAATCACTTTTATCAAAATCCAAAACATTTATAAATCCGATAATTGGATAAGTAAAATCACTTGACTATTATGAACATAGAATAGCAGATGAGTATTTGCATGAACATAATTATTTAATTCAGCGATATATAAAACATCTATCTATCTTGAACTGAGAATAGAGAAACCAATACTTGCATGATAAGATTTAAAATAAATATCACTTGAACAATAAGTGATGATAGGGATACTTGCCTTTGGGTTTTAGTAGTTAGTCACACTCGCAACGACACATCAATTCTGACATTCTGTCTCAAAATATCACCGTCTTTCTTTTCAACACTTCACCGATACGCTGCTCCTGCGATTGCTAGAAGCCAAATATCCAATACCATTCCATCTCATTCTTTATCCAACGTCTTGTCCCGACCAGCTCGAGAGATCCGCATCTATAATTAAAATATAGAACTTTAATTGTCTAAACGATAATGACTCGACGAACTACGCGTCAAAACCCTAATGTCTACCCATACGATAGCCCACACATAAAGGAAATAGTCAAACACAAGACTCTTGACCCACGTACGCACATAATTCACATAGCACGTAAGCACATAACTCTTGTATCATATAATTTATAACACAAATCCCACGATTCGTTAAAAGGTTCGACTCAGTATGTTTAAAACTAAAATCGGGTCAAAAATATGATTTATCGATCAAAAATTGACTTGGATTGATTCGTAAAACAAACGACCTTTCGAAACAAAAGGATTTGGGTCTCGAAAGTATTTTTAATGAAAGCAGAATATTTTTCTGAGTCTGTACGCGTTTGTTTCGTATTAAACGGACGAACGGTTTATTTAATATGAATTTTTGAACATTTTTCGGAATTAAAACAGGTCTCTGAATCATTTTATAACTAAATAATAGGGCTCGAACACCTGAAAATAATTTTATAAGAATTATCGAGCCTGGAAAATAATTTAAAATAATATTTTCTTGGAAATCGGACAGCACCTCCTCTATTTCTCGGACTGCCCGTCGATATCATATCGACTCAACCAACAACAATCAACACAATACTTTATATATACGCGCATAAACACTCCAGAAATGAATAACACGGCCACCTGAACCAAAACTCGGACCAAAAGTGACTTCTCCAACAATTTCTAAAAATTATGAAATAAATATATAAATATTAACATGCTATAATATACAAAAGTACGAAGGCGGAATTTCGGAATCGTTACCCAAAATAAATTCTGATCACCCCGAAGAGAATATCTGATGTCCGGAAAATATCTCCAGAAAAATCCGAAATTAATAGCCATAAACGTATACACGCTGAGATACCATGTGGAGTAATCACCGCCTCCAAACTCTTTTTCTACGCCCCGAAAATAAATTAAAACGGAAATATAACGGAAATATGCCCCGCAAATTTTTTTCTCAAAACCTCGGAATATATATACCTATGCGTAGGTATCGAAGCGCTGATCGTTTATATATATACCAATTGAAATTTGGATATACGGTTTGTAAGATATGAATTTTTGAAAATTAAAAGTATATAAACAGGGAGAGAGATAGAGAGACAGACAGGAGGGGAGAAACTGTTTTTGGTAAAAAGGAAAGGGGGCAGGGGGGTTAACGCGGGTGGGGGTAGGTGGCAAGGGGTGGGGGGCGCTGTTTGACACTTTTTTTTAAGAGAGCACACCAACATATCCTTATTTATACCTGAAAATTTTGTTTTGCCCCACATTTCTCAACTTATCAAATAAACGCGCCGGTAAATAAAATTAGAAAAATTACCAAACAAATTCTAAAATTCTCAGAATAATTAGAAAACTAGTAAAATAAAATTTTCATAATTTTTAAAATATTTTTGACTTGCGCTCTATACCCGTATTATACAATTTAACGAACCGAGCTGTACTGGAAACAAATTCAGAAAATCACGAAAATAGTCTTAAAATGTTACAAATATCCCGAAGTTTATAAAAACATAAATTTTGAAATTTTAAAACAATTTTTGAAACGCAATTTATACTAGCTTTTATCAATTAAACGATTCAACGCGCGGGTAAAATTAATCCTAAAAATTTCCAAAATAATTTTAAAATTCTCGGAATATTCCAAACTTATATAAATATGAGTTTCGTAATTTTTGAAGAATTTTGGAATTAAATACGGATTTTACAAATAAATAAAATCAGAAAATCAGACAGGGCTAAATAATTGATGAAATATTGATTTCTAAATTTTATAAAATCCCAAAATAATTATTGTAATTATAAAGTCATAAAAATAATTTTTAAGATAATTTAAATATTTATGAAATTAAATTTTCAATAAAATCATTTTTAAAGACAAAAACAAAACGATACGACTCATTAATTAATAATACAAATAATCCTCAATCACAACTGAGTCCCACACAATTAATATTGCATACAACACATAGTAGACAGAATATCAATCCAATCCCGAATATTACTAAACGAACTCAATTTACCGATACCAATAAAATGATCGGTTTTCAAATAAACTTTTGAAAATAATACATTTAAGGAAATATTTTCAGATATTAACAAGGATCGATATAACACTTAACAATTAGCACATTACAATTTAATAACACAACTCGTCAAATAGGAATAAAATATCCACCATTTTATTCTTTAAATCACATAAACATATTCAAATATTAATAATAATAATTCTGAAAATATGAGATATCACAATCTACCCCCCTTATAAGGATTCCGTCCTCGGAATCAGCAGAAGAAAACATTAAGGGATCTTCTGGCCAACTTTCCATTTTCAAATAACCTCAATTTTCTATAATCTCAAATAAATCTTGTATTCCTTGTATAATAAAACTTTTATAGGAGCTTCACCGTGCACCACTGTTCCATTCACCTCTTTTGACCAATTCCTCAATAGAATCGCTTTACTGATTGCGAGAAAGAAGAATAGAGAGAAAGATAAAGAGAAAGAAAAGAAAGTGAGAGATAGAAGTAAAGAAACAGATCGACTTCGTTATATGCCATTGATATTTTAATCATATTGCAATCCACTGTTGCTGTTGGTAATCCCATCACATAGCCTTACTTTGACTCGACCAGGATAACTGAGCTTAACTTGATTGGTAAACCTTCGAATATTTGAGTTAATAAAATTATGGAATTTCAAAAAGAAAAGAACTTGATACCATAACTGGTGTCCCACCATTGTGGGTACAAAAGTCTGAATTTATGAGAAAGTGTTGTTGAAATGAAAGAATAACTCAGAGATCAATATGATCAAATGAACTTGGTATTGCGTGTCCAAATTAAGACACTACTAAAGGTTGTTAACCTTCATGTATTCACAATACACACAAGTGATGGCGTCCCATCCGACTCCTATCACACAGACAGGTATACCTTGTGTCCCCTATAGTTAGGGTTGTTCATCTCAATCAGAATTAAAGAATATAAAAGGAATTCAAAATCAAATGAATAAAACTAAAAATATTTCAAAGATGATATTTCTGAAGGAAATGAAATCCAGAGAACAAAAAATCTGACACCAAATGAGCAAGTGGTGTCACATTACCAAGAAACTATCCACCAAATAAGAAAAGTGGAAGTTAAATTATCATAACTTGGCAGAGCTATCAAAACCTGAAAAAAAGGCTTCATGACAACCTCTGGCACATTTAAAACACGATTATGATTGAAAATGAGTGTTAGGGAATATATCCTCTAACAATTACTTCTTTCTGAGAGATGTCAAAAGGAATTATAGAAAGAGAAGGTATTGCCAAAGTCTTAATATTTATCTTCAATTTGAACTCTCCAGTTAAATCGTCACCCACTTCTAGACACTTCTTCACGTTCCAATGATATTGATAATCTCCATCGTCGTCGAATCGTAGTCTCGAAAGATTCCACAATAGAAGTTTGCAGCTTTCCGGAATTCCATCCAGCTCAGCACAACCATCTCGAACGAATGCGCCTATCTTAACTTATTTGTTGGTATTATATCAAATAGTCCAACATGAACTCGATATGAGCTCAAACGTCCTCACATAGCTATACACACTCCTACACACTCTCGTTTCTAGTTTACTATAACCTCATCTCTGATACCAACCTGTAACGCCCCCAAATCCGGGGTCAGAGGATTTGGTCGTCACTGTGAAACCTCAATCTAAATCAACCTGTTTAATCAATAAATAAATGCCAGCGGAAGATATTTATCATTTATGACCCGAAACTAATCCAAGATCTTTTAAGGTTACAGTTCTAGAAACAAGATATCCAAATTCCACAAATAAATTTTTTACTTTCTTTTAAAACTCTTTTCAATAATTCTCAACCTTAAAACTTAACCCGCTAGTATAACTTCGAAAAGAAGTATACTAGTCCCAAATACAATACACAATTATAATATAATATAATATAAACAACTTTATACAAAAGAACTTACACTAATTCGCAAACCCTGGACCAACCACCTTCCAAGAGCTTCTTCTTGCTTCCTCGAATTACGCGGCTAAACAGCAAGCTAATCCTCACTGGAGGTTAAATTTAAAAACAGGCAAGTATGAGCGAAAGAAATGCTCAGCAAGATCATTATGATATATATGGGGCCGTTTTGATGTAAAACCTACATCTGCATTAGAGCAGAACATTTAAAATCATAGTTGCTGAATCATAAAATTTTAGTTGAGGAATCCCAGATTTAATTCCTTAATTGTATTCAAAACCAATTTGATATTTTTGAGCGAGATGCTTCAGCAATACTTTGAATCTTGACGAGAATAAATTCATAAAACAGTGTTTACGGAAATATCGTAAACCACAATAACATGAGACAATGATTATGGATTGAATCATAAACTTTATTCAAAACCGAACTCTTCAAATTAATACTTATTTTGCTGTCATATCAAATTAGATATCAATATGAACTTTGATGCTCACAACATTCCATACTGAAGTCAACATCATTCATCTATACTAATACCACCTTTGATATTTAACAACAACGTAAGTATCAGCATAAATCAAAATCTGAATCAAAACCGCACTTTACCATTATTCCAAAACAGAAATAGTTGATAAATCATTTATTCTATGAATATCAAAAACAATATGATAATTTAGATTAGGATCATCCTCCGACGGACGTACTATCACATGCTGATCAGCCCGTGTGATAGCACAAGGTCAGGATTCATAGAAACGTGACCCCAAAATACGAGTACTCAAACAAAGGCAATATACCTGCCTGTGGCAAAAGTTGTGTCATAATGTTTCATATGGCACTTAGAAATAGCCCTCCGCTGGACCGTCCGTCCCGGTCACTTACGCAATTATGATCCAATCTTAAAACCTTTTATTGAAATGGGGTCATAATAATCGACACCCGACATAATTTTATTCGCCCAATTCTTGGGTAGGAATATTCGCAACCAAATCACTTTTATCAAAATCCAAAACATTTATAAATCCGATAATTGGATAAGTAAAATCACTTGACTATTATGAACATAGAATAGCAGATGAGTATTTGCATGAACATAATTATTTAATTCAGCGATATATAAAACATCTATCTATCTTGAACTGAGAATAGAGAAACCAATACTTGCATGATAAGATTTAAAATAAATATCACTTGAACAATAAGTGATGATAGGGATACTTGCCTTTGGGTTTTAGTAGTTAGTCACACTCGCAACGACACATCAATTCTGACATTCTGTCTCAAAATATCACCGTCTTTCTTTTCAACACTTCACCGATACGCTGCTCCTGCGATTGCTAGAAGCCAAATATCCAATACCATTCCATCTCATTCTTTATCCAACGTCTTGTCCCGACCAGCTCGAGAGATCCGCATCTATAATTAAAATATAGAACTTTAATTGTCTAAACGATAATGACTCGACGAACTACGCGTCAAAACCCTAATGTCTACCCATACGATAGCCCACACATAAAGGAAACAGTCAAACACAAGACTCTTGACCCACGTACGCACATAATTCACATAGCACGTAAGCACATAACTCTTGTATCACATAATTTATAACACACATCCCACGATTCGTTAAAAGGTTCGACTCGGTATGTTTAAAACTAAAATCGGGTCAAAAATATGATTTATCGATCAAAAATTGACTTGGAATGATTCGTAAAACAAACGACCTTTCGAAACAAAAGGATTTGGGTCTCGAAAGTATTTTTAATGAAAGCAGAATATTTTTCTGAGTCTGTACGCGTTTGTTTCGTATTAAACGGACGAACGGTTTATTTAATATGAATTTTTGAACATTTTTCGGAATTAAAACAGGTCTCTGAATCATTTTATAACTAAATAATAGGGCTCGAACACCTGAAAATAATTTTATAAGAATTATCGAGCCTGGAAAATAATTTAAAATAATATTTTCTTGGAAATCGGACAGCACCTCCTCTATTTCTCGGACTGCCCGTCGATATCATATCGACTCAACCAACAACAATCAACACAATACTTTATATATACGCGCATAAACACTCCAGAAATGAATAACACGGCCACCTGAACCAAAACTCGGACCAAAAGTGACTTCTCCAACAATTTCTAAAAATTATGAAATAAATATATAAATATTAACATGCTATAATATACAAAAGTACGAAGGCGGAATTTCGGAATTGTTACCCAAAATAAATTCTGATCACCCCGAAGAGAATATCTGATGTCCGGAAAATATCTCCAGAAAAATCCGAAATTAATAGCCATAAACGTATACACGCTGAGATACCATGTGGAGTAATCACCGCCTCCAAACTCTTTTTCTACGCCCCGAAAATAAATTAAAACGGAAATATAACGGAAATATGCCCCGCAAATTTTTTTCTCAAAACCTCGGAATATATATACCTATGCGTAGGTATCGAAGCGCTGATCGTTTATATATATACCAATTGAAATTTGGATATACGGTTTGTAAGATATGAATTTTTGAAAATTAAAAGTATATAAACAGGGAGAGAGATAGAGAGACAGACATGAGGGGAGAAACTGTTTTTGGTAAAAAGGAAAGGGGGCAGGGGGGGTTAACGCGGGTGGGGGTAGGTGGCAAGGGGTGGGGGGCGCTGTTTGACACTTTTTTTTTAAGAGAGCACACCAACATATCCTTATTTATACCTGAAAATTTTGTTTTGCCCCACATTTCTCAACTTATCAAATAAACGCGCCGGTAAATAAAATTAGAAAAATTACCAAACAAATTCTAAAATTCTCAGAATAATTAGAAAACTAGTAAAATAAAATTTTCATAATTTTTAAAATATTTTTGACTTGCGCTCTATACCCGTATTATACAATTTAACGAACCGAGCTGTACTGGAAACAAATTCAGAAAATCACGAAAATAGTCTTAAAATGTTACAAATGTCCCGAAGTTTATAAAAACATAAATTTTGAAATTTTAAAACAATTTTTGAAACGCAATTTATACTAGCTTTTATCAATTAAACGATTCAACGCGCGGGTAAAATTAATCCTAAAAATTTCCAAAATAATTTTAAAATTCTCGGAATATTCCAAACTTATATAAATATGAGTTTCGTAATTTTTGAAGAATTTTGGAATTAAATACGGATTTTACAAATAAATAAAATCAGAAAATCAGACAGGGCTAAATAATTGATGAAATATTGATTTCTAAATTTTATAAAATCCCAAAATAATTATTGTAATTATAAAGTCATAAAAATAATTTTTAAGATAATTTAAATATTTATGAAATTAAATTTTCAATAAAATCATTTTTAAAGACAAAAACAAAACGATACGACTCATTAATTAATAATACAAATAATCCTCAATCACAACTGAGTCCCACACAATTAATATTGCATACAACACATAGTAGACAGAATATCAATCCAATCCCGAATATTACTAAACGAACTCAATTTACCGATACCAATAAAATGATCGGTTTTCAAATAAACTTTTGAAAATAATACATTTAAGGAAATATTTTCAGATATTAACAAGGATCGATATAACACTCAACAATTAGCACATTACAATTTAATAACACAACTCGTCAAATAGGAATAAAATATTCACCATTTTATTCTTTAAATCACATAAACATATTCAAATATTAATAATAATAATTCTGAAAATATGAGATATCACAACCATGGCCATCAAGAAGAACAGAAGGGTTGTTCTGATTCAAGAATATGAACACTTTGAGGCCAAGCCTGATGAAAGTCTCACTAATATCTATGACAGATTTCCGACTGCTAAACAATCTGTCTTTGGTGGGATAGGTGTATGATCGAGAGGACTCAAACACCAAGTTTCCGAGAGCCTTGAGCGAAGAATGGGAGACTCAGACTTTAGTCATACGACATCAGTATGATCTGGACGTAATTACTCTGGATGAACTCTATGGCATGTTGAGAACTCGTGATTTGGAGGTTCAGCAAAGGAGAGAGAGGAAAAGCAACAAAGGAAAATTTGTTGCTTTGAAAGTAAATTATAAAGCTTCAAAAGAAAATTCTGTTGGAGCTGTACGAAAGAAGAACAATTTTCCAGAATCAGATACTGATGATTCATCATCAAATCCTGATGATGATACTGATTCTGAAAGTGATGAGAACATGACAGATTCCGATGTCATGCAAATGGCCGCATTGCTGGTTAAGGGCTTCAGGAGAATGCAATTCAGGAAGTCTAGTAACAACAGAAGCTTCAGGAAGAAGTTCACTGGAGGTGAAAAGAAGTCAACTGGGAGAAAAGATGGAAAGGACTCTAAAGCTGGGAAGCTAGACAGGACAAAGATCAAGTGCTACAACAGTGATGAACTTGGTCACTTTACCTTAGAGTGCAAGAAAACAAAGCATGATAAAGGGAAGAGCAAAGCCCTGATCACTTCAAGAAAGAATTGAATGGGCTCCTCTGACTCTAAAGGTGAAAACTCATGCTATGCACTGATGGCCAGTCTTGATGATCCTGCTGCTTCTGAGCCTAAGGTACAAACTCCTTTCTTCTCTTTTGATACTGAAAATATATCTGAATTGAAATCTATTCTTAAATCTTTGTATGGTAGTTTTAAGAATATGACCTTAGAAAATGATAGACTTATAACTGAAATTAAGATCTTGAAATCTAGGAATGATCAGTTATAGTCTAACTTAATTTATCAGATAGATTTGAAGAAAGAATGTGAGAGAGCTAAACATACAGTTAATATTCTTGAGTCTAGATACAGTATGTTAGAATAAGATCTAGAAAATGAGAGAAAAACCCTTAAAGCCTGGACTGATTCAGGCAAAAAGGTTCATGAGATGATTCCAAAGAAAAACTGGAAAGAATGCCTAGGCTATAAAGATGGAATTAAGGATGTTGACACTGAAAATAAAATTTCTCTTAAAACTCCTGTTAAGTTTATTTCATCAGAAGCTGATGAACCCAAATCCACTTTTGGAAAGGGTTCAACATAAGTATCACAAGAAAAACTGGTAAATGATAAAACTCAAAGAAAGAAAAGCAAGGAAACCATTAAGTCTGTTAAGAAAGAAAAGAACATAGGATTTTGACAGCAAGACAATTGAAAAAGAAAATGTAACACCCCCAAATCCGGGGTCGGGGATTCGGGTTGTCACGAGTTCCATTTCCCTTAATAATACTTAACCTTAACAACCAATCAACTGCTGCGTACTGTGACCCCACAATATACACACACACACCACAAGTTATAGTCTCAGAGATGAATACCAAAAATAACACAAGTCATTTTACTCCACAATTATAAACCATTTCACCTCAAAAGGGTTTCTGAATAATTTACATATTCTTTGCCATTATTACAATTCATAATATACATAAGTCTGGTACATCAATAGTTGAAAACCTAGCCTATTGGTAGTTCCTACCTCAGCTACGGCAGCATCAACGCCTACAGGAAACTACGGAACGTTTCCTATCTGCTCGCGAATTGGGAGCTTGATCCTGTTCATCTTGTCTATCTGTTGTTATGTGATGAAAGAAGAAAGCAAGGGTGAGCAACAAGCCCACCGAAATAATATGTATAATAATTAACAATATATGAGCATTCTCATAGTACTCAAGAAAGTCTTGGTTAAGAAGAATTGAACCAAGTTCATATCTTAACGCGATTAAGTCGTAAAATATTCAGTATATATGTATATATATATACTTTTCAAAATCTTGGAAGTCCTCTTCTATGCATAATATACACAGAGTTCCAGTTTATAACTGTATGAAAATATCGTTGCAAGGGGATCTCATATATCTAACCTTGTCTCAACGTTTTTTTGAAAATCTTTGTCATGCATAAGATAATCATTAACCAGATATAAGTTGAAAAGATGAAGTTACAAGATACTCCAATATACTTATATCTTTTCCGAATACTACTTGAACTACCACCGTTCAAGTTATAATTAGTTTCAAAAGTTCATCACACTGATGAGACTACAAGATAAGACTTGAATATATTCAATCTTTGAAATATCATTATAAATAATGAAGTTACGAGATACTTCATTAAGTCCTGATATATATATACACACACCTATATATATACATTTCATACACTCCTTGAAAACCTATGTTATGAAAATTATAAACAGAGTTGTAATATCCAATGAATTTGGAAAGGAGAAAACCTTGGCATAAACCTGATATCTTGCTGATCAGGCAAATATACCAATAAGTAACCTTTTCTACTAGTAGATGGACGAATTCCCCACTGGTCATCACCCTGGCCGCAATAGGACCTTATGCTGGACTGCCACTCAGCCACTTACGCATTTGATGGACTCCCACTGAGCCACTTACACTCTCATGGACGCCCACTGAGCCCATGTTGCTTATGCCGACTCAAATAGATGAACTTACTTCCCGAACGATGCGCAAGTAATCAAGATGTTTCTCAAAACAGCAACCTCGTTGCGAATGTAAAATACACCACTGAGCCGGATCCCTCATGCTTTGAGCGAGTATTTAAATCTCCTTTGAAAGGAAGATCTTAAATATATAAATGAGTTTTGGGATCCGTTCTAACTTTTAAAAATCATTTTGAAGACTCGAAAACATTTTTAAGAATGTTTGGAGTAATGCTGATTTAATGAAATAAATCAGTCCCGATATATTAGAAAATATCTGAATATTATTATTTAAATAATATTCCCATAAGGATAATCTCTATATAAATAATTTGAAGTAGAAGTTTCACAACTCATACTTGAAATGAATATTAAATAACCAAAGATATACTTATACGAAAGTACTATCTTTATTTGAATAATCGAAAATAAGTTTGATTATCGAAACATTATTCTTTAATAAAATAAAGAATATTATTTAATAAATAAGCGGAGTCATAAGTCCTCAAATGAATATTCAAAATAATATTCATTAAATAAAATAAACGGAGTCATAAGTCCTCGAATGAATATTCAAAGTAATATTCATTAAATAAATAAGCGGAGTCATAAGTCCTCGAATGAATATTCAAAGTAATATTCATTAAATAAAATAAAGCTATCGAATAAACCTTATTCAATTAATACTTTTGAAACTATATAAATATATATATATAAATATATATATAATATACTCGGGAACATCGACTCCCGGTTTTTAGAAAATGTTCACCTTTGGGTCCCCTATCCTAAGGGTATACGCAACTACTGCTTATCTCTAGCATATGTATTATGCAACTTATAAGCATTGAAATCAACAGATAGATAACTAGATTATGAAACAGACATGCATATATATACCATCTCAGCATGCTTCAATATATCACAAAATTTGCTAATTAACCAACATGCATCTATCACAAGATAATGCATATACATATATAAATCACAACAACAGTATAACGGGTAGAAAACTTGCCTGAGTGCTCCCGGATAGACTTAAGCTTAAAGTGGGTCCGATAACCTATGAACATAAACATAAGTTGGAATTAAAACCCCGGCCGCTTAAGAAACTAGACTTTAACCAATTGAACCCTAACGTTCGCTTATGGTCACTCCTATGCTTCACGAATCACCTAAGTCGTTCGAGTACCCTCGGCTCCACCATTTTTAATAAATTAACCATTAAGAATTTTAAAGCGATTCTTTCGCGAGTACCTTACCAATTGCCTAATCCACTTAACATAATTGTTGCATACCCCAATTAGTCATTTAAAGTCCTTAACGCCGTTACTTAAAACGGGGTAATGGTTCGGTCGTGGAACGCCGTTACTTAAAACGGTCATTTCTCCTAAATCGTACATCGGATTCAAATGAACCACATATCAAAACGAAGCTCGTAACATGAACTATCTAATCATGGCACTGGTCAAAACCTAACAGTGAGTTCACGGGTCCTAATGTTAAGAACAAAAACAGTCTAGGGTAATCGGATATTACGACGACTATGTTTACGCGATTACCAATTTCGTACAACTCCAATTCAATTCACAAACAACCCACAATCATCACCATTCCACCATCATTCAACCACAATACAATATAATTCAACCATAACTCAATATCTCAACTTATTCATCTAAACCAAGTCAAAAATGTGGCCAAGAACTTTAAATCCAACAAGTATCACTCCTAACTCCAAAATCAACAAAACCACTTACTAAACAAAGCTCTAAACATGATTACACACCCATTACACTAACCCATCATCTAAACATTATGAAATCCAAAAAACAAAACTTAAGACTAAGATCATGAAGAGTTATACCTTCCTTGAAGTTTTTAATCCATGAAAGATCCTTGGAATGCCCATGGAAGCCTTAATCTAACCTCCTACAAGCTTGATCTTTCAAAGAAACCAAGAACACAAAAATTAATTTCAAGAAAGTATTATTCACCATCTTCTTGAATGATTTATAGGAAATGCTAGGAAAGGATTTTGAAGCTAAGATTCTTAGGAAGTATGTAACTTATCTAGGAGAAGCTAGGATAATTACCTTGTAAATTAGCATGTGGAGGAGCTTGAACTTCCCTTTTTCTAAGAAAGAAGCCGAGAGCTTCATGAAGAAGAGAGAGGAAATTATTTTTTTTGCTTCCTTGGTGTATTTGTGTGGTGTTTTGTTAGCTTGGTTAGTTTAGAATTTACCATGGTAAATAATGCTTGGCTACAAATCAATCAACAAAACAATCTCACTTGTCATACTTATATCACCTTTTTTATGTCATCCATTTGCCACATGTCTTTGTCTTGTGGTTTGATGATGTCACAATCCTTGGCTTCTTGTACAAGCTTGTCTCTTGGTCGCTTATTTTTTTTACGGTTCACTTAACTTTCGTTCGCGTTTATCGTTCGAGGGATCATATCCGGGATCTTATTACTTGGGCTTCCCCTAAACCTTTCTCAATATTTTATATTCCATTTATGATCCTCTCTTAAAATCCTTGAATTTAAATCCTTTTTATCATGTTACCTTATACTCAATTCTTTCTGTATCTGGTAGATTTCCGGGAAAAATCAAAGTGTTCGAATTTGGATTCTGACGATCTTTACATACACTTATATATCATATAGAGTACTAATAAGATCTCAGAATAACAATAAAAGAACCTCTACAAAGTGTGGCATGAAAAGTTTTTCTTATTCAGCATAATCAGCAAAATCACTATTCATAAGGGTTTCAAAAAATTCCAAAAATTGGGGTTATTATAGTCTCCCCTCCTTAAAAGGATTCCGTCCCAGAATCAGATAGAAAATGAATAGGGATACTTTCTTAGCATTGCACTTTCTAACTCTCAAGTAAATTTTCCCACATTGTGGTTCTTCCATCAAACTCTGAATAGTTTGATAACCCTTCTCCTAAGCACTTGTTCCTTTTTCAATCTATAACCCTTCCTCGTTGCTCAATATAGGTTACGTCTGGTTGCATGTCTATGCGCTCATATGCCCCTATTTATCTGGCATCCGAATTTCACTTCCTTAACATTGATACGTGAAACACGTTATGACTTGCTACATGTTCGGGGGTAGGGCTATCTCATATGCTAACTTCCCAATACGTCTTAATATATCCATGGGTCCAACAATTTGTGGACTTAGCTTTCCTTTCTTTCCGAACCTCATCAATCCTTTCCAAGGGATACCTATAACATTACTAGGTCCCCTATTTCATACTCTTTGTCCTTTCGAGTTAAATCAGCATACCTCTTATGTCCATCTTAGGTTACTACCAGCCGTCCTCTGATTAGATCTATTATATCCATGATCCTTTGGACTACCGCGGTTCTGAGCATCTTGCGCTCTACAACTTCATCCTAACATAAGGGAGATCGACATTGTGTAATATCCGGGATATATCGTGTAATTATTTTGCTATTAAATAATTATTATGTGTATTCAATATCTATTCTGTGAGTTAATTGTTAAATGTTATCTGTACTTGGATATTCAAAAATAATATTAATAGAGTATTTTAATTTTTATATGTCCAAAATAAAACATAGATAATTGTCATATCTTCCAAATTATTTTTATGTTGATTTATGGATTTATAAGGATCATATGAAATTTATAAAATCTTTTTTCGAGTATTTAAAATCTATTTTATAAAAACGGGAACCAATCGACGTCATCCGTTGTTACGTTTTTGGAACCAGAAACTCTTCCGAGAACTCCTTCCTAACCTAATTGTAATATTCCGAGCATATTCCATGTTTCGACTTTTTCGATCCGGCGTACGGTTTGTTCTGCGCGGGTCCCAGCGCAACATTTTCGATACAATATTCGTTTCGGTAAATCAATAAAACCCGTATTTTCGATAAACGGGAGCTTTTTATTAAACTATCCCAATTATCACTTCGTAGTACGTGCAACCAGGCGCTGAGACCAAGACCGTAGTACAAATTGTACTGATTTGGATAATTATCACGAAAACCGATACCGTTTGGATCAGTTTTTATAAATAAACGTACCGTTTTATATCCGGAATGATCCAACGGGATACTAATTTTCCGTAATTATAAATAGCCTTTTTCCGTATTTTATTTCGTATCAAAATCATTTGGAGATAGTTAATTCTAAAATTTTCAGAGAAAAACCCTAATTACATAAACTGTTCTAAGAATTAAACAGCAAAACGAAGGCGTTACCGATCTCTGTTTTCCAAGTTTGAGTAACCAAAACGAAGGATTTGAAGTGTTCTATCAGATTCTGAGGTTTGTTTCACTGCAGAATCAAAGGTTTATTTTCTGAAAATTTATTTATTTTCGAATTAAATTTATTAAAAATATGAATTTTTGTTCGGATGATTGTTTGTATGATTTGATGATTGCATATTGTAGAGCTTGTTTTTCTGATGATTTTGATATATTATACGTCTGATTTGGAGTTCAATAACATGTTCAAATTTGAGTTTGATTTTCGAATTTTAAAATTAGGGTTTATAACCCGTATGAATGTTCTTAATTGAAATTTAGGGGTTTCTTATTCTGAAATAGATTGATGTTGTGGTATAGTGTATTGTATTCTCTGTGAAATTTGCAATCTAGTCGTACAAGTTTCATGAATCAACGAGGTCTGTAGAGAAGGGAGTTGTGTTTTGAAGTTTACGTCGAACCCGCCGGAAACCGACGAGTTTCTTGATCAAATTCCGGCCAAGTCTGGGGTTATTGATGAATTTTGATTGCAGATATAGGTTCCTGGTGTTGTGTAGTTTAATTCTGGAGGTGATGGTGGTGGGAGGATGCCGGAGGTGAGTTCTCCGGCCACCCCCGACTTTTCTGGCGACTGGAACTGCAAAATTGCAGTTTAGTCCCTGTACTTTTAAAAATGATGAAGTTTAGTCCCCCAGGTTTCCAGACTTTGCAAAAATTGGATTCCTGTTTTAAAAATGTTTAAAAAATCATATTTCCTATTTATTTTTATTATAAAAATTCGTTTTTAATTTCTGAAAGTTCTAAAAATTAGTATTTTAATTCCGAAAATTATTTTTAATTCAGAAATAAATCGAAATTAATTAATTAATTTCAGTTAATTTTTAATCGATTAATTGGTCAATTAATTTGGAAATTAATTGATTAATTGATTTAATTAATTATTAATTGATTTTAATTAATTATTTAATTAGATATAATTACTTAAAAATGATTTAAAAATTCTGAAAAATAGTTTCGAGCTTTAAAATATTATTCTAAATTATTTCCAAGGCTCGAGAATTAGTATAAAATTGTTTCGGAGCCAGAATTGGCCAACCGAACCCTGTTTATTAACCCGAAATTGATCCAACGACCCGTTTTAATTCCGAAAAATGTTTTAAAAATCATTTTAAATACCCGAAAGCCTATTTATGACCCGGACTTCTTTATAAATAATATATCATTGATTACGTGATGTATTATGTGCTATACGTGACTTGTTGATTGACTATCAGTCTATATATTCGGTGATTACTTGATTATTGCATAACTTTCAATCCGTTAATCGGATTTGGGTAAAACGAAGGGTAGATAGAAGTATGTGTTGAATAGAACTCTATGAGTCAATTATTGATAGATGTTTATGATATGTGAGCGGAAGAGGCAAGGCGTAGGAAAGCGAAACAGGTAGATGAGGAGTAAGACGATTGAGATTGGAAGCGAGTGCAGAATAGTAAGCTAGTACCAGGCAAGTGTTCTGAACTTTCTCGAGATATTGTAGTACCTGATAATCCTGTGATATTGCAAGTGCTTTGAAGCACAGAAACCTAAACCCTGATTCCAGTTATTGATCTTGAGCCATGAACCTTATTCTTTCTAGACCATTGATTGTTGTATACCCAAACACGAACCTCAAGTATATGATACTACTCCACAAATACATGCAAACAAAATTCCAAACACTAAACTGAATTAATTATATACTCAAACATTGTATCCTATGCTTTGAAAGCCCAAATCTTTGAAACCCTGAAATGTTGATTCCTTTGTTATCCAATTCTTTCAATACCAGCATCCAAGCTTTTAAATTATCTTATTGATCCTTACAAGGATTGAAACCCTTTCATTGTTAAACACTCATTGTTGTTCATGATTCTGATTATTGTTTATTATTGCTTATTCTGTTATTATGTTAGAATTGGATTGTTTTTATAAAATTGTGGACCAGATTCATGGTCAGACCATATAATGGTCAAGTTAGGCCAATGTGTGCCTTGGATCCAGTAGTTAGAGCAATGCCGTGTGCCTTGCTCGGGGTTAGTGCGTGACTGATCAGCAGCCTAACCTTGGTTTTTAAATTAAAAGTATAATATCCAATTCTAAATCATAATCCATTGTTCACTTGATATCATAATCATGTTCACCTGATGATCATTATTCTCAGTTTTGTCATTGTGACTTGCTGAGCTAGTTAGCTCATTTGTGCGATGTTGTTTATATTCTTTCAAGTTAAAAAGGAACCAGTTGGTAACGAGGATCCCCAGTCCAGCGCGAGAGCTAGGGGTTCAGGTTGAGAAAGCTGAGCTAGTAGGCTTCTTTTGGAATAATTTAAGTTTGTAAAAGTTTGTAATAAAGTTTAATACTCAGTTTGAGTTTGAATAATTGGGATTTGAATGGTCTGTAATATAAGTAGTTGTGTGGCTTGTGTGCATACTTTAACGTGGTGCAATCCGTGGTAGTTGGTAAATAGGGTCACTGCATATTATTGTTATCTTTATTATTGTTATAAGCAGGTTATAAATAAGGGGTGTGTGTGTGTGTGTGGACCCCAAACTTCTGACTCGGGTTTGGAGGGTGCCACAGGTTTGGTATCAGAGCTACATGTTATAAGTCACTGACACAAGCCTAGGTTGATGGGAATGGGTAGAGGGTTAGGATTAGAAGTAAGGAATAGAAAGATAGAACGTCGAGAGGTTGAGTGCTTCGGTATATCAGGTATTAGTGTAATTCACGTTATGGTTCGAGATTCTGATATTGCGATATGATTTCAGATAGCAGCGATGTGAGACTCTTTTATTCCCATATCAGCTGATCACTCAGAGCCTTCAGTTGGAGTGCCGTCTTCGGATCCACGTCCTGTTGTTCCACCAGTGTTGGCTATACTACCTCCACCTGTGTTGCAGCCCATACCACTGCAGGCTATTCCACCTCCAGGCATGAGGCCACTTATCAGAGGACCCCCACCAGCTGATTCGGATTCCACTGGGTATTCAGTTGTGAGTGCCCCATTCCAGTCTACATTGCCCCCAGTTCCTTATTACCGGTATGAAGCTCTTCTATTAGAGCGTGATTCCTTGTTGGCCCAGATCAGAGAGCTACATCATATTATTAGGACTACAGATGTTGATAGTGGTGTGAGGGAGCTTCGAGAGGAGATTCATGTAACACGGAGGGTTCTTGAGGCTAGGCTACATGGAGCTACACTACCTGGCAGAGGCCCTGATGCACTGATGGGTTGGGCTACTGAGGTGATGGAGGACTTTGAGAGGCTGGCAGGACCAGAGTTTCCTTGGAGCTGAGTCAGAGATTCAGAGAGGGAGATGCTGAGCAGTGTTGTTATGGTTATGTAGTATGTACAGTAGTGTGTAGTGTGTATCAGTAGACTTTTGAGTTATATTTATAGACTAGTTATGCTGACTAGTGAGTAGGTTGATGTACCCTTTTTTGCTTTTACTTCCGAAGCGTCTTTACGCTTGTACTACCTAAAACTTTTGATCTATATATATCAGTACTTTTTTCCTTTCCAGCACTGTCATTTACTTTATTGCACCTGTTTTACCTTACCTTATCTATTGCACCAGTTATACCCTGTGATACCATGTACCCTATTTTCCATGGCTGTTTATATTCTGTAAAGAAGCATGCAATTTACTTAGTTACAACTATTTTCAAAAAGAGATACCTCTGTTTTACAAAACTTTTTTTTACAAAGATTTGATTTAAAAGCTGAATAAGTTGTTTGATTCTTTACAGAAAATGCCTCCCAGAAGAAATACCCGCACCAACACCCAGAATGAAGAAACCAACAACAATAACAACCAAGATGATACAAACCCAAATGTGAACCCAGGACCCATAGACCCAGCAATAGCCAAGATTCTTCAAATCTTGGCCCAACAAACAGTTCACCTGGCACAACAACAACAAAGGCAGACCAACCCCCAGGTAACTTTCAAAACTTTTCAGGCAGTAAACCCACCAGAATTCAAGGGTTCCTTAGAGCCAATTAAAGCAAATGTGTGGTTAAAGGAAATAGAGAAGGCATTTGCCTTAGTGAAAGTAAAGGAGGAACAGAAGGTTGAGTTTGCAAGTTACTATCTGAAGAATGAAGCCACCTATTGGTGGGAAATGGTGAAGATATTGGAAGGCACAGATTTTATTACTTGGGAAAGGTTTAAGGAATTGTTTTTAGAAAAGTATTTTCCTCAGTTTGTTTAGGATCAAATGGTGCTGAAGTTTTTAGAATTAAAGCAAGGGAACATGTCGGTAGCAGATTATGAGGGTAAGTTTGAGGAATTGTCAAGGTATGTACCGTCGTATGTGGATACTGACAGGAAGAAGGCTAAAAGATTCCAGCAAGGTTTGAAACCCTGGATCAGAGGGAAGGTAGCCATTTTTGAATTGGATACCTATGCAGGAGTAGTACAAAAGGCTATGATCGCAGAGACAGAGAGTGAGATGTTCCAGAAGGAGAAAGAAAGCAAGAAAAGGAAGGTTGAGGGAAGTGAGGGTCAGTCACAACCAGGGAAGTTTCCAAATTTTAAGAAAGGCAAGTTTCAGCCAGGGAGAAATTTTAATTTCAGGAAACAGAATGCAGGAGACGGAGGCCAGAGCAACCGTCCAGTTAATACAAATCAGCCAAATCAGTTGAGACTAACTTTTCCAGATTGTCAAGTTTGTGGAAAGAAGCATGGGGGAGTTTGTAACAAGTTGAACGTGGTATATTTCAAATATAATCAGAAAGGGCACTATTCGAGGGAGTGCCGAAATCAGCCAGCAAGAGAGCCAGCAAATAAGGATCAACCTATTCAGAATTTTAGCAGTGAAGGTTCCGGCCATTGGATTTACGTGCTTCAAATGTGGAAAGCCAGGACATATGGCCAAGGATTGCAAGACACCAGCCCCAGTCAGTAATACATTGAGGATTATGGGATCTACCCCAACAGTGAATGAGACTCCAAGGGCTAGAGTTTTTGACATGTCAGTGAAGGATGCTATCCAGGATACAAATGTTGTGGCAGGTACACTCAATGTGAATTCCTTATGTGCCAAAGTGTTAATACATTCGGGAGCAATTCGATCGTTTATTTCACAAGATTTTGTTAGTAAGATAAATTGTCCAGTTGAGTGTTTAAATGAAATAATGACTGTGGAATTAGCAAATCAAGAATGTGTATCTGTTAATCAAGTTTGTGGGAATTATGAGATTGAGATTTCTGGTAGTAAGTTTTGTGTAGATTTGATACCATTTAAGTTAGGAAAATTTGACGTTATATTAGGGATGGATTGGTTATCTAAGCACGATGCCCAGATAAATTGTCGAAATAAGAAGGTAATGGTGAAAACGCCAGACGAAAGGATAGTAACGTTCAAGGGTCAAAAACAAGTGAAGAAGTTCTTAACGATGATTCAAGCCCAGAAGTTACTACGACAAGGATGTGAGCATTTCATGGCATATGTGATTGACAGAAGTCAAGAACCAACAAAACTTGAAGATATTCCAGTTGTGAATGAATTTCCAGACGTATTTCCCGACAAGTCACCAGGACTTCCTCCAGATAGAGAAATTGAATTTGCGATCGACTTAGCACCTGTAACAGAACCAGTATCCAAGGCCCCGTACAGAATGGCGCCTGTTGAGATGAAAGAGCTAGCGAAGCAATTGCAAGAGCTGTTAGAGAAAGGAGTAATCAGACCCAGTGTGTCCCCGTGGGGCGTACCAGTATTATTTGTCAAGAAGAAAGATGGAAGCACGAGACTGTGCATCGACTATAGGGAGCTCAACAAGCTGACAATCAAGAACAAGTATCCGTTACCCAGAATTGACGATCTGTTTGACCAGTTGAAGGGAGCCAAGTATTTCTCCAAAATTAATTTAAGATCAGGATATCATCAACTAAAGATCAAGCCAGAAGATATACCAAAGACAGCTTTCAGAACAAGGTATGGACATTACGAGTTTTTAGTGATGTCTTTTGGGTTGACCAATGCCCCGACAGTGTTTATGGACCTGATGAACAGAATTTTCAAAGAGTATTTGGATAAGTTTGTTATTGTGTTTATAGATGATATTTTAATCTGTTCAAAGACGGAAGAGGATCATGCGGAACATGTGAGAACGGCTTTGGAGATTTTAAGGAAAAAGAAGTTATATGCTAAATTCTCGAAGTGTGAGTTTTGGTTACAGGAAGTTCAGTTCTTAGGGCACATAGTTAGTAATGAAGGGATCAAAGTGGACCCGTCAAAGATCGAGGCAATTACGAATTGGGAGAGACCGAAAACACCCACCGAGGTAAGAAGTTTCTTAGGATTGGCGGGATATTATCGTCGATTTGTTCAAAATTTCTCGAGGATTGCCACACCATTAACAAAGCTTACACGAAAGAATGAGAAGTTTATATGGAACGACAAATGCGAGGAAAGTTTTCAGGAGTTGAAGCGACGATTGATCACGGCACCTGTTTTGTCACTTCCAGATGATCAAGGGAATTTCGTAATTTATAGTGATGCTTCTCACAAAGGATTAGGATGTGTTCTAATGCAACACGAAAAGGTAATTGCGTATGCGTCAAGGCAATTGAAACCACACGAACAGAAGTATCCTACTAATGATTTGGAGCTAGCAGCCATAGTTTTCGCTTTGAAAATTTGGAGACATTATTTGTATGGAGAAAAGTGCGAGATTTTCACGGATCACAAAAGCTTAAAGTACATATTCACACAGAAGGAACTTAATATGAGACAAAGGAGATGGTTAGAGTTGATCAAAGACTATGATTGCTCGATTAATTATCATCCCGGTAAAGCAAACGTGGTAGCAGACGCATTGAGTCGGAAGGAAAGATTGAATGTGTTATCAGTACCTGAAGATATATATAAGGAATTTCAGAAATTGGAATTGGAGATTAAAGTTTGATAGCCTGAGGAAGCAAAAATATACAGTATGACTTTCCAACCAGAATTATTTGAGAAATTAAAGAAATGTCAGGAAGATGTAATGGATCAAGATATAAATCGTTTGGTAGGTGAAGAGTTATGCACGCAAAAGGATGATCAAGGTATTCTGAGGTTTTCATCTAGAATTTGGATTCCACCACTGACAGAGCTGAAAAATGAAATTTTACAGGAGGCACATAATTCAAGGTATTCCATCCATCCAGGGAGTACCAAAATGTACAGAGATTTAAAGAAGAATTATTGGTGGCCAGACATGAAGAGGGAAATTACGGAATGGATTAGTAAATGTTATACCTGTCAGAGAATTAAAGCAGAGCATCAGAGACCAAGTAGATTGTTACAGCCATTGGAGTTTCCAGAGTGGAAATGGGAACATATTGCCATGGATTTTATAGTTGGATTACCAAGGACAAGGGCTAATCATGATGCCATTTGGGTTATAGTGGATAGACTTACCAAGTCAGCTCATTTTCTGCCTATAAATGAAAGATTTTTGCTCGATAAGTTGGTCCATATGTACCTGAAGGAAATTGTATTTCATCATGGAGTTCCTATGTCTATTGTATCTGATCGAGATCTAAGGTTTAATTCAAGATTTTGGAAGAGTTTTCAAGAATATTTGGGAACAAGAATGAATATGAGTACGCCCTATCACCCCCAGACGGATGGCCAAAGTGAAAGAATGATCCAGACAATCGAGGACATGTTACGTGTTTGTGCTATTGATTTCAAAGGAAGTTGGGACGAGCATTTACCCCTGGTAGAGTTTGCTTATAACAACAGTTATCACGCCAGCATTGGGATGCCACCCTATGAAGCCCTTTATGGACGCAAATGTAGATCTCCAATATATTGGGACGAAGTAGGAGAACGCAAGATACTTGGACCTGAACTGGTACAGCAGACAAAGGAAATTGTTGAAATTATCCAGAAGAGATTGATAGCCGCACAAGATCATCAGAGGAAATATGCAGATCAGTCAAGGAAAGACATGGAATTTGAAGAAGGAAGCTTGGTATTACTGAAAGTATCACCATGGAAAGGACTAACGAGGTTTGGAAAGAAAGGGAAGCTAAGCCCAAGTTATGTCAGACCTTTTGAGATTTTAAAGCGCATTGGCAAAGTAGCTTATGAGTTGGCGTTACCACCGCACATGGAGCACATTCACAATGTTTTTCACGTATCGATGCTCAAGAAATATAATCCAGACTCCAGGCATGTAATAGAATATGAGCCAATAGAGCTTCAGGCAGATTTGTCATATGTAGAGAGTTCGATAGAGATTCTAGAGGAGAGAGAGAAAGTATTGAGAAATAAAGTGGTAAAGTTAGTAAGAGTATTGTGGAGAAACCCAAAGGTTGAAGAGTCAACCTGGGAGTTAGAAAGTGATATGAGAGAAACTACCCTCATTTATTTTCTTAGGAGATTCCGAGGTCATAATCCTTTTAAGGGGGGAAGGATGTAATATCCGGGATATATCGTGTAATTATTTTGCTATTAAATAATTATTATGTGTATTCAGTATCTATTCTGTGAGTTAATTGTTAAATGTTATCTGTACTTGGATATTCAAAAATAATATTAATTGAGTATTTTAATTTTTATATGTCCAAAATAAAACATAGATAATTGTCATATCTTCCTAATTATTTTTATGTTGATTTATGGATTTATAAGGATCATATGAAATTTATAAAATCTTTTTCCTAGTATTTAAAATCTATTTTATAAAAACGGGAACCAATCGACGTCATCCGTTGTTACGTTTTTGGAACCCGAAACACTTCCGAGAACTCCTTCCTAACCTAATTGTAATATTCCGAGCATATTCCATGTTTCGACTTTTTCGATCCGGCGTACGGTTTGTTCTGCGCGGGTCCCGGCGCAATATTTTCGATACAATATTCGTTTCGGTAAATCAATAAAACCCGTATTTTCGATAAACGGGAGCTTTTTATTAAACTATCCCAATTATCACTTCGTAGTACGTGTAACCAGGCGCTGATACCAAGACCGCAGTACAAATTGTACTGATTTGGATAATTATCCCGAAAACCGATACCGTTTGGATTAGTTTTTATAAATAAACGTACCGTTTTATATCCGGAATGATCCAACGGGATACTAATTTTCCGTAATTATAAATAGCCTTTTTTCGTATTTTATTTCGTATCAAAATTATTTGCAGATAGTTAATTCTATAATTTCCAGAGAAAAACCCTAATTACATAAACTGTTCTAAGAATCAAACAGCAAAACGAAGGCGTTACCGATCTCTGTTTTCAAAGCTTGAGTAACCAAAATGAAGGATTTGAAGTGTTCTATCAAATTCTGAGGTTTGTTTCACTGCAGAATGAAAGGTTTATTTTCTGAAAATTTATTTATTTTCGAATTAAATTTATTAAAAATATGAATTTTTGTTCGGATGATTGTTTGTATGATTTGATGATTGCATGTTGTAGAGCTTGTTTTCCTGATGATTTTGATATATTATACGTCTGATTTGGAGTTCAATAACATGTTCAAATTTGAGTTTGATTTTCGAATTTTAAAATTAGGGTTTATAACCCGTATGAATGTTCTTAATTGAAATTTAGGGGTTTCTTATTCTGAAATAGATTGATGTTGTGGTATAGTGTATTGTATTCTCTGTGAAATTTGCAATCTAGTCATACAAGCTTCATGAATCAACGAGGTCTGTAGAGAAGGGAGTTGTGTTTTGAAGTTTACGTTGAACCCGCTGGAAACCGGCGAGTTTCTTGATCAAATTCCGGCCAAGTCTAGGGTTATTGATGAATTTTGATTGCAGATATAGGTTCCTGGTGTTGTGTAGTTTAATTCTGGAGGTGATGGTGGTGGGAGGATCCTAGAGGTGAGTTCTCCGGCCACCCCCGACTTTTCCGGCGACTGGAACTGCAAAATTGTAGTTTGGTCCATGTACTTTTGAAAATGATGAATTTTGGTCCCCCAGGTTTCCAGAATTTGTAAAAATTGGGTTCCCGTTTTAAAAATGTTTAAAAAATCATATTTCCTATTTATTTCTATTATAAAAATTCGTTTTTAATTTCTGAAAATTCTAAAAATTAGTATTTTAATTCCGAAAATTATTTTTAATTCAGAAATAAATCTGAATTAATTAGTTAATTAATTTCAGTTAATTTTTAATCGATTAATTGGTCAATTAATTTGGAAATTAATTGATTAATTGATTTAATTAATATTAATTGATTTTAATAATTATTTAATTAGATATAATTACTTAAAAATGATTTAAAAATTCCGAAAAATAGTTTCGAGCTTTAAAATATTATTCTAAATTATTTCCAAGGCTCGATAATTAGTATAAAATTGTTTCGGAGCCAGAATTGGCCAACCGAACCCTGTTTATTCACCCGAAATTGATCCAACGACCCGTTTTAATTCCGAAAAATGTTTTAAAAATCATTTTAAATACCCGAAAGCCTATTTATGACCCGAGACTTCTTTATAAATAATATATCATTGATTACGTGATGTATTATGTGCTATATGTGACTTGTTGATTGACTATCGGTCTATATATTCGGTGTTTACTTGATTATTGCATAACTTTCAATCCGTTAATCGGATTTGGGTAATACGAAGGGTAGATAGAAGTATGTGTTGAATAGAACTCTATGAGTCGATTATTGATAGATGTTTATGATATATGAGCAGAAGAGGCAAGGCGTAGGAAAGGGAAACAGGTAGTTGAGGAGTAAGACGATTGAGATTGGAAGCTAGTGCAGAATAGTAAGCTAGTACCAGACAAGTGTTCTGAACTTTCTCGAGATATTGTAGTACCTGATAATCCTGTGATATTGCAAGTGCTTTGAAGCACAAAAACCTAAACCCTGATTCCAGTTATTGATCTTGAGCCATGAACCTTATTCTTTCTACACCATTGATTGTTGTATACCCAAACACGAACCTCAAGTATACGATACTACTCCACAAATACATGCAAACAAAATTCCAAACACTAAACTGAATTAATTATATACTCAAACATTGTATCCTATGCTTTGAAAGCCCAAATCTTTGAAACCCTGAAATGTTGATTCCTTTGTTATCCAATTCTTTCAATACCAGCATCCAAGCTTTTAAATT
Source organism: Apium graveolens (assembly GCF_009905375.1). Classification (NCBI taxonomy): domain Eukaryota; kingdom Viridiplantae; phylum Streptophyta; class Magnoliopsida; order Apiales; family Apiaceae; genus Apium; species Apium graveolens. Next base: position 209,168,784 of record NC_133648.1, read on the forward strand.
ATCTTATTGATCCTTACAAGGATTGAAACCCTTTCATTATTAAACACTCATTGTTGTTAATGATTCTGATTATTGTTTATTATTGCTTATTCTGTTATTATGTTAGAATTGGATTGTTTTTATAAAATTGTGGACCAGATTCGTGGCCAGACCATATAATGGTCAAGTTAAGCCAATGTGTGCTTTGGATCCAGTAGTTAGAGCAATACCGTGTGCCTTGCTCGGGGTTAGTGCGTGACTGATCAGCATCCTAACCTTGGTTTTTAAATTAAAAGTATAATATCCAATTCTAAATCATAATCCATTGTTCACTTGATATCATAATCATGTTCACCTGATGATCATTATTCTCAGTTTTGTCATTGTGACTTGCTGAGCTAGTTAGCTCATTTGTGCGATGTTGTTTATATTCTTTCAAGTTAAAAAGGAACCAGTTGGTAACGAGGATCCCCAGTCCAGCGCGAGAGCTAGGGGTTCAGGTTGAGAAAGCTGAGCTATTAGGCTTCTTTTGGAATAATTTAAGTCTGTAAAAGTTTGTAATAAAGTTTAATACTCAGTTTGAGTTTGAATGATTGGGATTTGAACGGTATGTAATATAAGTAGATGTGTGGCTTGTGTGCATACTTTAACCTGGTGCGATCCGTGGTAGTTGGTAAATAGGGTCACTGCATATTATTATTATCTTTATTATTATTATAAGCAGGTTATAAATAAGGTGTGTGTGTGTGTGTGGACCCCAAACTTCTGACCCGGGTTTCGAGGGCGCCACACATTGTCTTCCCTCAAGGATCTCATAAGGCGGCATCTCGATAATGACATATGATCTATTGTCGTGAGAAAACTCAATCCACGTTAAGTGATCATTCCAAATTCTTTCAAGTCTATTGCACAAACTCTCATTATAGCTTTTAGCATTAGAGCTTTTGCTTCTCAATACCCATTCTTTTCCAGTTCGTAATCGCTACTACCTTCCGTTCCTAATATTATACTGGTTATACTTTTGCTCGTTATCATTCTATAACCTTTTAATAACCACGTCAACCTTAGTATCACGAATGTGTTTCCATTTCGAATACCACCATAACTTTACTACTCCTTTTTCAGCTGTTTCTATTTTCCAAAAATTGATCACTCATATAGAAGTAAAGGAATTTGTTGAGAGATCACTATGATTATGAACACTTGTTCTATTGCATAGTTAGTACAGAAGGTGACCAGCCTTTAGTACTTGACAAGCAATTAAACAACATGTGGTATCCTACTAGGCTTCTATCACACAGATAGATAGTCATTCGGCAATACCTCCCCTTCTGGAAGGGTTGTTCTTCTCAGCTTACATGAAATGAAAAGAAGAGAAAAGAACGAACTGAAGAGAATTGTATATACGTAAAAAAATTTATTGCCATAAAATATCTGGCTTGGAATTCACCTCTGAACTATAGAGGTTTGTCATAGGAGAACAAAACATATATGTATTTATATCAACATCAAGTATTATAGCATCGTATTTCACATGCCTAAATATTTTCGCTATTCCGTCCATCATTCTATGGACCCATGCTCTTCCTCGAGCTTATACACAATCACCTTTGAAACTCCCTCGATATCAAAAATCAAATCTGGGATCTCATTCTAGACATCATCGTTACTAGAATTCTATGCTTGCACGGCAACCTTCCTCGTATAGTAATACGACTCTCTATTGATAAGAAGAAATAAATATTCATTAGGTAAATAATCGACCTAGTTTTTCTATCAAAGATAACTTATACGTCAACACGACCCGATTAGTGATACTCAATCTCAACATCCATTCCAATACAACTCTCACGGTTGTAATCAGCTCATTACTCGCAGAATCATTGCTGCATTACTATGGTCCACCACTGACCTACTGTCGTCATTCACTTTCCATGAACTCTTAATATCTAACCATACGGAGTCCATACATGTCGTATAGAATTCTTCTAAGGAGTTAACATAATCACCATTCATAATTCATGAAGAACACTCCAAATTCTGACGTACTTTCATGACATGAAGCAGATAAAATTGTAGAAGAGTTTCAATCAAAGCAATGATAGCAGGTTAATACCATTCTTAATCATATGCCTTAAATAGAAGACTTAACTCAAAGGTTCGTCTAGTCCTTTCTAAAACATGGTCCTGGCTTATCTCAAGATAGTACCTTCTGAGATAGATAGCCCGCTCATGGCGATTACACGAGTTAAACCTTTACCAACTACTATTACGGTTGGGTATTGCACAGTCATCAGAAGGAATGTCAATCTTCCAAACCATAATACAACCTTCACAGCTTTAACCATCATCACTGTATTCCTTTGGCACAAGCGTCTATAATTATCCTCTTACCTTTAAGGTGTCGGCCACCTCTATAGTAAAATTTCCTTATAGTCAATGTCATTTTAACCACCTCCAAATAAATTTTCTACCTCATTTCAATCACTGCTTATGTGAAGATGTTTTCCTTAAAATCTGATGAGAAAGAAAAAAAAATCACCATTTTTCCATAAGTCATTGCCTTAGTCTTTAGATGTGAACATTGTCACGGCTGACTCTCGATCATACTTAGGACGTCTCTTATCATGAGTCCTTCTTGTTTTCACCAATCTTGACCCTCATTGGGTCGATCTATACTTTTTTATGGTTCAATACGTTCCCCACCTGGCATTATTATAATTACGTCATATTTCCTTTATCAAAATTTATATTCTTGAGAACTTTGAATATTACCTTTTCCTTGTAAAACCTTTAAGGTTATCCTTGAATCGCTCCTCCTGTATTCCGTAGATACAGGGCATATCAAAATACCATTTACTAATACTAGAACCATTGTCTATGTAATTCTAAAAATTTTCTCTACTGATCTTTAAAGGTTGTTGTTACCATAATCCTTTTTAATTTATACTGCCAAAACTCATGATGTCCCTATTAAGGGCGAAATGCCAACCTTTATGCATTCCCCTAGGATTCATCTCAAGTTATCGAGGTTCTATCCTTAATTCCACCTTTAAAAAGGTAAATACATCCTTCCATGGATAAATCAAGTCATATTTCCTTGATAGATTATCTTATTCATCATTCCCACCTCGATAGTCTATACCTAATTTTATAATAGCATCTTTATTCAAATTGAGGTCAATCCATATGGCCTCCAAAAGATAACAATGGTTATCCGCTTTTCTCTCCTGATTTGGTAATGATAACATGGATGTTCTGGAAGATATTGGTCATGTTCAACGTGAAAATCTTCTTAATAAATCCTCATGTACTTTTGTTGTTTATCTCAACAGTCATCTCAATGTTGGGATATCTTTCATACCTGACGTCTCCCTTTCTGGGTATCATGCCACCGGTCTTACACTTCACATTCTTGAAGGTCACTTCCTTCATCCAATTTTCCTAATTTCTTATTTTCTTGTCTCCTTAGTCTATCCGCGTCTCATTATTTATCCTTCGAACTATCTCAAGGTTTCCTCGAATACTCTCAACTTAAGGGGATTAATTATACGTATCGCTTACGCCTTCAACCTTGAATTTATCTCAAGATCAGTCACCATCGCGCTGATGATGACACACTTCTCTATATTTATTGCAAGGGTTTCTTAGGGTTTCCCATACCTAACTCCCTTATCACTTCTCAACTCTATTTCCTTTATATCCCTTTATACTCCTTCCCTTTTTAGTCTTTTATTTATATTTCCATTACAACCATTACATGAACCAACACAACATAAGCATTGATTTCAAACATCCCGTCATTCTGGATTCATGTCCTCAAAATGAATCTTGACAACTTTTACAACTTAGATTCATAATTCATCATACTCATCCTCTTTTGTTCTAGCTCCAAAGCTTTTACACTATCTCCTTATCCTTGGGAATTACTTTCCCGAAAAAAATTGACTGAACTTTAATCAGTTTATTATAACCTCTGGCTCCGTGCATTTCTTGGCCTTTCACCAGCGGGTGGCCTCTCTCTTAGGAGGGTAAGTGATAAAAACAGTCTTTTGCGCTTCATCAATCATTTAGAATATAAAATCATTTCTCTATTTCCTTTAGCCAGGCTCTTGCCTCAGCTAGGTCAGCTTGTTCCTTGGAACTCTGAGAGCTTAGCGACTTAAAGGTCCTGAAAGAATTTCTCACCGCATTGTTTCCTCAAGGTGGTGGTTGGGAATAAAAGTATAAGTTCTGTTTAGACAGGTCCATGAATTCCCCAATAAGAGTACCATCCTGGTTTTCCCTATCTTGTTCGATTTCTGTTTTCTCAGTATGAAACGTTTCAACCTTCTCCCATAATCGGGGTTATCTTATACGTTAAAAACCTTGTTTTCCACTCTATTATATTATGGGTTCTTTCTTTCTTGATGGCAACCTCCCTGACTATCACATTCAGGGTTTGCCCTAAATCTTATTCCTCAAACTATGGCTCTCATCTAAGTTCTCATCCTTAAGCTCTTGAACTTTTGGAACCCAAATTCTGTAGGAACACCTCACTATCCCCTTATCATCTTTCTCGGTATGGATCTCTTCTCCAGTCATTGACTCTCTGCCTTCATTCATCACTTTTTCTTGGCACAATATTAAATTTCCCAATAATTCAGACCGCATAGCGATCTCAAACAGCTTTTCGGTACCGGCTCCGGTTGCGTTCACTTCTATTTCCATTTTCTCAAAATCTCTTATCAACTCTCTTAGAGACAATATCATCTTGAGTTTCTCCTTTCTACTAAGGGCATTAGCCACCATTTTGGCTTTCCCTGGATGATAAAGAATCTCATAATCGTAATCCTTGATTAGCTCTAACCACCTCATTTGGCGCATATTGAGCTCTTTCTGCGTGAAAATGTACTAGAGCACTTATGGCTTGTGTAAATCTTGTACTTCTCTCCATACAAGTAGTGCCTCCAATCTTTTGGGCAAAACTATTTCCACGAGCCCAAGCTCATGGGTGGGGATATCGAATTTTATATTCTCTTAATTGTCTTGACGCGTACGCGATTACCTTGCTGTGCTGTATAAGAAGCACCCTAATTGCTTATGCGAAGCGTCACTACACTTCACAAAATCTCATTTTCCATCCGGCAACGCCAACATAGGGGACGTCACCAACCTTTGCTTCAGTTCTTAAAAGTTGTTCTCGCATTTCTCTATCCATTCAAACTTCTCAGTCTTACGAGTAAGCCGCGTTAAAGGGGCTACTATCTTTACAAACTTGAATGAACCTCCGGCAGTGACCGGCCAATCCTACCTCTGGTAGTCGCCCTAACCATGGTTATCAATTCCTCAGCGATCATCTCTTCAGTCTTGTTAGGATCCTCCACGAGATCCTTCTCAACAACAATCCCTTCTGGGACAACATCCTTAACCGCTACATCCTCAATATGAATATCATCCGGTCCCTCATTAGGGTGTTCCATTGCATCCACAATCCGATCCCCAATCAGTAATAAAACATCATCGCGTTGTTGCTCCTCAACCTCAGGGTTCTGAGTCCCGCTACTATATACGATAACGAACTACGCTTCTATCACGATATTTATAAGGGTTCCCATAAGGGTTTTAACTGTCAGTACTACGTTAGGTAGCCCGACTAGTGAACTTATTATCTTAACGTCACATCATCTCTGAGGTTTATAACGCTTGGCTCTGATACCATTTCTGTAACACCCCCAAATCCGGGGTCAGGGATTCGGGTTGTCACGAGTTTCATTTCCCTTAATAATACTTAACCTTAACAATCAATCAACTACTGCGTACTGTGACCGCACAATATACACACACACACACCACAAGTTATAGTCTCAGAGATGAATACCAAAAATAACACAAGTCATTTTACTCAACAATTATAAACCATTTCACCTCAAAAGGGTTTCTGAATAATTTACATATTCTTTGCCATTATTACAATTCATAATATACATAAGTCTGGTACATCAATAGTTAAAAACGTAGCCTATTGGTAGTTCCTACCTCAGCTACGGCGGCATCAACGCCTACAGGAAACTGCGGAACGTTTCCTATCCGCTCGTGAATTGGGAGCTTGATCCTATTCATCTTGTCTATCTGTTGTTGTGTGATGAAAGAAGAAAGCAAGGGTGAGCAACAAGCCCACCGAAATAATATGTATAATAATTAACAATATATGAGCATTCTCATAGTACTCAAGAAAGTCTTGGTTAAGAAGAAATGAACCAAGTTGATATCTTAACGCGACCAAGTCGCAAAATATTCAGTATATATGTATATATATATACTTTTCAAAATCTTGGAAGTCCTCTTCCATGCATAATATACACAGAGTTCCAGTTTATAACTGTATGAAAATATCGTTGCAAGGTGATCTCATATATCTAACCTTGTCTCAACGTTTTTGTGAAAATCTTTGTCATGCATAAGATAATCATTAACCAGATATAAGTTGAAAAGATGAAGTTACAAGATACTCCAATATACTTATATCTTTTCCGAATACTACTTGAACTACCACCGTTCAAGTTATAATTAGTTTCAAAAGTTCATCACACTGTTGAGACTACAAGATAAGACTTGAATAGATTCAATCTTTGAAATATCATTATAAATAATGAAGTTATGAGATACTTCATTAAGTCCTGATATATATACACACACCTATATATATATACATTTCATACACTCCTTGAAAACCTCTGTTATGAAAATTATAAACGGAGTTGTAATATCCAATGAATTTGGAAAGGAGAAAACCTTGGCATAAACCTGATATCTTGCTGATCAGGCAAATATACCAATAAGTAACCTTTTCTACTTGTAGATGGACGAATTCCCCACTGGTCATCACCCTGGCCGCAATAGGACCTTATGCTGGACTGCCACTCAGCCACTTACATATTTGATGGACTCCCACTGAGCCACTTACACTCTCATGGATGCCCACTGAGCCCATGTTGCTTATGCTGACTCAAATAGATGAACTTACTTCCCGAACGATGGGCAAGTAATCAAGATGTTTCTCAAAATAGCAACCTCGTTGCGAATGTAAAATACACCACTGAGCCGGATCCCTCAGGTTTTGAGCGAGTATTTAAATCCCCTTTGAAAGGAAGATCTTAAATATATAAATGAGTTTTGAGATCCGCTCTGACTTTTAAAAATCATTTTGAAGACTCGAAAACATTTTTAAGAATGTTTGGAGTAATGCTGATTTATTGAAATAAATCAGTCCCGATATATTAGAAAATATCTGAATATTATTATTTAAATAATATTCCCATAAGGATAATCTCTATATAAATAATTTGAAGTAGAAGTTTTACAACTCATACTTGAAATGAATATTAAATAACCAAAGATATACTTATACGAAAGTACTATCTTTATTTGAATAATCGAAAATAAGTTTGATTATCGAAACATTATTCTTTAATAAAATAAAGAATATTATTTAATAAATAAGCGGTGTCATAAGTCCTCAAATGAATATTCAAAATAATATTCATTAAATAAAATAAAAGGAGTCATAAGTCCTCGAATGAATATTCAAAGTAATATTCATTAAATAATTAAGCGGAGTCATAATTCCTCGAATGAATATTCAAATTAATATTCATTAAATAAAATAAAGCTATCGAATAAACCTTATTCGATTAATAGTTTTGAAAATATATCAATATATATATAAATATATATATATAATATACTCGGGAACATCGACTCCCGGTTTTTAGAAAATGTTCACCTTTGGGTCCCCTATCCTAAGGGTATACGCAACTACTGCTTATATCTAGCATATGTATTATGCAACTTATAAGCATTGAAATCAACAGATAGATAACCAGATTACGAAACAGACATGCATATATATACCATCTCAGCATGCTTCAATATATCGCAAAATTTGCTAATTAACCAACATGCATTCATCTATCACAAGATAATGCATATACATATATACATCACAACAACAGTATAACGAGTAGAAAACTTGCCTGAGTGCTCCCGGATAGACTTAAGCTTAGAGTGGGTCCGATAACCTATGAACAACAACATAAGTTGGAATTAAACCCCGATCGCTTAAGAAACTAGACTTTAACCAATTGAACCCTAACGTTCGCTTATGGTCACTCATATGCTTAACGAATCACCTAAGTCGTTCGAGTGCCCTCGGCTCCACCATTTTTAAAAAATTAACCACTAAGAATTTTTAAGCGATTCTTTCGCGAGTACCTTACCAACTGCCTAATCCACTTAACATAATATTTTCATACCCCAATTAGTCATTTAAAGTCCTTAACCAATGTTTCAAAGTAAGGCGAGGGGTAATGGTTCGGTCGCGAAACGCCGTTACTTAAAACGGTCATTTTTCCTAAACTGTACATCGGATTCAAACGAACCACATATCAAAACGAAGCTCGTAACATGAACTATCTAATCATGGAAATGGTCAAAACCTAACAGTGAGTTCACGGGTCCTAATGTTAAGAACAAAAACAGTCTAGGGTAATCGGACATTACGACGACTATGTTTACGCGATTACCAATTTCGTACAACTCCAATTCAATTCACAAACAACCCACAATCTTCACCATTCCACCATCATTCAACCACAATACAATATCATTCAACCATAACTCAATATCTCAACTTATTCATCTAAACCAACTCAAAAATATGGCCAAGAACTTTAAATCTAACAAGTATCACTCCTAACTCCAAAATCAGCAAAACCACTTACTAAACAAAGCTCTAAACATGATTACACACCCATTACACTAACCCATCATCTAAACATTAGGAAATCCAAACAACAAAACTTAAGACTAAGATCATGAAGAGTTATACCTTCCTTGAAGCTTTTAATCCATGAAAGATCCTTGGAATGCCCATGGAAGCCTTAATCTAACCTCCTACAAGCTTGATCTTTCAAAGAAACCAAGAACACAAAAATTAATTTCAAGAAAGTACTATTCACCATCTTCTTGAATGATTTATAGGAAATGCTAGGAAAGGATTTTGAAGCTAAGATTCCTAGGAAGTATGTAACTTAACTAGGAGAAGCTAGGATAATTACCTTGTAAATTAGCAAGTGGAGGAGCTTGAACTTCCCTTTTTCTAAGAAAGAAGCCGAGAGCTTCATGAAGAAAAGAGAGGAAATGAATTTTTTTGCTTGCTTGGTGTATTTGTGTGGTGTTTTGTTAGCTTGGTTAGTTTAGAATTTACCATGGTAAATAATGCTTGGCTACAAATCAACCAACAAAACAATCTCACTTGTCATGCTTATGTCACCTTTCTTATGTCATCCATTTGCCACATGTCTTTGTCTTGTGGTTTGATGATGTCACAATCCTTGGCTTCTTGTACAAGCTTGTCTCTTGGTCGCTTATTTGTTTTACGGTTCGCTTAACTTTCGTTCACGTTTATCGTTCGAGGGATCATATCCGGGATCTTATTACTTGGGATTCCCCTAAACCTCTCAATATTTTATATTCCATTTATGATCCTCTCTTAAAATCCTTGAATTTAAATCCTTTTTATCATGTTACCTTATACTCAATTCTTTCTGTATCTGGTAGATTTCTGGGAAAAATCAAAGTGTTCGAATTTGGATTCTGACGATCTTTACATACACTTATATATCATATAGAGTACTAATAAGATCTCAGAATAACAATAAAAGAACCTCTACAAAGTGTGGCATGAAAAGTTTTTCTTATTCAGCATAATTAGCAAAATCACTATTCATAAGGGTTTCAAAAAATTCCAAAAATTGGGGTTATTACAGAAAATATCTGAGGTTACTGACAAACCTCAAGTAAAAAGTCCTAAAAGAAACAGGAATGGTAAGCAAGGTATTTCTAAGGATTCAAATTACAAGGTTGTTCCCAATGCTCCTAGGAAAACTTGTTTTAACTATGGAAATACTAATCATCTTGCTATTGATTGCAGGAGGAATAAGAAAAGGAAAACTGCTATTCCTGAGTCTGATGTTAGGGGTAGATCAGTATTTTATAAACCACAAAATCCTTGTTTTCATTATGGTAGTAGTTGGCATTCGATTTATACTTGTAGTTCTTATCACAAGTTGTATCACAATTACTATGAACCTTTGCCTAAGTTTAATAAAGTTGCTTGTGTGATTAGTTCTGTTAATTTTACTAAACTTGCTTCTGACAAAACAAATCCTGACAAAGGAAAGACTGTCAAAAGTACTCCTGACACACAATGGGCTTAAGTTGTCCAAAAAGAGGACCCAACAAGTGTGGGTCCTTAAAAATCCTTCTAATTAATTATTCTTCTGATTGCAGGGTAACAAGAAAAATATACTTGTCTTGGATAGTGGATGTTCAAGACACATGACTGGAAATAAATCCCTGCTGTCAGAATTTGAGAAGAAGGTTGGCCCAAATATATCTTATGGAGATGGAAATGTAGGACATACTCTGGGATATGACAACTTAATAATTGGAATGGTAGCAATAGAGAATGTAGCTCTGGTGGAAGGACTGAAGCATAATCTTCTGAGCATCAGTCAAATCACTGACAGAGATTATCATGTTGTATTCTATGACTCACACTGCAAAGTTGTTCATAACAAGTCAAAGAAAATTGACTTGATAGGATACAAACATGGTAACATTTATGAAGCAAGGCTATATGAAAGTCTTGAAAAGGAAGCTACTTGCCTTATCTCTTAGGCATCAGTAGATGAGAGCTGGAACTGGCATAAGAAGCTCTCACATTTCAATTTCAACTCAATCAATGAACTTGCCAAGAAGGAGCTTGTAAGAGGATTGCCAAACAAGCTATACTCAAGTGATGGTCTTTGGGATGCTTGCCAAATGTCTAAACAAAGAAGAGTATCTTTCAAAAGTAAAACAGAATTCCCTATCTCTGAGCCATATCACATGCTGCACCTGGACCTTTTTGGACCAGTGAACATAATGTCCATCAACAAGAAAAGGTACACACTTGTAATTGTTTATGATTTCACTAGATATACATGGGTCTATTTTCTACACAGGAAAGATGAAGCTCCAGAAATTCTTCTGGACCACATAAGGCAAATTGAAAATGGATCTACCCACAAAGTGAAAATCCTGAGAAGTGATAATGGCACCGAATTCAAGAACTCAAAGATGGAGGAATTCTGCAAGTACAAAGGCATAGAGCAACAATTCTCAGCTCCTGGTACACCTCAGCAAAATGGTGTTGTTGAGAGGAAAAACAGAACCTTAATTGAAGCTGGCAGAACTCTGCTATAAGAAGCAAAACTACCCACTTACTTCTGGGCTGAAGCAGTAAACACAACATGTTATACTCAGAATGTCACTCTGATAAATAGACATGGTGTTACTCCTTATCAAATGCTAAAAGAAAAGAAGCCCAGTCTCAAATATCTTTATGTATTTGGATGTAAATGCTTTGTCTTGAGAACTCATACTGATCAGCTTGGAAAGTTTGAATCAAAGGCTGATGAAGGAATCTTTGTTGGATACTCACCATCAAAAGCTTACAGAGTGTTCAATCTAAGAACACACACTATAGTAGTCTCCATCAATGTATCTTTTGATGATAAGAAGATTCCTAGTTTTAAAGAAGACACTCATGAAAGTTTAATCTTTGCAAATGAAAAAGCATTTTTGGATTCTGGATCAAACTCTAAAGAACTGTCAAATCCTGATGATCCAAATCCTGACACTTCTTCAGATTCTGAAGATAATCATTGTGCTAATGAGCCTGCACAAGTTGAGGGGGAGCAACAACAAAGGTCAGATGATGATACTAACACTGAAGAATCATCTCAAAGTTCTTCTCAATCCAATGCTGATTCAACATCAGAAGAACATGAGTCAAGTCCCAATAATTCATCAGGAAATAACCCAACAGATTCAGGGGGAGCCTAAAATGGATTTGATGAGGCATAGAATTCAGGGGGAGCATCTAGTTCCAGAAGGATACTTCCCAGTGCCAGAAAATGGAGTAAGGATCATACTACTGATCTGATCATTGGAAATCCTGATGATGGTATAAAGACAAGAATTGAAACTCAGAATGAATGTTTATATCATATTCTAATTTCAAAAGAAGAGCCAAAGAAAGTAGAAGATGCACTCAAGGATGCAGACTGGGTCATGGCTATGCAAGAAGAATTGAATGAGTTCGAAAGAAATGAAGCTGGTGCCTAGACCTAAGAATAGGTCAATTATGGGCACAAAGCGGGTCTTTAGAAATAAGTCTGATTCTGATGGAACAATCATCAGAAATAAGGCAAGATTGGTGGCAAAAGGATATTCTCAACAGGAAGGTATTGACTATGATGAGACATTTGCTCCTGTTGCTAGATTGGAAGCAATCAGAATCTTCTTGGCATATATTGCTCACAAGAAGTTCAAAGTCTTCCAGATGGATGTCAAGAGTGCATTTCTCAATTGTGAACTTGAAGAAGAAGTCTATGTTGAACAACCACCAGGATTTGTGGATCCTAAACATCCTGATTATGTTTACAGACTTGCTAAAGCACTCTATGGACTGAAGCAAGCACCTAGAGCATGGTATGAAACCCTTGCTCAGTTTCTACTTGAAAGTGGTTTCAAAAGAGGTACAATAGATAAAACCCTGTTTTATCTGAATAAAGGTAAAGATTTGCTTTTAGTTCAAATTTATATTGATGATATCAGTTTTGGATCAACTAATCAAATACTGTGTAATAAGTTTTCAAAGTTGATGCAATCAAGATATCAAATGAGTATGATGGGAGAGATGAGTTACTTCCTAGGCTTGCAGATTAGACAGACTGATAATGGCATCTATATCAATCAGTCCAAGTACACAAGAAATCTACTGAAGAGGTTTAATATGCAAGAAAGTGCAACTGCAAGTACTCCTATGGCAACTGCTACAAAACTTGATCCAAATGAAGGTACAACAGTTGATGTGATAAGTCCAAGGGAGCCATATCTTATTGCAGTAAAGAGAATTTTCAGATACCTTAAGGGTACCGTTTCTCTTGGACTTTGGTATGCAAGAGAAGCCGATTATGCATTATGTGGTTATTCAGATGCTGACTTTGCTGGATGTAAAATAGGCAGGAAAAGTACATCAGGAAGCTGTCAGTTCTTGGGAGGAAGATTAGTCTCATGGTTCAGCAAGAAGCAGAAATCTATTTCTACTTCAACTGCTGAGGCTGAATATATTGCAGCTGGGAGTTCTTGTTCTCAGTTGTTATGGATGAGAAATCAGCTCATGGACTATGGATTATCATTCTCAAAAATTCCTATTTATTGTGATGATCAAAGTGCTATTGCTATGACAGGAAATCCGGTGCAACACTCTCTTACAAAGCACATCAGTATCAGATATCACTTCATAAGAGAGCATGTCATGGAAGGAACCATAAAGCTTCATTTTGTTCCTACTGAACAGCAGCTGGCTGATATCTTCACAAAGTCATTACCTGAAGCAACATTTATAAAGCTTGTGAATGAACTTTGTATGGTTAATTGGGACAAGTAAATTTTTATTTTATATATTTGATCAAATCCTGATGTATATTGATCAAATCCTGATATGTCCTAAGTGTTGTGATTTTTAGATATTACACCATAAATATTTGATGTATTTTATTTTATATGCATGAAAAATTAAGTAAATTTATTTGCTAATTGTGCATGTCCGAATAAATATATCACTGTCATCATTACACATCGGTCTAGGGAGACGCGCCTTAAAAAGAAATCTTTTGGTTAATTCATTAATTAACTCTACACTTAATCATTAATCAGTCCTCTAGTCCCTTGATATTTTATTGGATATTTAGCCGCCATTTCATCTCAGACATATCATCTTCTATTCTCACACAAAACTATTCTCTCTCTTTTAAACCTTACTATTTTTTCCCTTCATAAAAATGGTTCTTGTAAACATGTTTATGAACTATGAAAACTTCAACGTCGAGTTTAGTTGTGGTGACTGGGAACAGGAATGGCACATCACTGCCATTCTTGATGAGATATGGAACTTGGTTCCGAAAAATCTTTTGTTCTTTGAGATGGACTATCAACTCCATCTTGATCTCTTGGAAGAAGAACGGAGAGAGGCTCTTCTTCAGCAAGAACGGATCATCCGTCTTGCAGTGCTAGTTGTCAACAACAGGAGGAACTAATCGATAGTTTTCCTTCTTAGACCAAGGCTGTTTATCATCTTAGACTATGATTATCTTGTAATCTTTTGCATGTAATCTACAAATTTCATAAAATGTACTCTTTTGATATATTAATGAAATTTCTTTTGATTGCAAGATTTAGTCTTTGTTTATCTAGTATTGTGTGCATGTGAATGTTTTCGTTGAAGCCTGTTACTCTTTACTTCATCTACTTGAACTGTATTTCTTGATGAATGTTTTGATTAAAATTGTGGTTACTAATAATTTGTGATGCTTTGAAAAATAAATGTTGAATTTGAATCGACATATCCTGAGTTAGTCAAATCCTGACAGAAGAAAGGTCTCAAATCCTGATGACAGGTCAGCATGTTCTAATTCATATTATTAGTGTTAATCAATCTCTGAGTAAGCTTTATTGTTGTAATTAAGTGTCCCACTTAATTAATGATTATTGGTGGATTATTAGATAAACAAATTTCTACAGTTGTGTCTTGATATAACTGTATGTATTTTGTATTTACTTTCGCAATTTCCTCCAACGTTAAAATCAATTACTCAGATATTGTTTCCAGTTCAAAGTCAAATTCGCTAGGTTACCTTCTTCATACAAGTGTGTTAACCATATTTCTGAATAATGAAGCTATAAAACCAGAAGAAATTCTGTGACATAATTTATCATACACATAGTTTCACTGCACACATCTCACACTTACTCTCTCGCACAAGCTATTCACATCATGACAACTTCTGAAGTTTCACCAATCTTCAGTCAAACCACAATCATTCATGGAAACACATTTGGCACTAACAATTACTTAGCTCTGCTTACACATCAGCAGCTACCATAATATTTTCATGATATTCATGATTTTCTCCTTCTATGTCCAATTGGATATGCTCTCATAAATCCTGTTAAAGTGTCATACAGGGCTTTCATGCAGGTCTGGAACACAGCATTGGTAAATTCAACACATACTGGCTTTTCTTTTGAGTATAAGGACCAAAGATATGAAGTTGATGCTGACATTCTGCTTCAAGCCTTGAGATTTCCTACTCTTGATGGTGCTCCTGATACTCACACCAATGAGTAGCTGTTTGATATGCTAAGGACTTTAGGCTATCAAGGAGAAATCACAACCATTGAAAAACTGGTCAGAACCAAACTAAAAAGAGTGTGGAACATTTTCTTTGACTGCATCAGTATATGTTTGTTGAATAAGACAACAAACTTTGATGATCTTCCATCCACTTCCCTGAGAATTGGGTACTCTCTTCTTAACTCTGGTAATTTTGATTATGGTAATACTATATTATAGTTCATAATTGGTAGGATAGCAGATGCTTCAGGAGTAATAGGGTATACTAGATTTTTACAACTGATTTTCACTTATCTATGCCCTAATGATATTTTTGATGATGATGAATTACTCCCTGTTTTTCAAATTTCTGAAAAAGCAACACTGATCATATCAAAAGGGATGAAACGAATAAATTTTCAGGACCACCCTTTCTTCCTAGAGAGGTCAGGCAAATTCTGTTGAGAAATAGACCTACTCCTACACAAGTGTCTGCAAATCCTGATGCTGGCACCTCTGTCACAATTCCTGATGCTAAGAATCAAGAAGTCACCCATTTTATTTATAACCCAAGCATTTCTTCTCCCAAATAGCAAACACAACAAGCCTCTAAATTAGCCTCCTCTGCTTTCTCTCAAAAGACATCAGTTGTAACAAAGAAAAGGCTGTTTAAGAAATCTGTCACATCTGGACAGAAAGCTAAACAAGTCTCACTGAGTGAGAGTGAGAAGAAAGAAGACTGCTTTCCAATCGGGAAAAGAAGACTGATCATTCAAGAAGATTCTGAATCAGATGATCAGATGGCAATAAGGTCCCTGTCAAAAATCAAGAAGTCCATTGATCAAAATCCTGATGACTTGATTGACAATACTGGAATCAAGGAGCCAACTAATGATGCTAGTGCTCTACTTGACAAGCTTCCAGTAATTGAAGCAACTGCTGAACACAAGAAAACTGCAAAGAGTCAGTTGAAAAGAAGAAGTGAAGAAGTAGTTGGATATATTAGAGAGAAGAAGAAGACTCAGCCTCTTGACAAGGATGTTAGTACACAAGAACCTAGGTCTCAAAGGGATTTAGCAATTGTAACACATCCAGTCATACAAGAACCATCTTCTTAAAGGGAAGATGCAGACACTGAGGCTGCACAAATCATTGTTAATATTGCTCAGAGTGATCTTCTTGCAGACTCTGTTCAACTACTTCAGGAAAAGAAAACTCATCAGGAGATATTGTCATGAGTGGATACAATCATTGATGATCCTATTTTTGAGAAGAGCACAAAAGAACCTTCACCAAGCATTGCTGAAGCAGCTCATATGTCTCAGACTCCATAAGAACCATCAGTTCAAAGTACTGATGTTGGTCTTTCAACTTCTCTTGACAGATCAAATTCTGATGATGCATCAGCTCCTACTGAAAATCATCCTTCAACTGCACTAGCTACAATTGATGATCCATTACTAGTTAGTAGTTTGAAAAAGCATCATGATGTGTTGTTTGTTCCTCCACTTTCATCACTTCCACTTGAGGAATCACCTTCAGGTATTGTTAACTTCTCATATATTCTCATGTTTGTATGATTATAAATAGTCTCTTATTTGAGGTTACCTCTATTTATATGACAAGCATACAACTCTTCTCAGCCATCTCTTATTTCTTTGCTATATGTGTGATTGAGCCTTTCTGTGAGATTGTGTGAAAATTAAAAATAAAAAATGAAAAATATTTTGAGTGGCAGTCTCCTGTACTGGCAGAAGGAGAGGTAGTTTTGAGACAAGAATCTTACAAGTTTTTCTTTACTTATAAAGTTTCTTCTGTGAGAATAATATTACTCTTAAAAGTAATATATTGTGTGAGAAGTGATGAGATCACTTGAAAAGAATAGAGAGATTTAGGTGTTACTATGTTTCTATTTCAGGATCACATCAGCCACAGGCATCTCTTGCAAAGAATCTGGATAAAGGCAAGGCAATTCTGCCTGATTCTGCACATTCTTCTGATAGCTTGTCTGATTCTGATAATGATAGTGATGACGATGATCCTGATACTGCTCAGCTTAAGTCTGCAATTGATGCATCTAAGAAGTCAAATGTTGGTTCTTCTTCGCACTTCACTGAAAATCCTTCTTATTACAATCCTAATGCTGAGTATTTCAGACAGACAGAATGGGATTATAAATAGAGACATGCAAATACTTCTATCTCATCTGCTGTTGGCCTGCAACACATTCATCGTGCTTATGATGAAATTAAAACTCCTGATTTGAAGTTGCATCTTAAGGCCACAACTATTTCTGTTAAAAGAATTCACTCTAAACTTGATGAAATGAAGAAGTCTCATGCTGGTGTCAAAGAGAAAATTGATGGATTTTTGCTTCACACACCTACCTCAGCTGAAATCAAAAGTGTGAAAAATACCATCAAAGATGTTGTTAAATCTCAAGACAAGATGGCCTTTAGACTTTCCTCCTTGGAAGACAAGGTTTCTTCTATAAGTGACAAACTGGATGCTCTGTTTTCTCTTCTTTCAAATACTGATGCCAAAAAGGGGGAGAAGATAGTTGCTACAAAATGTACACCAGATTCTATTCAGATAAAGGATAAAGATATTGATGATGATGGTAATAAGAATAATCCAGTTACAAATGTTAAAATTGCTTCTACTGCTTAACAACTTCAACATTCCAAGAAGAATGATTCTTCAGGACAAAGGAAGTCTACTGGTGCTTATAAAGCCAAGCAAAAAACTACTGCTGGTGCTTCTGAGGATGATGACATTACAATCTCAAATTTAGCAGAAGCTAAAGGGATGTTCTTTCCTTACAGACATAAGGAAACAGGTGAAGAGATTGTCTTGTACTACAAAGACAAGAAGTTTGAGTAAAAGAATGCTAGGAGTGCTCTTGGGTATATAACTGAAGAATTTCCTGATCTAACACCTGAAGAAGCAGTTATGCAATAAAAGGAGCTTTTGGCTCAAATTGAAGCTAAAGCTAACACTTCTAAAGGAAGAGGAAGAACAGATGGTAGATCTGCAAGAGCAAGAGGAAGAGGAAGAGGAAGAGGTGGAAGAACATCTGAATCAAGGCAAGTGACTGCATTCAACTCTACTTTTCTGAATTTTCTATCCAGAGAAGGTTATGTTCCTGTACAAGGAAATGAAGAAGATAAAGAATTTCAGAAGCCAGAAGAGTTGATTGTACCAAGGAAGAAAAAATCAGCCACTGACATTGATCAACCTGATATAGCAAATCAGAATGTAACTCCTGATGCAGACACAAATCCTGAGATAAAAGCAGATCCTGATGTTGTGAACCTGATAACTGATTTTAACTCTGATGAAAAAGTGATCAAAGCATTAAATGAGTCAGCTCTTTCTCTGGTAATCACTCCTCATATTTCAGAGGCTGATGAAAAAGAAAAGATTATTAGAAGGGAAGCTGATCAAGCATGCAAAGAATATTTGCAGAGAGTTTTAAAATCAAAAAGGGAGCTATTGCATAAAGCAGAAGGGAAGACCGATGATTTGTCTTCAAGCTATGTTCCTCTCGGCAAGAAGAATAGAAGATGGAAAGACATCCATGTATTCAATTATTCTAAAGGGTTCAAGCATGTTGAATTTATGTCAGCTGGGTTAAGAGATTTTATCTCAGAACAGGAAGATGTTGATAAGTCCATCAAGAAGCCTTCTTGGGTGGTATACAATGAAAAACTGAAACTTATCAAATCTCGAACCAGAGGAGGCATTGGTCATTCCAGCATTGAGATCTTGGAATCTGATCTGCATGATACAAATACTCTGACAGAAAATTTTGGTGAAAGAGTTTCTCCTTCACATCTTAAAAAGTTGAAGCTGTGAAGATTGTTCATAGAAAGATAAATGATAATGATGTCAGAGAAGAGATTCTGTACTTTTTCAGAGATGGTAAAGTAAAAAGCTTTACATTGCAGCAACTCTTAATGAAGACTGTGACTGAATTGAAATACATTCACTGTCTTCTTAAAGTTGAGAACAAAGTCACCAGAAACTGGTCTTCTATGATACTTGAAATGATCAGAAGAAGAGTCATGACAAAAGATGATAAATACAATGGTGATTATGCTCCTAAGTACAGAACTTATACTGGTCAAGAAATGCAGATGAAAAAGGGAGCTGCAGTGCTACAAGTTTTTCTCAACAATCCTCAGTTATCCTTCAGTCCTAATCATGAAGATGTCATTTTAAGCTTCATGTTGATTGGTGATCTTGAGATAAGAAAAAGCTCAATTTCTAAGTTAAGATCAGCTATCTATCAACTTGGAGAAGACACTGAAGAGAAGAGAGAGTTGAAGAAAAAGCTTGTTAAAGTCCTACGAGACAAAGAGGAAGAAAGGTTAAAGAACTTTCTTGGAACAACTGTCAGTTATCTGAAGAACTGAAGTAAGCTTTACTCCTTGTACATTTTGTAAATTGGTTTTGGCATCATTGAGAATAGAATTTATGCTTCATTGCATTAAGCATAAATTGGGGGAGATTGTTACATATTGAATTTTTAATGATCAGAAGAAGCTCAGGATCTGGCTGTTCGGATATCATCAGGATCTGATGTACCGTCAGGATTTGGTATATCATCAGGATTTGTATGACATCAGTATTTGAAGACAGTCAGCATTAGAGGATTTGTTCTGTTCCTTATAATGTGGAGCAGATATTTGTTACGTCTGAGAGATTGGACTTTATCTGTTTAGTTTAAGATATGTATCAGTTTCAGTAAGTTTTTGATAATGCATATCTTAAATTAATCTGTTGTACCTGTGTAGTATATAAACACAGTTTAGGTCATCACTTAGTGAATAACTTTCGAGGATCATTCGACCTAGCAGCTCTCAAGAACATCAGTATTTCTTGAGAGGATTTTGTAACAGTTTTTATCAGATATATAAAAAGCTGTTATATTTTATTACTTGTTCGAAAAATTAATACAATTGTATCCAACCCCCCCTTAAAAAATTGTATCTTTACTAGGCAACATCTTCATCATGGGTTCCAATAAAAACATGATAGTAAAAAGGTTCTAAATACTACAAGAGAATATTAAAGTATTGAGGTTTAAAAAACATATCCGAAATAAGCATCCAAAGTATCGCCTAATTAGAAGAATACAAAAGAACGATATAGAACTAAATCTTCTTCTTCTTATCCGTCTTGTGTGCTTTTGGATTCCAGAGTTCTCTTCTTGTTCCTTCTTTTTTAATTCGTTTCCTTTTCTTTATTTATATGCTCCAGGTTAAGTTGGCCGCTCAGAATATCCAAAACGTACTAAAATCAGGATTCTGTCTGCCTGACCTAGCGCAGGCGCGCTCTGCTTCTGGACAATAGGGCGCGAGCTCTCCTGGAAGGAGTGCGGGCGCGCTTGGGTTTTGGAAAAAATTCTGCAGTTTTCTATTTCTCGTACGGATCTTCTCGCAAGCGCTCGCACTTCAATTCCTGATCTCTTATCAAATTAAAAGCATATAGAAGTCCATTCCTCCCTCCAACTAAAGCCCTGCACATACTCAACACAAAATACATGAAAATCACCACATACTTGAGGTCAAATCATCAACTCAAGCCGATATGAAGCGTTTTAAATGGATATAAAATCCACTTATCACACCCCCAAACTTAAATCGATGCTTGTCCTCAAACATAAACAAACTCG
This sequence comes from Apium graveolens, assembly GCF_009905375.1. Lineage (NCBI taxonomy): Eukaryota > Viridiplantae > Streptophyta > Magnoliopsida > Apiales > Apiaceae > Apium > Apium graveolens. Next base: position 209,189,708 of record NC_133648.1, read on the forward strand.
ACAACTACTACTACTAATGCATGAATGCAACTAAATCAAATGAATGCAAATACATGATAATGCAAAGATCCCCTCAGAATGACCATAGCCAAATCAATAAGTCCATGTCTCGAAGAATATAATAAATCTAAACAGAGCTCGACTTAAATCCAATGCACTAACTTACAAGCACAGTAGCGTGAGTGTGTGCTTTGCTTATCAGAAATACTCCTAACACTAGATCAAAACCATATCCTATTTTTCACCAAAATAATCACAAATTTATAAGTAGAATGAATACTAAACACATCACGACTCCAAAACACCTCCATCATCACTGGAGTTAGACTAGGATTCATGCTACAACACTGAACACATTAACACAAATGTTTATTTGACCGTGCAATGGATGAGGCCCCGAAAAACTTATGCAATAATACCCATGTATCGAGCGTTAGGTTAGCGGATCCCAGACTGAACAAGCCTTAGGTCACTAGGCAAAAAGTCCTCTATAACTTAATTGCTTGAGTATTAAAGAGCTCACCCGTGGTCAATTCTGCATAATCAGATACTAACACATATTTTTTCTTTCCTTTTTTTTTTCTTCTTTTCTTTTTTTTTTCTTTTTTTTTTCATTTCTGGAATGAGTGCGTTTCGCTCCATCTCATCCAACCCTAGACTACTCATAAATATGAGTGGCTACTAGCCTTTTGACGCCTAACTTTTATTAACAACTAGCAATGAAATCCCCGATTTCCCCCAGTTTATATTTTAGTGCTCCTTCATCATCAAGGGAATAAAAAGCATTCTAAATGTAAACAAGTGATTAAATTTCAACAACCAAACAAGTATGGCCCTGATCTAGCCCAAAAGCATCCGATGAGACCTGTGAATAGGTTTTGCTTCTGGACATGCAAATTAATTCATAAGAACTTAATCATCCCTTTATTGATCATTACTACACCCAAATCAACACCGACTGACCAACCTAAAATAACTCATCATATGGGATCATGCTATATGCTATGCAAATGCAACTAAATGGACTCACATAATAAGCATGAACAATTATACAAACAATTATGGCCTATATAAAAACTTATGCAAAATTATGAATGAAATACCACTACACATGCAATATGATTCCTATATGAACACGACTTTACTACTACTAATCCTTAAATTACCACCCCCAAACTTAAAATATTCAATGACCCCATTGAAGGCAATAATAAGTATAGCCAAGGCATACCTAACTTTTGGCAGGATCACCCTCTTCGGGTGGAGAATCAGGAGGCGGATACATTGTGCTAGCTCCAAAAACTGGCAAATCAACCTCGACACCAGTGGCTCGAAAAGTAGTAACTAGAGCCTGTGTCAAGTCCTCTGCAAAATGGTGGTGAATGTCATGCATGGCATCCATACACCGAGTCAACCGTCTATATTGAGCATCACCAAGACCAGACCCATCAAATGTCTGTTGCGCACGAGAGAACCTTCAATAGGCCTGGGAGGATCCGGGCGGCTACCCTCAGATGCATCAATAATATATCCCAACCCCTTCTCATGGGGCCAACCGCCATCCCATTCCTCCATCTGAGAAATTATAGAACCATCAATAGGGGCACTCAGCATCTGTAACTGCTCATGCTCAGACCACCTAAAACCCATAGATGTGCACAACTTAGTAACAATAGAGGCATGAGGAAATGCCCCTGTCATCCCCCCTCGCAGAAATCAAAGCATGCTCTGATGAATGACATAACCAAGATCAACGTACTCCTCATTCAGAATCCCCCACAAGAGTATGACGCGGTCCACAGTGACCTCATGCGAATGCGAAGAAGGCAGAATATTAGCACACACAAACAAATTCAACGCCCTCGCATACCTGTTCATAGCAGAAGCAGGGAAGGTAAGCAACTCAGTTGTGCCCACCTTGTATTTCTATTCTGTGCCTGGAACACATAGCTTCTCCAAGATATAGTCTAAATCCAAATCAGCCAGGGTCTTGTGCACCCAATCATCAGCACCCCTAGGCTTCGCAGGTTGATGTAGAACCCGACGAATAGCAGCAGGCCGGTAATCCACAGTCAAACCCTGAACCACAAAAAATCCAGACTTCTCAGCCTTAACATTGGCATAAACTCCCGCATAATGCTCAATGGAATCGCATATGGTACCTCACAAAAACTCTCCTAACTTTTCTCTGAAATCATCTCCAATAGCTTCCCATCTTGAGCCGTAGGCAAAAATCCCCTCTCCTTTGCCACTGGTTTAGACATCAATCGAGCAAATTCCGCTTGTGCCTCCGATGAAATGAATTTTTTATCTCCACCACCCATACTGGAGTCCTCTTCAGAAGAGGGATGAGTGCTACTACTACCCGTATATCTCTTTCTCTTAGGTTCCATAATTAAATAAGTGAGTGTGAATTGGGTGTAAGTAGTGTATGTAGAGCTAGGGTTTGTATGTATATGAGATGGATGTGTATAGAGAGATGTGAATATGTAGGAGGAATATTATAATAACCCCATTTTTTGGAAATTTTTGAAACCCTTATGAATAGTGATTTTGTAGATTATGCTAAATGAGAAAACTTTTCATGCCACACTATGTAGGGGTTCTGTTATTGATCTTCTGGGATATTATTAGTACTCTATGTGGTATATAAGTATATGTAAAGATCGTCAGAATCCAATTCCGAACACTTTGATTTTTCCCGGAAATCCACTAGATACGGAAAGAATTGAGTATAAGGTAACAGGATAAAAAGGATTTAAATTAAAGGATTATAAGAGAGGATCATAAAAGGAATATAATGTATTGAGAAAGGTTAAGGAAACCCAAGTAATAAGATCCCGGGTATGATCCCTCAAACGAGAAACGAGAACGAAAGTTAAGCGAACCGTATAACAGATCAGCGGTCATTAGGCAAACAATTAGGAAGTTAATCAAGGAGGTTAGGGATGATGAGGTCATCCAACCAATAAGAAGAGGGCAAGTAAGGGATGATGACATCATAAGCATGACATAAGCATGACATAAGGGGAAGGAGATGTGGGTGATTTAAAACCACACAAAGTCAAGGTTAGAAAGGTAATTACCCAAAAATAAAATAAAAACAACCAACCAAAAAACAAATCAAAGCAAAAAACACAAAAATCTCTCTTTCTTCTAAGCTTGCTCTCGGTTTTTCTTCTTTTTCAAAGAAGAAATTTCCAAAATTCAAGATCCAAGGCTTGTTAATTAGTGAGGTAATTATCTAAGGTTCCTTTTACATAGATATGGATGTCCTATAAGTTTAAGCTTCTAATTCCTTCACAATCTCTTCCAATAAATCATGGAAGAAGATGGTGAATAGTGTTTTTCAAGAACTAAAATTTTTGTTCTTGAAGTTTTGTTTAGTTTAAGCTTGGATAAGGACTTTAAGGGTGATTCCAAGCCATTCTCTTGATTCTCCACTCTCCAAGGAAGGTATAAACTCCAAACCCTAGCTTTAGTTTTGAGTAATTAGGAATGAATATGATTGATATGATATATGTGAAGCATGATGCTTGTTTGTTTAAAGTTTGGTTGAGTTTGTAGAGATTAGTTGGTTTTGTGGTGTTTTTGGAGTTGTAAATCTTGATAATTAGTTAAAGAACTTAAGTAAAGCTTTTAGTTCATGTGGGGAATAAGTATAAATTGTTAATGTTAAGTTGTTGGGGCTGTTATGATGTAGTATGGATGGAGTTTTGATTTGGTTGTGAATTGGGGTTGAATTGTGGTGGATTTGGAATGGTATAAATTTGGGAAATCGCGTAAACATAGCCATCGTAATGCCCAATTTACCGTAGACTGTTTTTGTTCTTAACATCAGAACCCTTGAACTCGCTGTTAGGTTTTTACCATTTCCATGTTTAGATAGTTCATGTTACGAGCTTCATTTTGATATGTAGTTCGTTTGATTCCGATGTACGGTTTAGGAGAAACGGCCGTTTTAAGTAACGACGTTTCGCGAACGAATCATTACCCCTCGCCTTACTTTGAAACCTTGGTAAAGGACCTTAAATGACTAATTGGGGTAAGAAACATTTATGTAAGGTGTAATAGGCAGTTGGTAAGACATTTGCGAAAGAATCGCCTTAAAACTAGTAATGGTAAATTTATTAAAAATGGTGGAGCCACGGGTACTCGAGCGACTTAAGTAAATCGTTAAGCACGAAAGCGAACGTTAGGACTCTAAATGGTTAAAGTCTAGTTTCTTAAGCGACCGGGGTTTAATTTCGACTTATGTTGTTGTTCATAGGTTATCGGACCCACTCTAAGCTTAAGCCTATCCGGGAGCACTCAGGCAAGTTTTCTACCCGTTATACTGTTGTTGTGATGTATACACTTGTATATGCATTATCTTGTGATAGATGCATAATGGTTATTTAGCAAATTCTTGCGATATATTATAGTATGTAATATGGTACATATGCATGCCTGTTTCGTATTCTTTCCATATATATCTGTTGATTCAGTTGATAATACCTATGCTAGAGAATAGCGGTAATTTGCATATACCCTTAGTATAGGGACCCAAGGGTGAAAACATTTTCTAAAACCGGGAGTCGAGGATCCCGAGTAGATTTTATATATATATTTATATATATATATATGGTTATAGTTTTCAAAACTATTAATCGAATAAGGTTTATTTGATAACTTTATTTTATTTATTGAATATTATTTCGAATATTCATTCGAGGGCTTATGACTCAACTTATTTTAATTATTGAATATTATTTCGAATATTCATTCGAGGGCTTATGACTCAGCTTATTTTATTAGTTGAATATTATTTGAATATTCATTTGAGGACCTATGACTCTGATTATTTACTGAAATATATTCTTTATTTTATTAAAGAATAAGGTGTCGATAATCAAACTTATTTTTTTGATTATTCAAATAAAGATAGTACTTTCGTATAAGTATATCTTTGGTTATTTAATACTCATTTCAAGTATAAGTTTTACAACTTCTACTTCGAATATTTTTATAAGGATTATCTTTATGAGAATATTATTTAAATAATAATATTCAGATATTTTCTAATATATCGGGACTGATTTACTTTATTAAATCAGCATTACTCCAAACACTCTTTAAAGTGTTTTCGAGTCTTCAAAATGATTTTTAAAGGTTAGAGCGGATCCCAAAACTTGTTTTCAAATTTAAGATCTTCCTTTTTGAAGGGGACTTGAATACTCGCTCAAAAATCTAAGGGATCCGGCTCTGTGATGTATTTTATATTCGCAACAAGGTTGCTGTTTTGATAAATGAATTGATTACTTACCCAACACTCGGGAAGTAAAATTCTTGGAACAAGTTAATCCATTAACAGGCATCGCCTGGGAAATATCGGTGAGTTCTCCTTTCCAACTAGATAAGACTTCTTGGTGGAGCCGTATCAACAAGTTTCTACTTTGGGAAAGGGGGAACGAGCTTTACGTTTCAGAGTCATGGATTTCATCTGAACTAGGAGTGGCGTAAGTGGTCGAGTGGCGCCGGCCCAGCCTTATTATATTGGCCCAAAATGGCCTGGAAGTTCCGCTAAGACGGTCCATTCCTTAGGAGTCCAGTGTTCGGTTGACAAGTAAATCCGACAGGTTCTCCTCTACATGTAGAAAATGGTGGGGTTGTACTACTACGACTGATCATCGTAAGTGGTCTTCCTGGCGCGGCAAACTCCCGTAATGAGTTCATCATCCAATTGGATATTTCTGCAACACTACCCAGAGCACTTCGATAGAAAGGCTACGGTTGGGCGATTGTTGAGTGTTGGCAGGGTCAACTTTTCAAAATAATGTGTGCATCAAATGAAGTATCTCATAACTTCATTTTATTTTGATGATATTTTAAAGATTAATTCTATACAAGTTTGGTCTTGTAGCTTAATCTATGGGATGAACTATTTATACATTGAACGGTGGTAGTTCAAGTAGTATTCAGAAAAGATATAAGTATATTGGAGTATCTTGTAACTTCATCTTTTAAACTTATATCTAGTAAATGATTATCTTGTGCATGTCAAAGATTTTCAGAAAAACGTTGAGACAAGGTTAGATATATGAGATCACCTTGCAACGATATTTTTATATAGTTATAAACTGGAACTCTATGTATATTATACATGGCAGAGGATTTCAAAGATTTTGAAAAGTATATAAGTATATATACTTAATATTTTGCGACTTCGTCGCATTAAGAGGTCAAACTTGGTTCATTTCTTTTGACCAAGACTTTCATGAGTACTATGAGAAGGCTCATATATTGTTAATCATTATACATATTATTTTGGTGGGCTTGTTGCTCACCCTTGCTTTCTTCTTTCATCACACAACAACAGATAGAAAAGATGAACATGACCAAGCTCCCGATTCGCAAGCGATTAAAAAACGTTCCGCAGTTTCCTATAGGCATTGATGTCGCTGTAGCTCAGGTAGGAGCTACCAATAGGCTAGGCTTTCAACTTTTGATGTACCAGACTTATGTATCTTTATCAATTGTAATAATGGCAAAGAAAGGTAAATTTATTCAGAAACCTGTTTAAGGTGTATTGGCATATAATTGGTGGAATAAAACGACCTGTGATTATTTTTGGATATTCATCTCTGAGACTATAACTTGTGGTGTGTGTGTTTATTGTGGGGTCACAGTACAGAGTAGTTGAATATTTATTAAGATTGGGTGTTATTAAGGGAAATGGAACTCGTGACAACCCGGATCCCCGACCCCGGATTTGGGGGTGTTACAAATATATAAAGGGGTTGAGTAATAAAGGCTGTAGAATAATGGGTAGGGTTAAGGTAAAATTCGAGTAGGATTGGGGGGTTTTATTTTTGAATTTTTCTATTTTCTTCTTCGTCTTCTTTTCAGAGAGCAAGCGCGGGCGCGTACTTCAGAATGCGTGGGTTGCCTCCCACGAAGCGCTTGTTTTACGTTTTTAGCTTGAAGTGAAACTTCGAATTCAAGCCATAGCAAGAATGGCGGTCACCGCCTCGCGGTTTGCCATATCACCATAGTAATGCTTTAAACTCTGACCATTAACCTTGAATGCTTGGTCCGGATGCTTATCAAAAATCTCCACTGCGCTATGTGGAAACATAGTCTTGACTATGAACGGACCTGACCACCTTGACTTAAGCTTTCCTGGAAAAAGTATGAGACGAGAGTTTGAAAAGTAGGATTTGCTGACCAGGCACAGACGACTTGTGCGCTAACCTCCTATCATAGCATCTCTTGACCTTCTTCTTGTATAACTTGTTGTTCTCATAAGCCTGTAGATGAAACTCATCGAGTTCATTAATTTGAAGCATTCTCTTTTCTTCAGCTGCCGATATGTCAAGATTTAGCTTTTTCAAAGCCCAGTGACTTTATGTTCTAACTCAGCAGGCAGTTGACACGCCATACCATACACCAACTGGAAAGGGGACATTCCTAAATGAGTCTTGAATGTCGTTCTGTAGGCCCACACAGCTTCATCTAGCTTCAATGACCAATCCTTTCTTAACGAACTCACAACCTTCTCCAAGATTCTCTTGATCTCTCAATTAGAGACTTCAGCCTGTGCATTAGTTTGAGGATGATAAGTTGTGGCAACACGATGATTTACACGTTACCTTTCCATCAATGCTAGTAAATTTTTGATTACAGAAATGCGATCCCTCGTCACTGATTATTACCCTTGGAGTACCGAAACGTGTGAATATGTGCTTATAAAGAAAGTTTATCATCACCTTAGCATCGTTGGTTGGCAAAGCTTTATTATCAACCCATTTAGACACATAATCCACCGCCGAAAAAATATATTGATTGTTGCACGACGAGATAAATGGTCCCATGAAGTCTTTTCCCCACAAATCGAAAATCTCAACTTCCAGAAGCACATTAAGAGGCATCTCGTCTCTCTTGGACATATTTCCAACCCGTTGACAGCGATCACATCTCAACATGAACTGATGAGCATCTTTTAACAAATTTGGCCAGAAAAATTCCGCCTGAAGGATACGAGCAGCTGTCTTCTCTCCACCATAATGGCCACCATATGCAGTGGCGTGATAATATCACAAAATTCCCCCTATTTCACTATACAGAATGCACCTCCTGATTATCTGATCCGCCTCCTGTCTGAACAAGAACGGCTCGTCCCATCGATACCACTTCACTTTATGTAAAAACTTCTTCCTCTGAGCATAAGAAAATTCTGAGGGAATAACATTACTCACAAGATAATTCACAATATCTGTAAACCATAGTTCTTCTTCTTGCACCCCAAAAAGTTGCTCATCAGGAAAAGTTTTATTAATTAACATGTTATCTTGTGAAGCTTTACCTTGATCTTCCAAATATGTTAGATGATCCGCTACCTGGTTTTCTGTACCTTTCCTGTCTTTAATTTCCAACTCAAATTCCTGAATCAAGAGAATCCATCGAATCGTTCGAGGTTTTGAGTCTTTCTTCGAGACCAGATGTCTAATAGCAGCATAATTAGTGTAAACCATCACTTTATCCCAAGCAAGTAAGATCTGAATTTCTCGAACCCATAGACAATTGCCAAAAGCTCCTTATCCGTAGTAGTGTAATTCAGTTGAGCACCATTAAAGGTTTTACTAGCGTAGTAAACCACATGGAAAATGTTCTTCTTTCTCTGACCAAGAACAACCCCAACTGCAAAGTCGCTAGCATCACACATTATCTCTAAGGGATTATTCCAATCAAGTGCAGTAATAATAGGTGCTATAGTCAAACTCTTTTTTAAAGTCTCGAAAGCAGCTAAACATTCTTTATCAAACTTTAAGGGAACATCCTTCCCCAACAAATTGCACAAGGGTTTAGAAATTTTGAAGAAGTCTTTAATGAATCGCCGATAAAAACCCGTATGACCAAGAAAATTGCGGATTCCTTTAACTAAGAATGGTGGAAGAAGATTTTCAATAACCCCCACCTTCGCCTTATCCACTTCCAGCCCTTTTCTAGATTCCTTATAACCAAGAATGATACCCTGTTGCACCATGAAGTAACATTTTTCCCAGTTAAGCACCAAATTGGTCTCAACGCACCTTTTCAGCACCAAGCCCAGATTATGCAAACACTCATCATAAGAAGACCCAAAAACAGAAAAGTCATCCATGAAAACCTCTATATTAATACTAATCATGTTAGAGAATATGGCCATCATGCATCTCTAAAAAGTAGCAGGTGCTCCACAGAGCCCGAAAGAAACTCAACGGAAAGAAAAAGTGCCAAAAGGACAAGTAAAAGTGGTCTTCACCTGATCTTCTAGGGAAATGCAAATCTGATTATAGCTTGAGTACCCATCCAGAAGGCAATAATACTCATGACCAGCCAACCAGTCAAGCATTTGATCGATGAATGGAAGCGGAAGATGATCCTTTTTGGTGGATTTATTTATAGCTTTCGATAATCCATGCATACTCTCCACCCTGTGACTTTCCGAGTAGGGATGAGCTCATTCTTCTCATTAGCCACAACTGTAATGCATCCTTTCTTAGGCACACACTGCACCGTGATCACCCATGAACTGTCTAAAATAGGATAAATGATCCCTGCATCCAGCCATTTAAGAATTTCTTTCTTCACCACCTGTTTCATGATAGGAATGAATCTTCTCTGATGTTCAATGGTAGGTTTACCTCCTTCTTCAATCAGAATTTTTATGCATACAATATGAAGGGTCGATTCCCTTGATATCTTGCTATAGTCCACCCGATTGCTAATTTAAAATCTCTCAGAATTCACAAGAGATTGTCTTCATCACTACATGAAAGGTCAGATATAATAGTAACAGGTAAAGTAGATGCATCACCTAAAAAAGTATACCTCAAGTGATTAGGAAGTGGTTTGAGCTCAAGTGAGGGAGATTCTTCAATAGATGGTTTAAGACGCTCTTGAGAATATTTCAGCTCTGCTAATCCAAGAGACTCGAATGGCAAATCCAACTTCCTCTTCCACGGAGATGCATTCAAAAACTGAAGTTGCTCTGCCCCTTCTTCTTCACTATCAGATTCCCCTATTAAGGCTATCTTTAAGGTATCTGACCTTAACAATTGATTAAGCTCCGAATTTACTACAAAGTCGACCAGCTCTACTTTATAGCACTCTTCTTCATCTGTGGGGAATTTCATTGCGTTGAAGACATTAAAAGTGACATCCTGATCCTGAACCCTCATTGTAAGTTCTCCCTTTTGCGCATCGATCAAAGTTCGGCCTCTAGCTAAGAATGGTCTTCCCAAGATAATAGGAATCTTTTTATCCTCCTCAAAGTATATGATGACAAAATTAGCAGGGAAGACGATTTTATCCACCTTAACCAATACATCCCCCACTATACCTCGTGGATAAGTGATGGACCGATCAGCTAGTTGTAAGGACATGTTTGTAGGTTTTGGATCAGGCAGACCAAGTTTCTTGAAGACAGACAATGGCATCAGATTGATGCTATCCCACAAGTCACACAAACAATTGTCGAATAATAACTCGCCAATGGTGCATGGTATCGTGAAGCTTCCTGGATCTTTAAGTTTAGGAGGCAGTTTCTGTTGCAGCACCGCACTGCACTCTTCCTTTAGAGCAACGGTTTCCAACTCCTCAAGCTTCAAATTCCGAGATAGAATACCCTTCATAAACTTAGCATAGCTCGGCATCTGCTCTAGAGCTTCCGCAAAAGGTATGTTAATATGCAATTTCTTGAAAACCTCCAAAAACTTGGAAAATTTCTTGTCGAACTTCCGCTCCTGAAGTCTTTTAGTATATGGAGGAGGCGGATAGACCTGTTTGTCTCCAGTATTCTGCTCAGGAATAGTGTGTTTAACAGAATTTTTCTTCGGTTCCGCTTCTCCATCCTTCTGATCAGCTGTATTATCAATATTTACAATTTCTGGTAAAGGGGAAGGCGCAGACGAGCCTGTATGGAGCATGGGCGCGCTTGGCTTCTGCCGAAAATTTTCAAATTCTGAATTTTGATGGTTAGCGACCTTTCCAGACCTCAAAGTGATTGCTTTCAAATGTTCTTTAACTTCCCTCTTTCCTGGGTTAGCTTCCGCATCACTAGAAAGAGTTCCTTGTGGTCGATTCAGCAGTGCATTAACAATTTGTCCTATTTGATTCTCCAAAGTTTTGATCGAAACCGCTTGGCTTTTACACATTAGCCTCAATTCTTCCAATTCAGAATTTTCATTAGCAGATTGACGGACGCTTCCATGAGAATGTTGTTGCATAACTGGTGGCTGAAATTGTTGCCTTGGTGCATAATGTTATTGAAAACTAGGAGGGTTGAATGACTTGGCTCCAAACTGCTGATAAGGCTGTTGTGGATGTTGCATACCACTCTGATTGTTGCTCCGGCTAAAATTATGATGGTTTCTGTTATTAGGATGATAAGTGGCAGGAACTGGTTGTTGTGGTCTCTAAAAATTGCTTACAAATTGTGCCGACTCACTAGATATAAAACATTGATCCGTCGCATGTGCTCCTGCACAAAGCTCACAAACACTTGCTATCTGATGAACTCTATAGTTAGCCAGAGAATCTACTTTCATAGTCAACGCCTTTAGCTGAGCAGCTATAGCCGTAGTTGTATCCACCTCCAGAGTTCCTGCTACATTTACTTATAGCAGTATCTGAGTTGGGTTTTGATATTCATTAGCAGCCATAATTTCAATTAGCTCATAAGCTTCCTCATAGCTCTTAGCCCACAAGGCTCCACCTAATGCTGCATCTAGCATGGGTCTCGACTATAACGACTAGTATGTTTTTGTATTATTTAAATATGTAATTATTGAATAATTGAGTAAATAAAATATGTGTATGAGTTCTGTCAGTTGTGTGTTGCCTTATTATTAATTGTGTGTGACTTATTTGTGTACGGGAATCATTTATATAATTAAATTTTGAGCTGTATTGTTTTGATCTTTTTTAAGAGTGATTTTATTAAAGATTTATTTACATAAATATTTGGATTATCTCTAAAATTATCTTAATGGTTTTATGATTACAATAATTATTTTTGGGAATTCATAAAATTTAGAAATCAATATTTCATCAATTATTTAGCCCTGAATGATTTTCTGATTGTATTTATGAGTAAATTCAGTATTAAATTCCAGAATACTTCAAAATTTATGAAACTCATATTTTATTAAGTTTGGAATATTCCGAGAACTTTAAAATTATTTCGGAAATTTTTTGGGATTAAATTCACCCACACGTTTGTTCATTATATCGTTAAATACGGGTATGATGCGCATTTCAGAAATGCTTTAAAAATTTACGAAAAATTTATTTTGTTAATTTTAGTTAGTCAGAGAATTTTAGAAATTATTTGGTAATTTTTCGGGATACGTTTACCTGTACGTTTGTTCGATTAAATGAAAATAATTCAATTCAAATCTGGCTTGCAGTTCTGTTAAGGACACGTGGCTTGTAATAAAACTATTGTGGTATCAACTGTGTATACGTGCAGTGCAGTGATTAGTAGAGACAAAAATAAAATAAAAATATAAACAACGATTACCCCTCGTCCATCTCATTCGATCCCACCCCTCTCCCTAATTCATTCACCATCTCTATCAATCCTCTCTATCTCCCTTTGTCCCTGTTCTCTTCCCCTCACTTCGCTTCCCCGCTTCTTCTCTTCCCTTTCTTCCAGTCGTCGCCCTACCGCCGTGTTCCCGGTAAGCCGTCGCCGCCGGAATTCCGGTTGGTCTCGGCTATTTCCTTTTTGGCCTCTGCTCATGCTTGTATTCGTGTACATATGTACTTGCATGTATCTATATGTGTGGGTACGGTGTTGTGCGTCCTTGTGCTTCGGTTCCCTGTTTCTTTGCTGTTACGAATTTCAGATTTCTGCGGTGATTTGTGATGAAATTATTCGGTTGTTATTATTTTATTTATTCGAATTATTTCTTAAAAATTCGAATGAATTTTTGGTGATTAATCAAATAGTTATTTTAATTATTCAGGAATTTAATCTGTAGAACCGTGACCGGAAACCCGAATAGGGTACCTTCGGGTTTTACCACCATCAGCGATGAATTTCGATGAGCTGACGATGGACCGTGATGATATAATCTGAGTCCTAAAATTATTAAAATAATAAAATAATATTAGTGTGTAAAATTAATTTCTCGGAATTAAAAATTTGTTATATTATATCGAAGTTGGGTAAATAAACTGGATTATGAATTGCGTAATTGATTTGGTTTAAATTGTGATTGTTTTTTGTTGAGACGTCGATTTATGTTTCGACCGGTAGGCCGATAAACACAGTAGACGCTGTCCAACTTTCAGAAAATTAAATTAAAAAATACGGGGACGTACCTTGTGATTATCGGGACTACTAATCGAACGTATGTAACTATATAAATTTTAAATACTTTGTGAAATGTACTTACGTATTGCGATAAAACATTTTATAAAGAAGTCACACCCTTATTTTATGAAATGACGGGTATACGTAATTACTGAAAAAGAATGTTGAACCGAGTTTTGAGTATATGGACCTTATCTGTTATGTGTATTATGGTAATGTGAATACATACGAGTCGGGAACTGTTATCGTTTGGGTAGAAGTGTTACCGAGGATATGTCAAGCATAACTAGTCGTCTAACGTAGGGTATTTCCACATTGTCGGTGCTAGTCGGAAAACCTGAGAGTTGTCGTCGGACTAAAAGATATTCTAGTGATCAGTCGACCAGCTCAGCAAGGTTCCAATCGAAGGGCCTGAGTGTTGAAGTCGGATCCAGAATAGTCTAATAGTTAAACGATAAAGTCGAGCGTCCAAATCGGTTCAAGGCAAGTACCCATGACCATACTCTTATAGTTAAGTTTATATGCAAAATGTTGTTTTATTTTTGAACATGAACCAAAATGTTTTAAGTTACGTATCCCCTGTATTTGAAAATATTGTTTAAAATATGTATTTGGGGAGAAGTAACTTCTGAAAGTACCTATCTCTAAAATGTGATTTAAAATGGAAAAAGGTTTTTAATAGTGTGCTGTGACAAAATTGTTTTAAAAGAGATAGGTATAAGTGATTTTGGAAACTGGATAAAACGGATCAGATATTGGATGGTTTATGTAAGAGGCCCGTAATGGCCCAATGGGTTTGCATAACTGGCTAAGTCGGTTGCATGCGTTATTTGAACCGCTTAGTCCAGCATGACAGAGACCTAGCTAGTCTCTGAGTTCTGGAACAGGTTTGTGGTAGGATAGACTGATCAGCTGTCCCTAGGATTCATCCAAATATATATCTGATTATGGTTTGTGGTTCCAGTAACGGAACAAATGGTTTTGTGGTCCCCGTAATGGGACAGATGGTTTTCTGGTTCCTATAATGGAACAGTGGTTTCGTAAATGAAAATAGCATGCTAAAATTTGACTACGGTATTTATACATAACACACGACTGATGATGTTGTTTTACAGAGCACGCTAGTGTTGATATCCAGTTTATACATGTCTTACTTATTTTCTAAAAAGTTATGAATTCTGTTCCTATAACTGTTTTATTATAAATTATTTTACTTGTTATTCATATAGTTGTACTGCTCATCAATTGATTGCTCACCCTTACAGAATGTTTTGTATATATATGTAATGCAGATGCCTAGGATACTCTTCCTTCGTAGTCAAGCCATGGTTCCAGTTCCTTCCGTATCATGCTCCTCTGAGGTAGTTGTGAAAGACCAAAGATGGTCTGTTGAGTTGCTGTATTAAGATAGTATTGTCAGGATTGTTGTAATAAGTTGGTTTTGTAGTAATTGTAACCTAAGTCATACTTAAACCTGGGAAAAGATCTTGGTATAGGGGTTGTGTTTATGTTTTAACATTGAAATGAATCATATCATGTTTGATATTGTTATTGTTGATGACATCAACTCCTGACCCCGGGGTTGAGGCCGTCACAGTTGGTATCAAAGCTACAGGTTTAAGTCCCTGATTTAGGTTAGAAATAGAGTCAAAAGAGTGTAGAAGAGTTTATATAAAGGTGTGAGTCAACAACTCAATCAGAGGAGCGATTCTATAAGTTTAGTTGAGGGTTCGAAGACATAACTGTGATGTTTATTGACGATTGGCTGGAACTGCCGTAGCTTATAGTACGTCTCCTTCGTATATGTATTATTGGTTATGTTCGATGGAGGTTTCTAGTTCCCCTTTCGAGAAAACGAGTCTGATCGCGAGAGATCAACTTCTGAGTGGACCCTTGATGTGTCGGCTGAAGAGACACCAATGTTATTCTTAATTATCATATCTTCTATGTCAAGTAATGTTGCTGGACCGAGTGTGCGACCTCGATGAGTTCAGATAGTATGTTATGACAGTAGTCGGTGGCTGCCATGACAGCCAAATTTTGTGGAGTATGTGGATCAATACTGTTGTTATATCTTAAAGACTTATACACGTTTCTTGAGACACATTTTGTTTCCCAAAATGATTGTCTATTTCCTAATAAGTTGCTTGTTTTCCTATAAGAAAGTTAAAGCTCGAATTAAGCAACTTAGGGTTCTGTTGATTTTATCATAAATCGAATTTCCCTTTCCTATCTGTGAATTTTCCATCTAAATATTTTCACTTTCCTCGGTGATTCTATCAGTTGATCGGGACATACAATGCTTATGATTTGACTATTAGTCTGTGTGACAAAGGGTCAGGTGGGACGCCACCGAATTATGTGTTGTAAACTGTATGGTACTAACTGGTCATCTTATGTACTTGTATGGTTGCTCTCGATCATATCTATATCTTCTTCACTTTTCCTCCCTTTATAATTGATTCCTTGATTTCAAAATTCCATTAGATATTCTATGGCAATGAATTCGTCAGTAACCTTTGTAGTTAGACAGTCTTGAATATTGAAAGTAAACAAAAGTTGACTGTTAGGAGGAATAGAAGTTTTATATCCGGTTTCTACTTCAGAAATGATGATAACATAGATGATTTAGGATCCAATAGCGAAGGTTGCAGCTTTTGGAGAGTTAACTCAGCGGAGGAATGGTTGGTTGAAACTTGGATGGGTGGGCTCAGCAGAGTCCAGAGTTCTCTAAGTTTGACTCGATTTACTAGATGCTTTTTGTAGTTGGTGGCTGATATAACCAGCCCAGTTGTGCGGTATATCGGATTAGTTAGTATTCCACTTAAGTAGTGAAGGGACGTTAATCAGTTCTTGTTATATTGAGAAGCTATACTATATTGTCCAGTATCTTTATATTCCAGTTCTCCTGCACTGTTGTCGATTCTGCTACTGTCATTATTTCTATTGTTGCTAGTGTTGTTAATCTAGATATCTTTTATAGATGTATCCTAATGATAAGGACATGGGTATTTCGGATCGGGCAACATTTTCCTACTATAAGTGCACTGTTTAAATGGTGATATTTTCTGTTATATTCTTATTATGTTTTTGAATAAATTCCCTGCTATATTTCAAGAAAATGCCATCCAAGAAAGCTACCCAGTATAAAGAAAATAGTAGTAGTTTTGCTGAGGGTCCAACTATAAATGAAATTCCAACAACAACAATTGCAGTTAATCCAACAGATTCAGCAGCAACAACATCGGCAAAGAGTGCCAAACCAAACTACTAGTTTCAAATCCTTCCAGTCTGTTAAGCCCCCAGAGTTTAAGGGCGAAGTGGACCCTGTTGCTGCCAGAAATTGATTAAAGGAAATGAAAAAGGCTTTTACCCTCACTCAAGTAAGTGATGATCTTAAGATAGATTATGCGAGCTATTTTCTTAAGGATGGATCAAATTATTGGTGGGAATCCACTCGTGCATTGGAAAGAGAAGGCCCTGTTTCTTGGACGAGATTTACAGAATTGTTCCTGGAGAAGTATTTTCCAGATTGTCTGTGAAATTAGTTGGAAGTCGAGTTTTTAGAATTGAAACAAGGTGAAAGAAGTGTGTTGGAGTATGAGGCCAAGTTTACAAAATTGGCCCGATTAGTTCATGAGTATGTAAGTACGGAGACCCAGAAGGAAAGGAGGTTTCAACAAGGGTTGAAGGCTAAAATTCGCAGTGGAGTTGTGGCATTGCAACTCAAGACATATCCTTCCGTAGTTTAGGTCACTCTAGTAATTGAGAGTGATCAGAAGTTGGCCATCAAGGAGAAGGGTGATAAGAAGAGGAAGTCTGATGGTATTATCGATAAAGCGGATCAAGGAGAATCCAGTCGGAAGTTTCAGAAACGGTTTGGCTGAGACAGGAATAAAAGATTTAGGAGATAAAGTTTCTCACAGGCTAGGTCTAGTGCTACTTCAATTATTTCCACTCCAGCCCAGTCAGTGAAGTCAACAGTGGATTGTAAGTCATGTGGCAGGAGACCAAGTAGTTCGTGCAAAAAGGATGTTCAATGTTTCAAGTGTGGTCATAAGGGTCATTATGCATCAGAATGCAAGCCATAAAATCCAGGAGTTACTTGTTATAATTGTGGGAAAGTTGGACATATTGCGAGGAACTGTGGAATGGCTACTCAAGGTACTGTATCTCAAAGACCCGCCTCCAGCACAGCCAGAGCCAGAACCTCCAAAACGACCAAGAGATCCAACGCTTAGAACTCAGACGTAGTTGCATGTGCGTTTTCCCTCAACTCCGTACCTGTTAACATTTTATTTGATTTAGGAGCGTCTAAGTCTTTTATATCAAAGAAATATATGAACAAAATGAATTTGATGTTGGGCGACTTAGCCGAGCCCTTGTTCATAGAAGTGGCCAATCAGTATAGAGTTTCAGTGAGTCAACTCTGTCTTAAGTCACCTGATACCGTTAGATCTAGGAGAGTTCAATGTGATTTTAGGAATGGATTGGTGTTCCCAATATAAGATAAATGTTGACTGTAAGACAAAGAAGATTATGACATTTACAGAGGATAATATCAGGGTAAATTATCAAGGACAAAGGCAGGAGAAAGAATTCCTTGAGATATTGAAGGTAAAAAGACTGTATAGACAAGGATGTGAGGCTTGTTTAGCCCACATAGTAGACATTGAGAAGAAAGCACCTAATCTGGACAAGATTCCAATAGCCAGGGAATTCCCGAACTACTTTTCACACGAGCTACTAGAACTGTCAGCAGATCATGAGATTGAGTTTTTATTGACTTAGTACCCAGAGCCAAATCAGTGTCAAAAGCTCCTTATTGGATGGTCAGCGGGAATGAAAGAATTTGTTAGGCAACTGCAGGAGTTATTGGTTATGAGAGTTATTATACCAACTATGTCCTCATGGGGTGCACCAGTGGAATGGAAGAATGAAAGTATAAGATTATGTACCGATTAACGGAAGTTTAATAAGTTGACGATTAAGATTAAGCAACCCCTACCTAGAATTGATTACGGATGTGACCCAATGAAAGGAACGTGTTGTTCTTCGAAGGATGACTTAAGATCAATCCTGAGCTCACATTAAAGACTGTGTTTAGAATAAGATTTGGACATTACAAGATTTAGGTAATGTTATGTGGGTTAGCGAATGCACCAGTCGCCTATAAGGATTTAAGGGACATAATGTATAAGGAGTACTTGGATAAGTTGTAATTGTATTTATTGATAACATTTTCGTTCATTCAAGGACTAAGGAATACCAAGTCGAACACCTGAAGATTTCTTTGTGAATGGTAAGAAGGCAGCAACTGTATTCTAAGTTTTCAACGTATAAATTCGGGTCGGAATTGACTACGAATGTTCTATAAATTACCACCCAGAAAAGGTCCATTTAGTGACAGATGCCTTGGGTAAAAAAGAAAGATTGAATACCCTTAGGATTGCCGAAGAATCAGCAAGGTAATGGAAGAAGTTATAGATTGAAGTTCGAGTTCCAGGAGGTAATAGGGAGCAAATTGTATGAGATCACTTTTCAGTCAGAATTGATGAAAGGAATCAAGAAGTGTCAAGCAGAGGCCATTAATCATGGATTAAAGAGTTTAACTAAAAAAGGAAATTTTTACTTAAAAGGAAAACAAAGGTATGATTAGGTTTTCCTCGAGAATATGGATTCCTAATATGATGGAGCTGAAGAATGAAATTTTATGAGAAGACCATAACTCCAAGTTTTCTATCCACCCGGTAAACACTAAGATGTACCAGAATTGGAGCAGGACTTTTGGTGATCAGGAATATTAGGGAAATAAGTAGAAGATCAAAACCTTATGTCATCATCAGATAGATGGTCAAAGTGAAATAACAACTTAAACGATAACAGATATGTTGAGGATTTGTGTTTTAAATTTTAAGGGAAAATGGGATGATCCTTTTCCATTGATGGAGTTTCCTATAATAATGGTTATCATGCTAATATATGATTTCCACCCTACGAAGCCTTGGATGGACGAAAGTATATGCCCTGCTTTATTGAGATGAAGTGGGAGAAAAGAAGTTAGGAGGCCCTAAATTAGTTCAGCAAACCTAGGGCATAGTGATATTGATCTGGATAAGGTTAATAACAACTTGTGATAAACAAAGAAAGAGCGCGGACTTGTATTGAGAAGATATGGATAGAGAAATAAGATTGTTGGTATTGTTGGAAATGTCACCTCGAAAAGGATTGGACAGAAAGGCAAATTGTGTCCTAGATATATCGGACTGTTTGAAGTATTGAGAAAACAGGTTAAGTTGCCAATGAGTTAGCGATATTGCCTCAGTTGCAACATACTCATACTGTGCCTTACGTCTTTATGTCAAAAGAATATATCCTTAATTTGAACCAAGACAATATGTATGAATCAATCTAGATTCTAGATCGTAAAGAGCGAGTCCTTAGAATATAAGTCTATTCCTATAGTTAAAGAAATTTGGAGAAATTCTCGAGTGGAAGAGTCCACTTGGGAGTTAGAGTCAGATATGCTTGAAAAATATCCTCACTTGTTTAGTTAAATCAGATTCTGAGGACATAATATTTTTAGGGGAGGCAGGATATAACGAATCGTATATTTTCATATTATATAAATATGTAATTACTGAATAATTGAGTAAATAAAATATGTTTATGGGTTCTGTCAGCTGTGTGTTGCCTTATTATTAATTGTGTATGACTTATTTGTGTACGAGAATCATTTGTATAATTAATTTTTTAGCTGTGTTGTTTTGTTTCTATTTTAAGAGTGATTTTATTGAAGATTTATTTTCATAAATATTTGGATTATCTCTAAAATTATCTTTATGATTTTATGATTACAATAATTATTTTTACGAATTTATAAAATTTACAAATCAATATTTCATCAATTATTTAGCCCTGAATGATTTTTTGATTGTATTTTTGAGTAAATTCAATATTAAATTTTTGAATACTTCAAAAATTACGAAACTCATATTTTTATTAAGATTGGAATATTCCGAGAATTTTAAAATTATTTCAGAAATTTTTGGGATTAAATTCGCCCGCACGTTTGTTCGTTATATCATTAAATGCGGGTATGATGCGCATTTCAGAAATGCTTTAAAAATTTATGAAAAAATTATTTTGTTAGTTTTAGTTAGTCCGAGAATTTTAAAAATTATTTGGTAATTTTTCAGGATATGTTTACCTGTATGTTTGTTCGATTAAATGCAAAGAATTTGATTCAAATCGGGCTTGCAGTTCTGTTGAGGACACGTGGCTTGTAATAAAACTATTGTGGTATCAACTGTGTATACGTGCAGTGCAGTGATTAGTAGAGACAAAAAATAAAATAAAAATATAAACAACAATTACCCCCCGTCCATCTCATTCGATCCCATCCCCTCTCTAATTCATTCACCATCTCTATCAATCCTCTCTATCTCCCTTGGTCCTTGTTCTCTTCCCCTCAGTTCGCTTCCACGCTTCTTCTCTTCCCTTTCTTTCGGTCGTCGCCCTGCCGTCGTGTTCTGGGTAAGCTGCTGCCATCGGAATTCCGGTTGGTCTCGGCTATTTCCTTTTTGGCCTCTGCTCATGATTGTTTTCGTGTATATATGTACTTGTATGTATGTATATATGTGGGCACTGTGTTGTACGTCCTTGAGCTTTGGTTCCCTGTTCCTTTGCTGTTGCGAATTTCAGATTTCTGCAGTGATTTGTGATGACATTATTCGGTTTTATTATTATATTTATTTGAATTATTTCTGAAAAATTTGAATGAATTTTTGGTGATTAATCGAATAGTTATTTTAATTATTCAGGAATTTAATCGGTACAACCCGTGATCGGGACAAATGGTTTTGTTGTTCCTGTAATGGAACCGTGGATTTGTAAATGAAAATAGCATGCCAAAATTTGACTCTGGTATTTATACACAGCACATGGCTGATGATGTTGTTTTACAGAGCATGCTAGTATTGATATCCAGTTTATACATGTTTTACTTATTTTCTAATAAGTTATGAATTCTGTTCCTATAACTGTTTTATTGTAAATCGTTCCACTTGTTATTCATATAGTGGTACTGATGAGCAATTGATTGCTCACTCTTGAAGAATGTTTTGTATATATATGTACTTCAGTTGCCTAGGAGACTCTTCCGTCGTAGTCAGACCAGGGTTCCAGTTCCTTCCGTATCAAGCTCCTCTGAGGTAGTTGTTTCAGACCAAAGATGGTCTGTTGAGTTGCTTTATTAAGATAGTATTGTCAGGATTGTTGTAATAAGTTAGTTTTGTAATAATTGTAACCTGTCATACTTAAACCTAGGAAAAGATCTTGGTATAAGGGTCGTGTTTACGTTTTAATATTGAAATGGATTATATCATGTTTGATATTGTTGTTGTTGATGACGTCAACTCATGACCCCGGGGTTGAGGCCGTTACATCGACTGTGCTCCCAACCCATTATAGAAATAATTGATTACCATCCAATCAGGCATTCCATGACGAGGACACTTCCTAAGCATCTCCTTGTAGCGCTCCTAAGCTTCACATAAAGATTCTTCCGACTGCTGTGCAAATTGAGTAAGAACATTCCTGATTGCAGCTGTTTTTGCCATATGGAAGAATTTAGTAAGAAATTTCTGAGCAAGATCCTCCCATGTCACTCTAGAACCTGTTGGTAGAGAGTGTAACCAGCTCTTAGCTTTATCCCTCAGAGAAAATGGGAAAAGTATCAGTTTCACAACATCTTCCGAAACACCGTTGAACTTGAAGATGTCGCAAATCTCGATGAAATCCCTGATGTGCATATTGGGATCTTCCGTTGAAGCACCCCCAAACTGGAATGAATTATGTACCATTTGAATCGTGCCAGGTTTGATTTCAAAGGTATTAGCTGCAATGGCTGGTCAGACAAGGCTAGACTGAATGTCATTGATTTTTGGTTGAGAATAATCCTTCAATACTTTCGTTTCTGCTGCTGGTTCTCCCATTGCAATGATCACTTCTGTTTCTACTTCTTTTAGTGTGACCTTACAAGATTGAGAATGTGTTCGCATACACGCTCGCTCGAATACCTGAAACACACAAGAAAAGTAAAATTGGTAAGAGAAATAATCCGAGTCAGTGAACTCTAACGACCACTGATGACAAGCACATAAACTAAATTCAACACCGATCCCAGGCAGCGGCGCCAAAAACTTGTTCGCACAAAAACACGCAAGCGTACGCGGTCACAAGTAGTATAAGATTATGTTTAGTTCATTCCCACAGAGATTGGTTTAATTCAGAATGTGTATTTATGCAACAATGTATGATTATTATTCATTGCTAAGACAAATATCAAATTGAGTTTAATTATCTAAAGTAATTATGCTAGAATGAATTAACTAAGAGATTATAAATCAAGTTACTTATATGAAATAAAACATGGAATTCTAACTGTTATTCCCAGTGGACTAACAATGAGATTTACAGAAGGGGGTTGAATGTAAATCTCAAAAAATTTTCAAGTTTTGAGCAGTTTCTAAGGCTAAGTGTTTTAGTGAGCAAATGTGTGTGAATGGCTTGAAGCTGATACAGACATATATATATTCAAACACAAATGTAAAGAACACAAAGAACTTAAAAACTTTTCTGGTGGATTTGTTGTTCCACTAGAGATGTGTTATTTAGAAAATCTGTGATTCAAGAATTAAATCATAGTTGCTTCCTAGTACAAACTAGATGATTTTCTCTCTGGATTTTTCTACACAGTTCTTGAGAATTCACATATAATTACTAGCTTCTACTTGGTTTATATATCACCAAGTTTACAAGTGAAGACAAAACTGTAAAATACAATTAAAAAGGCTCTTCACATGTTTCTTCTTCATTTTTCTATCCAATGCAATTTAGGTTTAGCTGTTAATCTTTGAATACTCCCTTATTTGCACCAGAATGGAAATGCTGCATTTTCTTGATTCCTCCTAGAGGCTGCCACATTCCAGTTTGTCTCTGTCAACCCATGTGCCTCTGTCAGCTTATGAATTGTCACTATCAACTGCTAATGAACTAAGCATCCGTTGAAGCTTTCATCCGTTGATGCCTTATCCGTTGAGGCTTTATCTGTTGAAGCTTTATCCGTTGATACATTAGCAGTTGAAGCCTTATCCATTGAAGCACTTATCCGTTGATGGATATTATCCGTTGAAGCTTTAGAGACATTCGTTGGAGCTTTGTTTCTTATCCGTTGAAGGTCTTCAATATCAGTTGATACTTCTTCACTTATACAAAATTACAAGGCATGAAATATTTACAATTAGCCCTCCTATTTGCATATCCACTAGTAGTCAACATGACTGATAATTTGCTACAACATCTAAGAATTACAACTTGAATCCAAAGAATGAAATATGCTACAATACTAAACTTATTTCTAAGTAAAGCTACTCCTTCAATGGATAGCCAAGATGGTCTTATCCGTTGAGGCTACAAACACTAGATTTCTACTTAAGTGTTTTGTTTAACTTATCATCAAACTAATACACATATTCCTAACAATCTCCCCCTATTTATGTCTACTAGAACTGTAGGCATAAATTTGGGTTTAGCCTGATGATAACAAAACACTTGACAAACATATTAACTGTAATAAAGCAGAAATTCAAAAGTGCTGCAAAAATGTGTATACTGAGATGAAATTGAAGAATTATATTGTTTCCAAGGGTGCTCCTTTAGCCTGAGCAGATTAATTTCTTTTCCTTTGATCCCTTGTTTTCTTTCCTAGCCTCCTGTCATTCTCCTCTATTTGAAGTTGAAGTTGTCTGTAGAACTCAGCTTCATCTTCTTCATTGATGTCCAACTTAGATTGTATATCCTTGAGAGTTTCATTACTGGCAATCTTGAACTGATCTTCAAGTCTGAAAAATCTTCTGACTCCTTTGTCGTCTCTGAACTCCATCAACCAATGAGGTGATTTGTGAACTGTAATTCCTCTTTCTTGAATGAGTAATGTTCTAGGCAAGGCATTGGGCTCCCACCAAGTCTTCCTTATGTTGGCAATCTTGTTGAGAATCTCAGTCTTGGCAGTCCTGGTAAAGCCAGAATCCCTTTTTTATGGCTGAGTAGACTCTAACCAAGGTAGAGTAGCCTTCATTCAGAATCCTGTAGAGAGGCCAAGTTCTTTCCCCACTTCCTTTGTATTTGAACACTAGTCTTTCTGGTAGCTGTCTGTAGGCATCTATTCCCCTTACTTCCTCCAGCTTATCCAGATATAGTTCAATGTCTGAAAATTCTTTTATGTCACAAATGTGAAAATAATCATCCTTAGAGGCTTGTGGCTTAGGCTTAGGCTTCTGAGTGAATTTGATTGAGGTTGGAGGTGGTGTTGATTTGATTTTCCTTTTCTGTTTCTTTGGTGGAGAAGTGGTTAAGAAGGTGGGCAATTTGATGGTGTCCCAATCAATAGGTTCCTCCTTAGGAGTGATTGTTTCACCATGGATATTTATGAAGGGGTTAGGCACAATGGGTTAAGGAATAGAAGGTAGTGGTTTGGATTTTGATTGGGTTTCTTCAGTCTCATCTACCATCTTTCTTTTTGCATTGGCCTTCTTTCTGTTCCCTTTCTGCCATTCCTCTCTTTCCTTACTTCTTTCTCCCACATCATCACTAAACATATCCCCCATACCTACATCTTCACTCTTGTCTTGAATTTCTTTCTTTTCTTCAGCTTGACTTGACTTTAGCTATTTTTCAAGCTTTGCTTGTGCTCTTTTGTCAGCCTTTAGCTTTTTGGCTTCTTCCTTCAACCTTCCGGCTTCTTCTCTCTTGGCTATTGAGAATTTGGGATGTCTTTGCATCACACAGATGCTCTTTCCCTCTCTAAAGATAATAGCCATGTTCATCCTTTCAACCACATCCATGGTCTCTTTGTGCTTTATGATACTTCTACCCAAAACCTTGTCTTCATCAGGCTTTGGAAGAGGAAAATCCACTTCTTTCATCTGAGCAAGGCTTAAAGGATTCTTTGTAGAGTCCTTATTGCATCTGTTATTGGGCTTGAGAACCATTGGTTTCATATTCTTGGAAGAAGTTTCTCCAACCTTATTCCTCCTAACTGGCTTGAGCTCCAAAATGATTGATTCCACCTTTGTGCTATGCTTCACAGATTGTGATTTAGAAGTTGTAGAACCAAAAATTTGTTGCATCTTTTCATCAATTTTCCTCCTTTGCTCTTTGACTTGCAATTCAGCTGCTACTATCTGGATTAGATCAATTCCATCAAGCTTTCCTTTGATTTGAACAGTTGGAGAAGTGGTGATGGCAGGAACTAGCACTTGAGATATTTGAACTGTTGTTGATGGCACTCCTTCCCCTTCCCTTTTATTCTCCCCCTTTTTGTTATCATCAAGAGTAGGGGTCAAGCCTTGTGCTTTTGCCAGCTGCATTAGTAGATTTGTCTGAGTTTGTTGATTCTGAAGAATGGTGACCATAGAGTCTTCAATGATCTGAACTCTGTTTTCCAATCTGGCCAGCCTCTTGTCAGCATCAGATTCTTTCCTCAGTCTCACTAACAAATCTTGTATAGTACCATAAGGCATGACTGAATCCAACTTCTCAGCATTGTAGGATTTCAGATCAATAATATCCTGCTTGAGTTCATCCACACTTAGATTCTGTTTGATATGCTGCAACTGCAAGAGATGCAGAGAGTCCAGATGAGCTTGAAGAATTGCCTTTGTACCAGCATCTGTAGTCTCCTGAAGGGCCTTCTGAATAGTCATTACTTGCTTGACCAAAGTTACACCAAACTGTCCTGGTGTAGATGCCTTTGACCATACCCAATCAGGTAGATCTGGAACAGAACTTGGGCCTGCTTCTCCCCCTAAGTTCATGCTCTCATCCAAAGAATTAGAGTCATCATCATTAGAATTTACTCCAAATTCTTCAGATGGCTCACCAGCTTGAGAAGGCAGCCTATTAACAGCAGTTTTGTCTCTGAGAAGAGATTCTGAAGTGTGTACAATGTTCAAAGTCTGTTCTGCCTCCACATTGCCCTGAGCAGCCAATAATTGGTAGGCTGGAACAGGGTGTGTAAAAGTGTCAGCATCCAAGGAAATGTTATCAATTACAGCTTTGTAATGTTGCTGAAATTGTCTTTCCTTTTCTGCATCATCCACAATCATTGACTCACTAGCAATGGCTGGATCCACCCTTATACCTTCTGTACCTGCCTTTCTCTCATTTTCTCTATTTTCT
This sequence comes from Apium graveolens, assembly GCF_009905375.1. Taxonomy (NCBI): domain Eukaryota; kingdom Viridiplantae; phylum Streptophyta; class Magnoliopsida; order Apiales; family Apiaceae; genus Apium; species Apium graveolens. The sequence continues at coordinate 209,216,292 of NC_133648.1, forward strand.
TGCATCAGGGGCTCCCCTGGCTCACACACACCCTCACACCCTCACCCTCACCCTCACATCCTAAGGTGGCACTCCCCTCACTCACTTTTGCCATGCTGGAAGAAATAGCATGCATATGTGACTCTCAACCTCTCCTTTTTCCTGGGAGCAACCCAGCCTCTCACTCAAATTATCACTCCCTTCCCTCAAACCTAAAAGTGATTATACAGTAACCATGTCCTCTACAGTTGGAATTATTTCTGTTATATGAGTAGAGACCATCAACGGATAGGGAGTATCCGTTGCAGTGGAAACTGATGATATCAACGGATAACTGCTGTTAAGCTTATCCGTCGAAGAACAACCACTTGTCAACGGATGAGAGATATCCGTTGAAGAAGGAAAAGATGTAGATATTGAAAGTGACATAATTGTTGAATCTGTGTGAATTGATTTTAAGTGAGGTGACACATATTCTTCAACTATATCTGAAAGAATTGGCTGATGATCCAACAAATCATCTAAAAGATGATGATCATCAGGTTTTGAGTGGGGCTCCTCGCTAAGTTTTAAGGAGGGAAAATCAGGAATTGATGTGAATATCATATCCACATCCAGAGAGGGTGATGGAGAGTTTGAGGATTGATGTGTTTCTATTATGAGAGAATGGGGCTGTGACTCCACATTTGCTGGAGTCACATCAAGCTGAATTTGAGAAGGCAAAGATACAGGTGGATGTATCTGTGCTGTGTGTGCCCCCTGTATGGAAACTAGGGTTTTGGTCTTCTTCTTCCTTGAAAAGGCTTTGATTGGTGAATGTGTGGCTTCAGTGTCCCTCCCTCTTTTATTCTGTGTCCCTGGTTGGGGACTATTTTCAATAGCTGCATCCTTTTGGGAGGATGCAACTAGGGATGTGTTTGACTCCTTTTGAACCACCACAGTCTTTTGAGAGACTATGGCTTGGCTGGCTGGGTTACCACTCACCTCTCCCACCTTATCCTGGGGGGTTTTTTGATGTTCACCCCTCCCCTCACCACTCACACCCTGTTTACGCCCTTCAGGGTTTATGGTAGTTGTTACAACTGTTGTCTTTTGAGAAACAATAGAGGTGGTTTTCTTTGACTTGTGTTTTGAAAGTTTAGTTTTGGTGGCTTTGGTAGGAACCTGTTTGGACAAAGACACAGATTCCATTGCTACACTGGAAGGCAAAGAAACAATGGGGTTGGAAACAGTAGGAGTTATAGAAGTGTTTACCTCACTTACCTGTGGTGCATTCATGATTGGCAAATATACCAATGGCACCTGGCTGTTGAGGTTGATTCTCAAAAGGTCTGCAAGGACCCTTTTCTCTTGTGCCCATCATTTAAGTTTATTGCTCTCATTAGAGATAACCAATCCTTCAGCAACATGGTTAGCCAATACATAAAGAATCATGCATAGTAGATGTTATGTGGTCTATTAGCTTTGTTACCTAACCTGGAACCTAATTCTAGCATGACATAATTGCTAAAATTAAAGTACCTATCAGAAACTAGCATATAGTGCATATTAACAGGAGATGAAGTTATGGCATCAAAATTGCTAATCTTTCCAGAGAAAACCTTGATAAAGGCATCTCCAAGAAAAATCCATTCTTTCCTAAGGCCCTTCCTTCTAATACTACCTAAACTAGCAGAATCAAAAGCATAGCCTATGGAATCTAACATAGCAGATACATCTTTATCAGTGTGTGGTGTCATGGCATTATTCTCAGGCAACTTAAAGCAAGACTGTATATCATCACAGCTAATGCAATAATCCTTACCTTTGAGAGAGAAGGCAATAGTCATATCTGTGGAGTTGAACTCTACAGTTGTCCAAATCTCCTCAATTACCTCACAATAAATGGTTGGGGCTTCCAGCATTGCATAACTTAGTTTGCAGTTTTTGATGAAGTCCATCATCTTGTGATAGTCAGTATGGGCTTCATTCTTTTCAACCAAGGCTACGAAATTGTTCTTTTCATAAACAAATCCAGACTGAGACATAATTTTGACTACTGGTGCCATTGTTGTGAGTAGAGGTTGCAGAGAAAAACTTGAGAGTTTTGGGAGAGAAGGAGAATAACAATTGCAAGAAAGCGTAAAGTGAAAATAAAAATTCAATGGGCTTTTATACTTTCTTGAATTAAAACATAAATAAAATGATTAAATGATACTTTTAAATAAATTACTGTCATTTAAGAATAAAGAAAACTATAGAAATTCTGAAAACCGCCTTTAATACAAATACATACAACAGTGTATATATGTATCAACGGTTAAGTAAAAGAATCAACGGCTGTGACTCACTTAAAGTAACTGATGTGACACTTCAACGGATAAGGTAAATAGTTATCCGTTGATGATCAACACTATTTTATCCGTTGAGGGATAAAATTAATAGAAATGTATTTGTCTTTCAACGGATAATGAACATCCGTTGATAGAACAATTTTGGCTTTCAACGGATAGGGAATATCCGTTGATAGAATAATTTTTACTTAAAGCGAACTTTGTTCTTGCAGTGAATTCATTTCAGGCTTCAAGGCAGATTATAAAGAGGACATAAATCTATGAATAATTAAGCATACCTAGCTCACTTAATAATCTTGTGAATGTTGATTCATCAAGTGGCTTGGTGAATATGTCTGCAATCTGCTTTTCACTTGGAACAAAATAAAGTTCCACTGTACCTTTCATCACATGTTCCCTAATGAAGTGGTACTTGATGTCAATGTGCTTGGTTCTTGAGTGCTGCACTGGATTTTCAGTAATGGCAATGGCACTTGTGTTGTCACAGAATATAGGAATTTTGTAAACAGTTAGTCCATAGTCAAATAGTTGATTCCTCATTCATAGCATCTGTGCACAGCAACTACCAGTAGCAATGTACTCAGCTTCAGCTGTTGATGTAGAAACAAAATTTTGCTTCTTGCTGAACCATGACACAAGCTTGTTCCCTAGAAATTGACAGGTGTCAGTTGTGCTTTTCCTGTCTATTTTACAGCCTGCATAATCTGCATCTGAGTAGCCAATTAGATCAAAACCAGACTCTCTAGGGTACCAAATTCCTATATTTGGAGTCCCTTTGAGATATCTGAAGATTCTTTTAATAGCCACTAAGTGAGATTCTTTAGGGTCAGCTTGAAATCTAGCACATAGACATGTAGAAAACATTATATCAGGTCTACTAGCAGTTAAATATAAAAGTGAGCCAACCATGCCTCTATAATTTGAAATGTCCACAGACTTTTCAGTCTTGTTTAATTCAAGCTTGGTGGCAGTGGCCATGGGAGTTTTTGTAGATGAACAGTCCATTAAGTCAAACTTCTTTAAAAGATCATAAATATATTTAGTCTGACTAATGAAAATTCCACCACTAACTTGTTTAACTTGTAAACCAAGAAAATAAGTTAGCTCTCCCATCATGCTCATTTCATATTTACTTTGCATTAACTTAGCAAACTTTTTACAAAGCTTATCATTTATAGATCCAAATATAATATCATCTACATAAATTTGAACAAGTATTTTAGAGCCATTAACATTTCTAAAGAAAAGAGTTTTGTCAACAGTACCTCTTGTGAAGTGATTATCTAGAAGGAATTTTGACAAAGTCTCATACCAGGCTCTAGGTGCTTGCTTTAGTCCATAGAGTGCTTTCAAAAGATAATACACATAGTCTGAAAAGTTTGGATCTTCAAATCCTGGATGTTGGCTTACATAAACTTCTTCCTCCAATTCCCCATTTAGAAATGCACTCTTGACATCCATTTGATAGACTTTGAAATTGGCATGGGCTACATAGGCTAGAAAGATTCTGATGGCTTCAAGTCTGGCAACTGGAGCAAATGTCTCATCAAAATCTATTCCCTCTTGTTGAGAATAGCCTTTAGCAACCAATCTGGCTTTATTCCTTATGACAATGCCATTTTCATCCATCTTGTTTCTGAATACCCATTTTGTGTCAATAGAACTCTTGTTCTTTGGCTTGGGTACCAGCTTCCATACTTTGTTCCTCTCAAATTGGTTTAGCTCCTCTTGCATTGCTAAAATCCAATCTGGATCCAATAGAGCTTCTTCTATTCTCTTAGGTTCCTCCTGTGATAGAAAGCTACTATACAGACATTCATCTTGAGTAGCCCTTCTAGTTTGCACTTTAGATGTAGCATCACCAATGATCAGTTCAAAAGGGTGATTCTTGGTCCATTTCCTTTGAGGTGGTAGATTAGCTCTAGATGAGGTTGCCTCAGTATTGTCATGATGTGAGATAGAATGTTGATTGGTTGAAACTCCCCCTGAGTTGCTGATCCTTTGAAAGGAATTGGGAGCTCTATCAACTGATGAAGTGAATTGATTATCCGTTGACAGGCTGTTATCAACGGATGCTTCATTGTGAACTTCAACGGATGATGCACTTTGTCTTTCAACGGATGCTGCATTGCTTCTTTCAACGGAAGCTGAATTATGACTTTCAACGGATGCAGCATTCTGTGCATTATCCAAAGGCAGATTTTAAATACTTCTTGAGATGCCTTCTTCATCATTCTCATCTTCACTATCATCACAATATATCTCAATATTGTCAAATTTGAGTCCTTCATGATGTCCCTCATCTGTTAGTCCATCAATCTTTTTATCATCAAACACAACATGCACAGATTCCATGACAATGTTGGTTCTTAGATTATAGACCCTATATGATTTTCCAGCAGAATAACCAACAAATATTCCTTCATCAGCCTTTGCATCAAACTTCCCTTTGTGATCAGATTGATTCCTTAAGATGTAGCATTTGCAACCAAAGACATGCAGAAAGTTTAAAGTTGGTTTTCTTCTCTTGAATAATTGATAGGGAGTCATGCCTTTTGCCTGATTGATTAGAGAAATATTCTGAGTGTAACATGCACAGTTAACAGCCTCAGCCCAAAAGTAAGTTGGGAGTTTTGACTCCTCAAGCATTGTCCTTGCCGCTTCAATTAGTGATATGTTCTTCCTTTCAACCACACCATTTTGATGTGGAGTTCTTGGAGCTGAGAACTCATGCATGATCCCATTTTCTTCACAGAACAACTTCATGGTTGAATTCTTGAACTCAGTTCCATTGTCACTCCTAATATTCCTTACTTTGAAATCAGGATGATTGTTGACTTGCTTAATATGATTGATAATGATTTCACTAGCTTCATCCTTTGATCCAAGAAAATAAACCAATGAAAACTTTGAGAAATCATCTACAATCACTAGGCAATATCTTTTCCTTGAAATTGACAATACATTGACTGGTCTAAAAAGATCCATGTGTAGCAGTTGTAATGGTTCATCAATTGCAGATTCAAGCTTCTTACTGAATGATACTTTCTTTTGCTTTCCTTTCTGACAAGCATCACACAGTCCATCCCTTGTGAATTCTACTAGAGGCATTCCTCTAACTAAGTCCTTTTTGACTAGATCATTCATTGTCTTGAAATTCAAATGGGACAGCTTCTTGTGCCATAGCCAACTTTCAACTGAACTTGCTTTGCTGAGAAGACAAGTAATAGATTCTGCATCTGTAGAGTTGAAGTCAGCTAAATACACATTCCCTTTTCTAACTCCAGTTAGAACCACTTTATTATCCTTCTTACTTGTGACAATACAGGCTTCAGAATTGAAGGAAACAGTATTCCCTCTGTCACATAATTGACTGATGCTCAATAAGTTGTGTTTGAGACCATCAACCAATGCAACTTCATCAATGATGACATTTTCTTTTGAAATCAAGCCATATCCCATAGTGAATCCTTTGCTGTCATCTCCAAAGGTTATGCTAGGGCCAGCTCTCTCCTTAAACTCTGTGAGCAGGGTGAAATCTCCTGTCATGTGTCTTGAACAGCCACTGTCCAAGTATCATAGATTCCTTCTTTTTCCCTGCACACAACAAAATCAATCAAGTTGATTTTGGTACCCAAGTTTCCTTGGGTCCAGCCTTGTTAGTCTTTTTCCTAGACTTCATTCCTCCTGCATCTTTTGACTTAGGTAACTTTGGGTCAACCTTGGTCTCAGATGTGGTTCGTTGAAGTGTAGGGTTAGTCACAGAATCATTTAGCACATTTGATTGAATTTGATAAGGCATAGATTGTGCAAACATATTATTCCACATAGGCATATTGTATGGCATTTGAGGCATACTAAATGCAGTAAAATAAGGATTATTAATATATGGGATGTTTGCAAAATGTGCATGGGGATTCTGATGAGACATAACCGGCATAACATGCAGAGGTGACATAGACATGTTAGGCATGGAGGGATTTGAAGGCATGGGAGCATTCTTAACAGATTTGTAGTTATCAGATAGATGATTAACACTTTTATAATGCACACAGCTTTTTCTAGGAGCATACTTATCAGGTGTATAATTGTTATGTTTATTAATCCCTACCTTCCCATTTCTTTTAGATTTTCTTTTAGTTTCCTTTTTATCCTCAACCAACTTACGCCTATTTTTCAGCTGATCTAAAGTCATGTGTCCTATATTCACCTTATTGACATCTTTGGATGTGCTAGCTCCTTCTTTGACAAAGTTCTTGAAAGTTGAACCATCCTTCTTATTGAGATTTTTATTTTTGAAATTACTTGCATGTTTTAATTGGTGAGCCTTCAACGGATGCTCTTTTTCTTCCTTCAACGGATAACTTTCATCATCCGTTGATTCCACATCCGTTGACAATCCATCAATTAATTCTAACTCCTTTTTGTTTTTCTTCCAGGCATCCTCACAGAATGATTCAATTCCCTGAACCTTGGTAATCTGAACACTAACATCCCTAGATGTTTTCCAGGCTTTGATTACCTCTTGCTCACTTTCTAACTATTTAGAAAGAATTTCTACTTTCTTAACAGCTTCTTCTAGTTCACTCTCAACAGTCAAGCATTTAAGTTTAATCTTTTCAAGCTCAATTACCTAATCCTCTAACACAGCATTCCTATCACTTAAAAACATATTATTCTCTTTGATCCTAGCGTTTTCTTTAGCTAGTGATTTAAGGGAAACACGCAAATGATATAATTTATTGGACATATCATTTATGGCTTCATTACATTCATTTTTAGAAAGCTGAGAGAGATTAGTAGTAATTACCTGATTGCTTGATGAACTAGTTTTATTTTCATCAGAATTAGCCATCAGGGCTAGGTTGACATATTCCATATCATCATCTTCATTGACTCCATCTGCTGCCCAATCATCTTGAGTGAGAAAAGCTCTTTCCTTTTGTTTGAGCAAATCAAAATACTTCTTTTTGTAATCAACTTGCTCAAATTTCTTCTTATCAGAGGTTGGCTTCCTACACTCACTTGCAAAGTGTCCACTAATGCCACAGTTATAACATTTGAATTTGGATATGTCCACCATGTTTTTGTTTGGCTTAGTGAATTTTGTATTTTTCTTAAACTTCATCTTTGCAAACCTCCTGGACAGAAAAGCCAGATGTTCATCAACGTCATCAGAGTCATCCTGATTGGAATTGTCTTCATTCTCAGCTACTTGTTCTTTACCCTTGCTTGATTCTGATTTGCTTGTGCCAATTTTGAGACTTGGCATTGTCTTCTCCTCATTCATGGCTTCAATCTTCTCACTGTCAGCTACAAGTGCAACTGTTCCTCCTTTTCTCTTTCCCTTTTCCAGCAGCTCATCCTGCTCCATTTCAAGTTCATAAGTCTTTAAGATTCCATATAATCTTTCAAGTGTGAAGTTCTTATAATCTTGAGAATTTCTTAAGAGACAGTCATATGCTTCCATTCTTTTGGTAGAGACCTCAGAAATTTTAGGTTGGAGTCCTTGACTTGGTACACTCTACCATACAGCTTCAATCCATTTAATAGTTTCTGAAATCTGTTGAAGGTATTATTTAATGATTCTCCTTCTTCAAAGTGAAAATATTCATACTGTTGAATAAAAAGCTACATCTTGTTCTCTCTAACCTGCTCAGTACCTTCACAAATGATTTGTACAGTATCCCAAACTTCCTTTGCAGTTTGGCTATTGATGACATTGTCAAACATATCTTGATCTAAGCCATTAAACAAAATATTCATGGCTTTCTTATCCTTGCGGATTTCTTCCATGTCTTCAATAGTCCATTCTGCGTTTGGCTTGGGAATGGACTGTCCAACAGCAACTATTGCAGTAGCAGCTGTGGCCACTTTGTGAGGGATGTGAGGACCATTTTCAATACAGTTGATGTAGCTTTCATCTTGAGAAAGAAGATGTAAATGCATCTTCACTTTCCAGTGATGATAATTATCTTTTTCCAGGACTGGAATCTTTATACCAATATCCTTCCTACTCATGTTGATAGCAGGAGGATTCTTCTGTGCACTCATGATGTTAGCAGAATAGATCTTTAAACTCTTTGTATGTTAAGAGCTTACTCTGATACCAATTGTTATTCCCAGTGGACTAATAATGAGATTTACAGAAGGGAGGTTGAATGTAAATCTCAAAACTTTTTCAAGATTTGAGCAGTTTCTAAGACTAAGTGTTTTAGTGAGCAAATGTGTGTGAATGGCTTGAAGCTGATACAAACAGATATATATTCAAACACAAATGTAAAGAACACAAAGAACTTAAAAACTTTTCTGGTGGATTTGTTGTTCCACCAGAGATGTGTTATTTAGAAAATCTGTGATTCAAAGAATTAAATCACAGCTGCTTCCTAGTACAAACTAGATGATTTTCTCTTTGGATTTTTCTAAACAGCTCTTGAAAATTCACATCTAATTACTAGCTGCTACTTGGTTTATATATCACCAAGTTTACAAGTGAAGACAAAACTGTAAAATACAATTAAAAAGGCTCTTCACATGTTTCTTCTTCATTTCTCTATCCAATGCAATTTAGGTCTAGCTGTTAATCTTTGAATACTCCCTTGTTTGCACCAGAATGGAAATGCTGCATTTTCTTGATTTCTCCTAGAGGCTGCCACATTCCAGTTTGTCTCTGTCAACCCATGTGCCTCTGTCAGCTTATGAATTGTCACTATCAACTGCTAATGAACTAAGCATCCGTTGAAGCTTTCATCCGTTGATGCCTTATCCGTTGAGGCTTTATCCGTTGAAGCTTTATCCGTTGATGCATTAGCAGTTAAAGCCTTATCCGTTGAAGCACTTATCCGTTGATGGATATTATCCGCTGAAGCTTTAGAGACATCCGTTGGAGCTTTGTTTCTTATCCGTTGAAGGTCTTCAATATCAGTTGATACTTCTTCACTTATACAAAATTACAAGGCATGAAATATTTATAATTAGCCCTCATATTTGCATATCCACTAGTAGTCAACATGACTGATAATTTCCTATAACATCTAAGAATTACAACTTGAATCCAAAGAATGAAATGTGCTACAATACTAAACTTATTTCTAAGTAAAGCTACTGCTTCAACGGATAGCCAAGATGGTCTTATCCGTTGAGGCTACAAACACTAGATTTCTACTTAAGTGTTTTGTTTAACTTATCATCAAACTAATACATATATTCCTAACACTAACTTCATTAAATACTTCGTTCAGAGTTTATTCCTTTAATCATAGTATGTGACAGTTATGATAACTAATTAGAAAACACGAAATTAGTATACGCTATCTTTCAATATACATGTAGCCTACTACTCAGCATCCATAATTTAGATAGAATCTAAGCAGACACCAATTATGTTTAGACCCTATATGTCTATAAGATTTGAAAATATAACGGTTTAAGAGCAAGTTATCTATTGAGATCACATAAGGCAACGTAAGATGGTTAAAATTACACTACGAATCATGCATGTTAAAACATCCATAAACCTATGCTAGCATGGCAAGTTCTAAACCCCTATATCGACTTTCACATTCAATAGAGATTAACAATACAACTTAGATGTTAGCTACGCATCCAAAAAGATTAAGCACAACCATACTAGGAAATCAATAATTTATCACACACTGAAAACTTTAGGCAATCAACTACTAAACTCCATAAATAAATCCGTTAGAATCCCACGATAACGATTAGTTCATAATCAAACGTCTCGTCATCATAGGTTTCAATGAAAACATGATAGTAAAAAGGTTCTAAATACTACAAGAGAATATTAAAGTATTAAGGTTTAGAAAACAAATCTGAAACAAGCATCGAAAGTATAGCCTAATTACAAGAATACAAAAGAACGATATAGAACTAAATATTCTTCTTCTTAGAAGTCTTGTCTGCTTTTGGTTTTCAGAGTTCTCTCCTTGTTCCTTCTTTTTTAATTCGTCTCCTTTTCTTTATTTATATGCTCCACGTTGACTTGGCCGCTCAGAATATCCACAATATATTAAAATCAGGATTCTGTCTGCCCGACCTAGCGCGGGCGTGCCTGTATGGAGTGCGGGCGTGCTCTGCTTCTAGAGAATAAGGCGCGGGAGCGCCTAAGTCAAGCGCAGGCACGTTTGGCTTCAAGAAAAAATTCTGCAGTTTTCTATTTCTCGTTCTGATCGTCTCGTAAGCGCTCGCACTTCAAATCCTGATCTCTCATCAATATAAAAGCATATAGAAGTCCATTCCTGCCTCCAACTAAAGCCCTGCATATACTCAACACAAAATACATTAAAACACCATATACTTGAGGTCAAATCATCAACTTAAGCCGATATAAAGCGTTCTAAATGGATATAAAATCCACTTATCAATTGGCTAGCTAAATAGCTTTGAAAATAGCCAAGCTAGTAAAATATGATGAAGATTTGTTTGTCTAGGATATATACACAATACATATCACAGATATCACCCAATAATTCCAAAAGAATCCAAGACAAGCAATTCTTTCTTTCTCTCTCTCTCTCTCTCTCTCTTAAAGAACATAATGTTAATTTTCAAGAACACCAAGGAAAGTAAAATTCAAATCTCATGTTTACTCATTCAAAAATCACTAAATTTTAGCCAAATCTTCCTCATATCATGTAAAAGGTACGTTCAAAATTTTATGGCCATTGGACTAGTATAGCATAGTCAAATCCTTGCTCAACGTTGGTGATGAATAGTAACTCTGAAATTTCTTTTTGTTTTCTTGATTTTCCATGAAAGTTTAAGACACCTAAAGCTAAACCAAGGACTCACCAAGTATCATCCATCAAGAATAGAACATCTTAAGCTACCAAGAAAGGTATAAACCTTCATCCAAACTTTGTTTAAGCTTTAAGTTTAAAGAAAAGTAAGGATCTTGGATGTAAGTATGATTTTGATGGTTGTTTTATTGATTTCTTGAATATTAGTTAGTTAGATGCTAAGGTTGATGTTGTGGCCTCAAGAACTTTATTTTCTTGATATGATTAAGTATTTAGATGATGGTATTATGATTTTGGTTGGTAATTAGTACTTTAGAGTGAAAACGAAATACATATCATAAACGTAATAACGATAAAATGATCGAATCACGACATTAGGTTTTCTGAAAAGATACAGAAAGTGTAACTGTGTTTTATTTAAACATAAGAATTGATAATGATAGATATTGTTGTAAGGATCATTTAGGCACTTGAATCACTTGATTTTGATTTACGGTTCAAAAGTTAGGTCCGTTTTAGTGAAAACAATTTACGCGACAAAAACTACTACGAATTATGAACTCTGTAAATATAAATGATCGACTTAAAATTATTCTAAAATCATGAAATTTTTACAGAGAGTAAGAAATTGATTGTACAAACCACCATCAAATTTCAAGGGAAAATATTGATATTTTAATTTTATAAAAATGTTGGAGCCGAGTTCGCGCAGAGTACGAACACCAAACACAACCCACTGTTAAAAACTGCTGCTTCGGATTTTTAACCCTCTGCCCAGAAAACCATTTTTCAAGTATTCTTTCTAAATTTTGTCTTGATCACGCACGCGAAAATGGTGCATCACTTGAGTTAATGGTTTGAGAGAAATCAACGTGTTAGTGAAGGCGGTATGAATAGTAAAACTCCGTAATTAACCGAACTTTTAAAATGCTTTTCACCTATTTAAATTCATTTTATCAAAATGAAACTTTGATGATAAATATTAAAAGCACTCAAGAAGATCCTAGAGGTGGTTTTGTATTTAAATATTAATTTTAGATTTATTAAAAATGTTAGAGTGCGAGTCGCATAATAGTAACATTCGGTAAAGTCAACTCTAGAAGACCACTTTGACCGTCCGTTTCGACCAAGGATTGATACTAAAGTCGAGTTGGTCGAACATTGAAAATTATGAAGTACTATACTTATTAGGAATATAAGTCACTGATGGGATTAGGAATACTGATTAAGATCATGATATTTGTTTATTAGAAAACCGGGAATGAGGAAGTCGGAAAATGTATCTTAGACTCCAACCAAGTTTTCAAACCCTACCCTTTTAAACTGTTGTGTTGTGTTTGTTTTCAAATAAATGCTATATATAAATGATGTTGTATTACGATAACGAATTGTGATATATAATATCATACAATATGTTAATGATTTTGGTATATGAATATAACTGAATTTTAATCAATAACGACAAAGAGTAGCATTCTATATATGAGGTGTATATTTTAGACCGAGGATTAGTCAGTATAGTTTGATGAAAACCAGAAGTATTCTAGAGGTGTTTTATTTAAGAATATTAACGCTATAGTAGAGCGTGATGTATAATTTATAAGACCGAGAGTTGGTCAGATTTTGTAAAGTATAAACCTGGGAATCATCCCGGAGATATTTTGGACGATTAAAAGTCCGTAGCTATTTTATTCCAAGAGTCTCGATGCCCTCTTGCGAAATATTAATTAACTCAAATTTACTTAAAATGATTTCTAAAGATCGTATTCCCTCAACTATATTTAATTACTCGACAATGAATAGTATTTCAGATATTCATTTAAATAGGAGAAGTATTCTCCAATAATTATTTTATTTTAAATTCAATTACGTAATATTATTATAAATCAATTTAAATTCTTAAACATAAATTAGTTGAGGAATATTATTTCAAATATTCTTTAAAAATAGAAATATTCAAGGTTTAATTATTTAATAATTATTATTTGATTATTTAATATTTATTAAATGATTTAATACCATTTATAAATCATAAAACCTAAAATATTTTTCGAGTTTCAGAAAATCATGCTAATACTTTCAGATTGTCGAACAATATTATCTCGACATACTTTAAATAATTTGACTATAATGTCAAAAGAAACTGTTGTGCATATATTGTGTACTTGATGATTACATGAACAAAACACCTAAATAGATTTTATTTAGTGAAATAATGTAGCACTCGATGGATAAGAATTATAGTCCCGACGGATATCTCATTATAGTCCCGACGGATGATGACTTATTATCCATCGAGTGAGTAGCTTATGTAATAATGAGTCTGTAGCACATTTCTGCATACACCTTTGAATAGATTATGTAGTAGCATATAAGTCATGATTGACTTTAACTAGATATGCAGAATAGGTTGATTAATTGTATATAAATGATGTCTTGTAATTCTGCATAAATGAAATAAAGTCAAGTGCCAAAATAGCTACCGACGGATGATTAACAAAGCCATCGACGGATGATCAAATGGCTATCAACGGATGTTTAATATAGCAGTCGACAGATGATCAATGAAGCCATCAACAGATGATCATAAAATCGACGGATGATCATGTACTCAACGGATAACGAATTCAAATATCAGTTGACAGTGACAGCATAGTCACATGCGTCGAAGTGTATGCAAATGGAATGAGGAAGCCTATTAACTGGGTAATAGAGAACAAAGTAGCAAAGCATTAGACACGATAGTTTTTATAATGATCCTGCCTTTTGACTTTGTAATCTTGGTAATATATAAACCAAGAAGTAGCAAATAGAAACATAGATCTGAGATACAAAAAGTGAGAAACATTTGTAAGCAGAATTATTAGCATTTCTCTGTATTCTCAGTAGTTCATATTTGTAAGCAGCTGTGAGCATTCTTGCACACAGAGTTCTCTCGATATATATTATATATCTCTGGTGGAATCATTCAAATCCACCAGAAAGTTTTTAAAGACTCTTGTTTTTAATTACTTGTGTTTTGATTCACTTAAGTTTTTATTCCGCATTGTGCTAATCAATAAACTTATATTTATATTCGAGTTTGAACATTTTATTTCAAAAAAAAAGTTTCAAGAATTCCATTCAACCTCCCTTCTATAATTCTTGTCATATTGTTAAGGGACTAACAAAAACTCCCCCTTATTTATTTATCTGTTGACAACGGTTAACTCACATTATCTTAGTACTTTCTCCAAAAATATTCGGAAGTACATAAATACATATATCAGATGAGTTATGCCTATCAACAAGCAAAACGCTTGGGAAACTTTGATATAGTTCGAGTTCCATAAATATGATAGGATTCTTCCGGGACAAGGGAGGGGTAGAGATCCAGTACTTCATGTACTGGGGAGACTACTAGTACCGTAGGAGACGGTACCACATGTACTCAAGGATCTACGAAGTGTGTGTATACCCAGAATGGGATACATAGCCCGTATGCGTCCAGAGTTATAACCAAGATCAAGGAAGTCATCTTTCTACATATAGAAAGCAATAATATTCTGTTGTACGACAGATCATCGTATAGTAGGGCTCCGTAGACTGTCCCATTCTTCCAACTGGAATTGTGATGCAATACAGTAAGCCAAGCCTATGTGCTGGGTTTACCATTATGGTATTTACAGACTAATAAGTCAATCAAATAATTATTTTTAAAGGAGGTGTGTATCACCAAGAAAACTACTTTGAATAAATACATATCCTTATACGGAGTAATATAATTTCTTTAACAGTCTTTTCATACTATTGATTATTATGACTGTTCATTATTGCTCACTCTTTCTTTTTCTTAAATGTCACAACACAACAGATTACCAGTATGCCAGCGTGGGACTTAGTCACTTGAAATCATGGGGAGAATCCCTTAAAGCTTTGTCTCGGGTGGACCAGAGTATTCAGATAGGTATAAGATGTTAGTAGTAATTATTGTAACTTAATATAGAGGTTACTAAAAATTGTTTAAGATCCTGTAAAGTACATTTGAGTTGTAATAATTATATTGTGTACATCGTTTCTAAGTCTATAACTTGTGTGTGTGTGTATGGGTGAGATTGGAGGTCTGTGACATAAAGTTATTGGATTATTGAGTTAATACAGGTTACACATGATTGAAGGATTGCGTGACGACCCAGATTCCTGACCCCGGATTTGGGGGCTTTACAAAAATAATTAACAAAATTCACTTGATCTTTATTCAAAATCATTTGGGTTATGCTACAAATCTAAGTTATTGATATTAAAGAACTTATCTTCCACTTGAGAGAATACAAGAAAATCTAGACTGTTTTGTTACTACCGGAAAACAAAATAGGTGACATTTTTTATAGATCAGCATGCATAGTTTACATATATTGCACTATAATAGACTAACATATTTTCAAATACTTTTTTCTTTATTTATATTTAAAATTCTGCATATCTGCATAAATCTTCCAGGTTAGCTACATTCTTTTATCCAGTTAATGTTGGCCCTTGATCTTGCACTTCTCAAGCTGTATTTGTAGACTTTCCATTTTAATGATAAAATGGTTTGTTGACTGATAATTTGAAATCTTCATGATCGATGTATTCTATGAATGAAGCTTTTATCGAAATCTTGAAAGTGTATAGAGATGTCCATATTTCGAGGTAAAGTGACTTGTCGAGATCTCCACATCTCTACATGTATTTGACTTGTCAATATCTCGATTTCTCTATATATATTTGACTTCTCAATATCTCCACTTCTCCACATATATTTAACTTTTCTACAGACAAAGTGACTTCTCTATAAGTGAGATGACTTTTCTATAAGTGAAATGACTTCTCTACAGAAAAAGTAACTTCTCGATAAGAATTCTCGATATTGCTTGATCTGTGAATTCTCAAAATTTGACTTAAAACATTTTTCAATGTATAGCATTATTCTTCTCCAAGCTATGTATCTTCATTCTGATACATGATCAGGCTTAATTTTTTTCCAGAAATTTATTCCTTTACTTGTTGGCTTTTCACTGAAATATATCTCAGTCTAGTCCTCTAATCATTTTTACAAACTCAAAGAATTTAATTATAAATTACATAATAATTACCAGTCAACTTAATCTTAGGATTGTCAATGCGACTTAGTCTTCTTATGTTAAGATATGTCTTGCATAATAATTTCCCCCAATTTGTGAGAAGATTATTTGTCACAAATTCAAGACTGATAAGAAGACTAATCCCAAGCTAAAAATAAATAACAAACAGATATACAAAGCACATTCTTTTATACATGCATAAATGTCACCTAGCTGTTACAAAGATAATTGAGTTTACATAAATAACTGAAGTTTTCATATCCTAACTGAGATCTAATCAAGTCCTTCAGCCTGACAAGGCACTCAAGTTCCTCAATTATCTCATTTCCTCTCACTGCTTCCCCATGATTCAACCATTCTTCTAGTGAGTAACTGCCAAGATTCTCAACTTTGTACTTTGATAACCTGTGAGTTTTGATATGCAGAAAAATACCATCCTTAGAAACTCTGCATAATCCTTGAGCCTTAAGTTCATTTGATCTTCTCTCTATTCTTTCTAGCTCATCAGCCTTCTTAATAGCCTTAACTTCTATTTCAACCTTTTCCCTTGCTCTTCTTTCATTTATGTTTACCAACATCTCAACCAATTGTATCTTCATCATCTTTGTGAACTTGTCATTTTTAATCATCAAACTTATTACTATTTCAAGCTCCCATGTTGAGAAGTTTTTCATTATTTCTTTCTTGAATATGTTGAATATGAGCCATCCTTGAAGTAGCTCCTCACTTCTCCCAGAACATCCACATAGACTCCACATATGAGTTATCTTATTGATTATTATATTCATCTTCTGAGAGTTCTTATGAGATTGATAGAAAAATACTTTGATTAAAACATGCCCACAATGCTCCCATTTCAACTTTGTTATTCTTTGACTTTCTTCTAATATACTTGAAGTGAGTAATGACTGGTGGCTTGAATGACGGAGGTTTGTCTAGTTTCTTTAATGTGGTTTGATTGGCTAGTATATGTGTTTTTTAAAGGATTTGGTTGTGAGTTTGTAGAAGTGTTTAGGCTTGGAGGTTTGAACAATTGGAGTTTTTGATTGGCTACAAATTTGATTATTGGTTTTCTGAGCTTCCTTTCTCTTTACATAGTATTGAGCTATAGGTTTTTGGATGCTTTCTGTTTTTCCGACATCTTCCTCGTCTTTGTCATATTATTTTATATTTCCTCCATCCTTATCACTCATTTTCTTATCATCACCCTTATCACTCCCTTTCTTCTCATCCTTATGACCCCCACTACTTTTTCTAGAGTGCCTAGGATTTAAGCCAAAAGATTTATATATATCTTTCTTTTGCTCATAATCATCCTTGTCCTTATCCTGAGAATTGATAGCAGCCTTATAAAGCATGCTCTCAGCATTGTCAATGTATCTTATCATAATCTTAATTTTTCAACATCATTCATGAATTTGTTCTTTTTCAGCTTCAGCTCTAACTCCAAAGTCATCATCAGTCTTTTGTTTGCCATCACATAATTTTTTGGAAAAAGGAAGTGTCTGCATTTTCTGGTGGTTGGGCATATGTAAGCCACTCTTTTTCTAGGCTTAAGATATGATTCCGGAAAGGCTCCTTCTTAACCTGATTGGAGTTCTTTTAGCAACTGAGTGTCTTCTGCAATCATTACCTTGACCTTGTTGATGAAGATGTCCATTTTTGAGGCTCTCATTGATCTTAGAAATGATAAGGAGACCTTCATACACCTATCAACCCCAGAGTCTTTGATGTTGGCCACTATCCTCTTTTCTCTCGTTATTCCATTTGTGACTAGCATAACCCTTAGAAAGTTTATATTTCTGTAGGTGTGGTAGTTGTGGTTCACTGAAACTCGCAGGCACTCTAGAAGATCACCAAATTCCTTGTCTAAGCAAAATCCTTCAGCTGCCATCTTGAGTCTCTCTTTCATACCAACCTCTTTTAGATTTATGGCTTCTAGCTTAGACTCTCTCTCCATCTCTCCCTTAGTCTTTTTAGCAGGCTGAATGGAGACATTATGCATTATTTCCTGAGGCGTAATCTTCAGATCCCCCATAATAGCTCCCAGTGAGACATTAGTGTGCATTTAAAAGTAATTCTGGGATTTTATCAATGTTTTGGTGTCATTTTGTTGACTTTGAACTTGAGCTGTGAAATGAGTGACTTTGGAAACCAAGATTGTATTGGATGGGTGAAGTTCATTGATCTAATTTTTAAGATTTTGGATTTGATAAATTGAAGATGTAGAAGTTGAGCTAGAGAATACTCCACTACTAATGTTGTCCTAAACCACTCTTTTTATTTCTTCAGCCATCAGAGCAGAAGGTTCATATCTAGCTTTGTGAAGTTGATCTAACTAGACCTTTGTGTTATTATTCTGAGAAATATGATATCGCATAATGTTGTTCAAATCTAGAAATGACTCCTTCAGTTGCTTGATGCTTGATTCCACACTAAAAAGATTAAGAGTAGCATGTTTGTCAGAAAATTTATAGAGTTGTTGTTTGACCTCTAGCTGCTTCGGTAGGAGCTCATCTATCTGTTTGCTCACCATCTTTTCCATGCTTTCTTGATGACCATCCAGAGTTTTATCCAGTGCTTTCCTAATGTAGTTAAATGTTTTGAGTTGGGCCTTGTAAACTTCTGTGATGGTATCATACACTTCCTGAGGAGTAAGAACCTTGGAATTGCTACCTAAGATGGTGACATACTCCTCCAAAATCTAGATAGAGCCTCCTCCATATCTATTGAGAAAGAGTTGGATAACCAGGTATCAATATCGCCATCTTGTTCGGCTATATCTACTGTCTTCTCTTGTTGGGCTTCAACATCCTCTTTGTGAGCCAAGAGAATGGCCCGATAGTCTTGATTAGATATGCCTGATGCGAGTAGCTGTTGAGCAATATTGACTAGGCCTTCTCTTTGATCCACAAGCATGTCATCTACAGATGTTTGCTAGACTTGGGTATCTTGAAGCAACTTGGCTAGGAGACTTGAAGGTAGTTGGGTTGAGGTAGATGGTAGGTCAATATTTAGAACAGTAGTGTTTGGGGGAATATGGCGTGTCTCCTGTGACTGTAGTCATAGTTTGCCTCACATTTAAAACCATGATTGTGATAGTATGTTGTTCACCCTGAGAGTGAATCTCCATTGGAATTGGAGGGCAGTTGGTCAGGTTACTGTCATGTACCATGGCCTCAAACCCTTGTTCTTCTTGCAAAGAACTGGCACTTGAGGGTGCTTGATATCGTGCCTCCCCAAAGACTGGATCATTGGAAGTTGTACTCCCAACTTCAATTGTCAAGGCAATATTAGCTAGGGTTTTGAGGGGAGTTGATCCTCCTAGAGAACCATCCAGTTGAATTGGAGAGTTGTTGAGTAGCACCCCCTTAGGAGTAGTACCCTCAAATCTTATAGCCTGTAAAAGCTCATTGGCACGTGAAGGTGCTGTAACATGCACAAGGTCTTCAGTGAAAACTGATGGAACCCCTGTATTTGTGATGGTGTCATCAAATCCCACCTCACCGTGTAGCCTCTCACCAACTAAATGTGGGTTCTGAGTGGTGATCACAGTTTCAAGAAATGTGTCACTTGATTTTGGCAGGGCCTGAGAAGTCAGTTCAAGCCCTACATTGAATGAAGAAGAAATTTTAGAGATGAATTCAGTAGTGAGTGTTGGAAACTCCCCCTGAGTAGAAGAGGGAGTCTCAAGTGATGTGCTCTCTAGGTATGTGCCAACCTCATAACTTCTTTCACCTTCTTGAGAGTGCACAAGTAGGGGTACAGACTATGTACATGATGTATTTGGGAGAATTCTTTGTTCGATAGTGACACCTTATTGAGAAGGTGCCACTAGAGTCTGTTTAAATCCCTTATTCAAATCTGTATCTTTTTGAGAAGATGCGGAAGTGACCAATTGAGTGGTCAGCTCTATTTTCTTCTTTTAGGCTTCTTGACCAAGTGACTCTCTCTCTCTCTATCAATAGCTCTCTCCCCACTCTCATTAATAACATTGAGGTTTACATGCTTTCTATTCTTTTTACTAACTTCACCCTTTTGAGAGGATAAAGCACTTGGTGTACTAGCATCTAAATATTTTGAAGACGTGATTTAAGGCAAACATTGTAAACTTATGAAAAAAAGTTTACTGACCCCTAGTCTCCAATGACATTGTGAGCCTTGTGCTTAGTGTACTCAGGATCAGACTCCCAACATCCAAGTGTCTGTCATAGGCCATTGAGAAGACAAGTTTTTGAACTACACTAGAAATGTTGTTAAACCCAGTCTAACCCAGTCTTTTTGCAGGTGAAAGCCCTACACTCAGTGTCAAACATAAATGACCATTCCTTCCTGAGATGTTTCTTGTTCAGTTTGGATATATCAACTTTATCTCCATAATTGATGAAATCCATGAATTCCATAATCTCCTGAGAGGTAGAAGCTGTAATATTGTTCTCTATGGATATCCCAAGAACAGTGTTTAAGTCAGCTGCACCAAATTCCACTTCTACCCCTATTATTTTGCAAGACACCATTACTCACATAGCTTGATTTTTATCTATTATGGTGGTGAGAATTTCACTCCCCCAGAATTCATTCAAGACTTCCCAGTACATAGTGGGGTTTGCAGTAAGAGCTCCTGCAAGATATGAGTCGAAGAATGTTAGGTATGAAATGCACAAGAGGGGGGAGGGGGTGAATGTGTAATTCTTGATTTTTCTTGATTAAAATAAAGTTATGTGTTTGACTTACTTTTGAACTTAACAAATTATTTAATATTTGTAGTGATAATTAATTTACCTGTAAAAGACACATAAAGAATTATCAAAACTTACTTGATCTTTATATTAAAAACCAAATATGTCATGCCATAAATATGTATTCTTAAATGTTTACTCAGCTACTTCTTGAGAGAATATAAGAAATCCTAGATCTGTTTGTTAATCCTGAACTAAAGACCCGTGACATATTTTATTGATCAACATGCACAGTTTAAAAAAATTGTACTAAAATAGAGTAACATATATTCTAAAGTCCTTTTGTCTAATTTTACTTTGAGTGCTACAAATCTGCACATAATCTTCTAGGTCTGTGATTCTCCTTTGTCCAATTCATCTTGGCCCTTGATCTTACACTCCTCAAGCTGTATTTGTAGACTACCCATTTCAATGATAAAATGTTTTATTGACTGATAATCTTGAATCTTCAGGGTTGATGCATTCTGTAATTTGAAGTTTTTATAATATTGTCTAGAGATGTCTGTATTGAGATGTAGAATTGCTTGTCGATATCTCCACTTCTCTACATATGTGAATGGCTTGTCAATATCTCCACTTCTCTGCATGTGTGAATGACTTGTCAATATCTCCACTTCTCTACATGGATTTTGACTTGTCAATATCTCCACTTCTCTACATGTATTTTAACTTTTCGATATCTCCACTTCCCTACATGTGTTTTGACTTGTCGATAGCTCCACTTCTCTATAGGTCAAAATGACTTCTCTATAAGAAAAGAGACTTCTCTACAAGTAAAGAGACTTCTCTATATACTTCTTGGCATTCCTTGATCTGTGACTTCTTAACATTTGACTTAGAACATTTTTCAACCTATAGCTTTATTCTTTACCAAGAAGTTTATCTTCATCCCGAGGCATGATCAGGCTTGATCTTCTTTCAAAGATTTATTCCTTGCTTGTTGGTTGTTTACTAAAAAATACTCCAGTCTAGTCTATAAAAAACATTTTTACAGACTCGAGAAATATAATTACAGATTACATAATATAACAAGTGAACTAAATATTATGATTGTCAAAGTGACTTAGTCTTGTTATGTTAAGACATGTCTTGCACAACAATCTCGCCTAATTTGTGAGAAGATCACTAGTCACAAATTCATGCCTGATAAAAACTAATCCCAAGTTAAAGTTGAAAGATAAACAGAAATACAAGGTACAAACTGTTATACATAAATTGTCACTTTAAAATTACAAGAAATGTTGAGCTTACATAATTAGCAAAAATCTTCATAACATGGCTGAGATCTAATCAAGTCCTTAAGCCTTAAAAGAAATTCCAGTTCTTCAATGATCTCAGTCCCTCTAAGTGCTTCCACAATGTTAGATATTGAGAAATACAACACATGGGGGGTGAATGTGTTTCTTGGATTTTATTTCTCTTTTGAAAGTGTTTGGATTAATTTGAACAAAAGAAAATATAAATTTGTAGAGATACATTGTTTGAAGGTAAACACAAGACAAGATATCAAAAACTCACTTTATTGTATTAATCAAATTTGTTTTGCTACAAATTTGTGTTATTAGAATTAAGAACTCAGCTACAAATCTCGAGAGAGAATACAAGATTTTTTATATTTTTTTATTCCATCTAAACTAAGGACCCGTGTATGCTTTATAGACTAACATCACGGGTTTACAAAACTTGCACTAAAATATACTAACACAGTTTCTAAAGCTATCTTATCTATTTCCTTTTCTGGTGTTACAAAATCTGTGTAGAATCTTGTAGGTCTGTGACATCCTTTGTCCAGTGAATCTTGGCCTTTAATCTTGTATTCTTCAAGATGCTTTTGTAGTCTTTCCAATTCAGTGAATGAATTATTTGTTGAATGATAATCTTGAATCTTGAACTTGTCTGTATTCTGAATTTGAGATAGTTTGTTGAGATCTCTTTTTGTTCTTGTTAGGAATATGTTGTGAACTTGATGATAAGTGAAATGAATCACCTTAGTAGATTTAACTTAGTGAATCTTGTAGTACTCGACGGATGATCTAATATAGTCCCGACGGATAAACTTTACAGTCCCGACGGATGACAGATTAACATCCATCGAGTGGGTAGCTTATGTAATAATAAGAACTGTAGCAGTATTAGTCAAGTAGGTTGCTAAGGGTTCTGTCTGTCATGTTGACTACTATATTGATATGCAGAATAGGTTGATTAATTGTAAATATGAGATGTCTTGTAATTCTGTATAAGTGAAATGGAGTCAAGTGACAAATAGACACCCGACGGATAATCTACAAGACTCCCGACGGATGAACAACAAAGCTTCCCGACGGATGACAAGCATAGACCCGACGGATGAACAAATTCAAATAGTTGTTGACAGTGACACCACAGTCACATACGTCGGGTGTTTGCAAAAGGAATGTGGCAGCCTAATAAGCATGAATTTGAGAACAAAGAAGCATTACCATTACCATACAATTGTGAAGATATTCAAAGATGCTGGAATAGAGTAGTGAAGTAGCATGAAGTTAGACTAGATATGTTTTGTTTTATTATCTAGTCTTATTGTCATGTAAAATTAGTGATATATAAACCAAGTGTAGCAAGTAGAATAATTAACTAAACAGATACATTCTCAGAGAAACATATCAAGCTATATCCTGTAAGCATTTCTCTGTAGTTTAGTTGTTCAAACTTGTAAGCAGCTATGAACTATCCAAGCTTCACAGGGTTCTCATTTGATATATATATATATATATATATATATATATATATATATCCGGTGGATACTTTCAAATCCACCAGAAAGTTTTAAAAGCTTTTGTTTTCATTACTTAGTGTTTTGATTTCCATCATCTTTTTATTCCACACAACTGCTAATCAAACACTGTTATATTTATCAAGTTACAACTATTTTAAAATCTGAAAAAGTAGCCAGAATTACATTCAACCCCCCTTCTGTAATTCTTGTTGTTTTGTTAGGGAATAACAATTGGTATCAGAGCAAGCTCTTGAAGTACAAAGAGTGTAAAGATCACAACAAACAGCAAAATGAAAAAGGAGGATGTTGGAGTAAAAAATCTATTTATGGACAAAGATAAATATCACCACTGGAAGGTGAAGATGCACCTACATCTTCTTTTATAAGATGAGGCCTATGTGGATTGCATAGAGAGAGGTCCTCATGTACCAATGAGAGCTGCAACTGGCAATGAGCCATATGTTCCAAAACCTAGGCATGAATGGCCAGACCCTGATATTGAGCAAGGCAGAAAGGATAAGAAGGCCATGAACATATTATTAAATGAAGTTGATGATGATATGTTTGATAACATAATTAACTGTAAAATAGCCAAAGAGGTTTGGGACACAATCCGGATTATTTGTGATGGTACTGAGCAAGTAAGGGAGAACAAGATGGAGCTACTAATTCAGCAATATGAGCATTTTCACTGTGAAGAAAGTGAGTCTCTCACTGATAGTTTTAGTAGATTTTAAAAGCTACTAAATGCTCTGAAGCTGCATGGAAGAGTCTATCAAACAAAAGACTATAACCTCAAGTTCCTTAGATCTCTTCCAAAGGAGTGGAAGCCAATGACAGTCTCATTGAGAAATTCACAGGATTACAAGGAGTTCACCTTGGAGAGACTATATGGCATCCTGAAAACTTATGAGGTTGAAATAGAGCAAGATGAGAGGATGGAGAAAGGAAGGAATAAAGGAGGGTCCATAGCATTGGTTGATGAATTAGAAAATGAGAAAGAGATGAAGGTAGAAGCTGTTGAGTCTACATCAAAGGTCTGTGAAAGCAAGGGTAATGGGCTGGTAGCTGAAAATGAAGATCACTTGAGCCAAGATGCCATGGATGATATTGATGAACATCTAGCATTCCTATCCAGAAGATTTGCCAAGCTCAAATTCAAAAAGAATTTTGGAGCAGCCAAGCCAAATAGAAACATGGTGGATAAATCCAAATTTAAATGTTTCAAATGTGGCTTGACAGGGCATTTTACCAGTGAGTGTAGAAAGTCTGATTCTAGCAAAAAGAAGTTTGAGCCTATTGATTATAAATAGAAATACTTTGAATTGCTCAAACAAAAGGAAAGGGCTTTCATCACACAGGAGAATGATTGGGCTGCAGATGGATTGGATGAAGATGAAGAACAAGCTACGTCAATCTAGCCCTAATGGCCAAATCTGATGAAATAAAAACAAGTTCTTCAAGCAATCAGGTAATCACCACTAACCTAGCACATTTATCTAAAGCTGAGTGTAATGATGCAATAAATGACATGTCCACAGAATTATATCATCTGCGTGTCACTCTTAAGTCCCTCACTAAGGAAAATGCTAAAATTAAAGAAAACAACTTATTTTTAAGTGAGAGGAATAATTTGTTAGAGTCTCAGTTCATTGAATTTGAAAAATTGAGAATTGAGTGTAAGATTGCTAAGGATGAATTAACCGAGTCCTTGAAGAAAGAAGAGATTTTAAAGAAGCAGCTTGAATGAGAACAGGAAGTGATTAAGGCATGGAAATCATCCAGAGATATCCATACTCAAATCACCAAAGTTCAAGGTATTGAGGCCTTTTGTGATGTAGCCTGGAAGAAGAGTAAAGAGAAGCTTGAGTCCAATTTGGTTGAAGGATTGCTTACAGATGTGGACTCGACGGATGATGAAAATCATCTGTCGGATAATCAAAAAGATTATCTGTCGAGTGATAAGGAGCCACATCCGTCGACTGTGAGTAAACCAGTTAGCAAAGTTAAGCTAGCTAAGTTAAATGAGAAATATGGATCAGTTTCTAAAAACTTTATTCCAGGAGAATCAAGTCAAGTCAGGAAGGAAAAGAAAGTTAATGTTGGTCATCTGTCTATCAAGCAATTGAATGACAGATTAGATAAGATTGAGGTTAAAACATGAACCAAAAAGAAAAACAATAGAAATGGGAAAGTAGGAATTAACAAACAAAACATTACATACCTGATAAATATGCTCCAAGAAAAATCTGTGTTAAGTGTGGTAGTGTTAATCATTTGTCTGTTAATTGCAAACTTGCCATGCCTACTCCTATGTCTTCACCCTCTTCTTTTCCCAACATGACTGCCATGCCTACCATGCCTATAAATGCTATGTCTGCTCAGAATATGAATGCACAATGTGCTAATATGCCATTTGCACCTAATCCTTATTATGCTGCATTTAGTATGCCTCAAATGCCATTTAGCATGCCTCACTGGAATTACATGTTTGCAAATAACACGCCTTTTCCTTTTAATCAAAATATGCATGATAATTCTATTTTAATGACTGGTTTCAAAGGTCCAACTCAGATGACTAAGGATGAATCGGAAATTCCCAAGTCAAATGAGATCAAACCTAAGAAACCAAAGAAGAAAGCTAACAAGGCAGGACCCAAAGAAACTTGGGGACCAAAATCAACTTGATTTGATTTTGATGTGTGCAGGGAAACATAAGGAATCTTTGGTATCAGGATAGTGATTGCTCAAGGCACATGACTGGAGATTCTACCCTACTCATTGAGTCAAGGAAAGAGCTGGCCCAAATATTACTTTTGGAGATGACAGCAAGGGTTATACTATAGGATATGGCTTGATTTTAAAAGACAATGTCATCATTGAAGAGGTTGCCCTAGTGGATGGTCTGAAGCATAATTTGTTGAGTATCGACCAACTTTGTGATAAGGGCAACTCAGTAACCTTCAATTCAGAAGCCTGTGTTGTGACAAATAAAAAAGAGCAACAA
Organism: Apium graveolens; assembly: GCF_009905375.1. Lineage (NCBI taxonomy): Eukaryota > Viridiplantae > Streptophyta > Magnoliopsida > Apiales > Apiaceae > Apium > Apium graveolens. Next base: position 209,242,966 of record NC_133648.1, read on the forward strand.
AGTGGCTCTCACTGGAGTGAGAAAAGGGAATGTGTATTTTGCTGACTTCGACTCATCAAATGCAGAATCTGTCACTTGTCTTCTCAGTAAAGCAAGTCAATATGAAAGTTGGCTATGACACTGTTAGGTCACACACACTGTAGAAGGAGGTTGAATACAGTGTTTATCACAATCAAATCGAATTAAAGAACCCAAGTAACATAAAATAGATTTTATTCAACACAATAAACTCTATTAAAATATGAAACTGTCCTCTCTCAGTGATGAACAACTTATCACGAGAGCTGCTAGGGTTACAATAAATAATAACTTTGATTATGATAACACATCTAGTGTAAACCCTATGTCTGTGTTTATATACTACACAGTTACAAGATAATCTCTAATTGATATTGAATATGATTCTGTATCCTAAAATATATCAATTAGATATCTTCTTTTCCAAGTCTTCTATTTTCCATAGAAATCTTCTCCATGCATATCTCTTCTTTATTTAGTCTTGATCTTCTTTCCTTTCAATCAGCCTTTCCTTAACTGTTCGTCCTCCCGTACTTAAGTTCTGATATCCATCTTCTAATATTTATCTCTTGATAATTTAAGTACTGATATCCTTAAGTTCTGACTTCCAGTAAGTGCTGATTTCAGTAAGTACTGATATTTCCTATTTGTTAAGATCTGAAAACTAAACATGAAACACATTAGACATGATATCTCAAATATATCTAACAATCTACCCCAACTTGTAAATTAGTATAATATACAAGTTCAATATATATTTGATGATATTAAAAACATTAAGTACAAATGCACATGAGAATTTGACTAAGAAACTACAACTTACAGTACTTGTAGATTTTACCATCCTTAAAGTCTGATATCAGCTTTAGCCTGTATGTTCTTCAGAATTTAGCAGTTACAGTCCCTGACTTGGCTTCATTATGTGATCCCTTTAATATCAGTTATTGTCCCGAGATAATTCTTCAAAAGACATCTCTCAGAATATGTAAGTTTATTCAACATCCTCCTTTTGGCTTCTTTTAGCTCAGCTGTATCTTCACTTATCTGAAAGATAGCAGCTCTGAGATCATTGATCTTTGCCTTTCTTATATCCTCATCAAGTCTGATATAATAGGCTTTGTCTGATTCTATGTTGAATTCAACAGCCCTATAACCCAGAAGGTAGTAACAATCTTTGTAGAGTTAGGCTTCATTTCAACAATTTTTCCATCATGAGCTCTGTACTTAGGATAGTATGAGCTGTCAGACTTTTTCCTGTAAAGTTTCCTCTGTCTCTCAATATTAGACCTTAAAAATTTTGCAGCATCTTCTGTAGACTTGTTCTTTACTTGAAGCAAATATAGCACATGTTCCAATTCTTCATAGTACTTCAAGTTAATAGCATCCTGCCTAATCTGGAATACCCTCCCATCTGTCATGAAATATAACATAACCTGTTCTTTTAGTGCAGAGTGGTAAACCATCTATATAGACTCCAATTGATCTAATCTTTCAGTAGTTGTGCCTATTCCTGGTTCAGACAGAGATGTAGGATCTAGAGTTGTGTTGCTTACTCTTCTTTCATTAGCATTTCCCAAACCATGTTACGACCGTCATTTTATGTAATATTATCTGTGGATTTTGTGTGATATTAAAGCCGTAAGTGAATATACTTAAGGGATGTACCTTGTATGAATGAAAAATTTCTGCATTTTAAATTTGCTTTATGTAGTATATGATTTTTCAAAGCAAGAGTTTATTTATTTCCTTTATTTTTATAAGGAATATTCTAAACCTTGGAGAAATCTTCTTTTAAAAGTTATTTTATTCACAAATTTCAAAAGTGATTTTATAAAATTTCTAAAAATCCAAGTTATTTTATGGTATAAATTTTATAATTTTTGAACTTGTATTTTATTTTATAAAAATAAATCTTTATAAATTTTATTTGTTATAATTATCAAATTACATAAGAGACCTTGCATGCAAATCACCCTTCTATTCTCTCAAAGGGCAAATAAGACTTTTCCAACTCCACTAACTCATTTGATTATTACCAAATTACTACATTAGCCTTGCATGCAAAATGGCCTAACTTTAGCTAAAGGACATTTTTGTAAGTTCTCACTTTCACTCATTATTTGTCAACCAAAAAGCATAAAACAAAAGTTTAAGTGGGAGAAGTCATTCCACTCATTCCACACTCCAACACCCCACAAATTTTTCTCCTCCCCCCTCCCACCCTTGCTCTCGGCGAAGGCCAAATTCCCCACCCCCTTCCATTTTTCAATTCATTCTTCATCTCCCCAAGTGTAAATCTTTTACCTACATTAATCTTATATACTTTCCAAGTGTTTTGTGACTTGGAAGTTGAAGTTCCATGGATGCATGTGTAGTTCTTATGTGATCTCCAAAGAGAAACTCTTGATTCTTGTGAATTCAAGAGCTCTCTATGAGATATATTATGTATATGTGCTAACTAAGTATTTTATGGAGATATCATGCTTTAAAATCCTTTGCATGCTACTGAAATTTCATTATATATTTATGTTTAGCCATGCATGCTAGTTTTAAGACATTAAAATGATGATCAACCATGTTTTACATGCTACTCTTTTCGAAATCATGTTGTTATGTTTAAAAAATCTATAAAGTCGAAATATGTGTGCTTAAAATAGATTGTTTCCATGAGAAATTTCTTATTAATAGTTAAAATAAGTTATATTTCATGATTATTAAGGATGAGTAATAGGTGCAAGTCGATTTTGCAAGCATTTAAAACTTTATGCCTAGCAGAAATCTTGTTATGTGTTTTCCATGAGTTGCATGTCATATTTTTAGTTGCATGTTGTTAATTTTTGGGCATGGATGATCTCCCCTCCTGTTGAGACACTATTTTAGGACATTAAGACACTAGGTTTGCTTTGGAAAGAGTTGGGTGCTTGGTTTTTAAGTGGGAGTTAAGGTGGAAAGGGATTAGTTGGTGTTTTCATTTTTCCAGATTTGATGCACTAGTTTTTGGGGAAGTTTTGAATGAGCATTTATTGTGCACTTTGAGGCCCAAGCTACCAGAAGTTAGTATTGGGAGTATATAAAAGGTTTTAGGAGTTGGTTGGAGGTTTGCATGTCGTTTGGTTAGGTGCACATGTAGAATCACAAAATCTGTCCAACAGGGGAGTGTTTTGTTGCAACTTAGAAATAGGGAGATTTGACCATGTAATGGGTAGGCCCTCATTAGGCCCTGTTGGGCCTTAGTTAGAGGGAGTGTCAGAGAAGTTTTTCCAGCCATAGTTCATAGGATATGAGTTAGAACCATGTGTCACAATTTAATTCAAGTCAGGGCATTTTCTGCCCAAGAAAACAGGGGAACCTTGGACTTTAAGCTTAGGCCCAAGAAGGCCCAAGCCAGGCCCTTGAGCCACATCAAGTTTGGGAGATGCCCTAAGGTCAGGAGAGTCTTGTGTAATAGTTTTGAAGGAAAACTTGTAGTTTAAGAATGTCTAATGCACTCAAGAAACCATAGTTGTAATTGTGAAATTAACACCAGTGAGCACTTTCACTTATCACATAGTTTTAGAACACTTAGGAGTGAGATTTAGGTTGACCACCATAGTTGTAAGATAGTATGTCAGTAGAACAAAAGGCCCAAGTGAGGGTCAATAGGTCTCGGATAGTTTAGTAAAGGCACATCGAGTTAGGAAGCCAAAATTAGAAGACTTTGTCTAGTTTAGCGACCAAGTGACTTGAGTTGGGGGATCGAGATCATCCAAGCCTAGTGTTGCATTATAGTGCATATGGTGTTATTTGGTATTAATATATGATATGTGAGTATATGTGGCTACGTGTGTGCAATTATATTTATAAGGTGAATATAAATTAAGTGCATATAGGCCTAAGTGCCATCCGTATTTAATTTTGGGTTGTAAATAGGTTAAGTTGGTTAGAATATATTATAATGAGGATTATTATTATTTATGTAGGATCTCGAGACGAGGGTAAACTTGCCATAAAGGTCGAGTGAAGCTTCCAGTTGCTCCTACCAGTCAGACCAGACCAGCCTTTCTCAAGGCAAGTGATTCAACCTATCTTCGTATTCACTGCAATTGTGTAACAAATATTTCATATATATTGACGCAACTATCCTGAGTCATTTTGATATATTTAAATCAACATATCTTATGTTCATCTTTGAATCATATAGAAATGCCATGAACCCTCGAGTACGTATTGCAAAGTAGTCTTATCATGATAGTATATTAAAGTAAGATGAATGCCATGATAAAATAAAGGGTTGTTATAATATTTCATTGATCCTCTTGATTAACATGCTCATAATTCCTAAAGTGTTAATATCTCACCTTGATGCTTGAACCCCTATAGAAACTTCACCTTGATACCTAAAAGCCAGATATTTATCAAAGTTGTTCCTCCTTGATTGATACCACTCTTTCTTATCCTAAAGCTTAACAATTCTGATATATCCTGAGTTAAAAATCATTCTTCATACCTTAATACCCTTAGTATTCATGAAGCTTATCTTCTTGATGATCTAGCACTTGCACCTTGACGAGAAACCATTGCTTTAAGCCCAGTTTGGCACTACCCCTTCATAATATCCAATAGCCTCACTAAACTTCCTTGTCCAAGTTTTATATATGAAATCCTTTCAGTTACCCTAATAGAGTAAAGATCAGTGGATCATGGCCCTGAGATTTAGTACCATATTTCCCGTGTTTTGAGTTAAACTATAATCCCTTGATAAAAATGTTTACTGTTAAAAGAGATTTTGGTCATAAATGGCCATCAGTTTTTGAAATAAATAAAATGTTGATTTTCAGTCCCAAAGGGGGATAAATGTTTTCTTTGAATAGTGGATCTGGACTGAGACGCGAGTCCTTTCCACACTTATATTAGGCTTAAAAGTTGCCTAGGGATCCCAGTAATGTTTTAGAACCCAGCGAGGTTCGGGATTACTTCGCGGCTGATCACCGGCTGTAATCCGTAGCGTCATAAAATGATTTTGATTAAGATATGATTTTGAAATTGTTTTGATACAAGCAAAATGATGCCATCACCCATAGTTTTATCTCTCGTTATCATTGGTTATGTCTTCCCATTGTCATTCTTTAATTTATATCTCGATTTATGTTTTGTATCGTACTGTTTAGCACTTGTTGAGCATTTGGCTCACTCCTTGATTTACCCTGATATTACAGCTAACAGCTATGGTTAGATTCAAGCAGACTGCCCGTAAGACCTGTGATGCTGATGCTTATGTTCGAGCTCAGGTAGAATAAGAGATAGTAGTTTTGTGTGAGGACTCGCTATTTAAAATCAGTTGTAATAGATGGTAGTGTTGGGCCGTTCCAAACCTTAAACTGTAAGATCTCGGAGTTGGTTATGTTTACTTCTTTTTTAAAAATGTTGTAGTAGTTATATTTAATTTGCTGTTTAAGTTGGGGGCATGACAGGTTTTGGTATCAGAGTAGCGGTTTAGAGTCCCTGGACAGCCCAATTAGGTTATAGGATATATGTGTAGGTTATAGATAATATGCGAGAGAGTAGGTTAAGTAAATTTATTATTTATACTCCTCTTATTGGTTTGTCAGCAAAGGGCGCATTCCTCATCATCCTCTGGGTCGGACGACACTATTGCTTTCTCCGTGTATGCTGAGTTGAGGCGCGAGTTCGACATGCTTCAGGGCAAGTACGACCGACTGATAGACCGACTGAAGAACGTGTACCCGGACAACCGAAACTATGAAGGGAAGCCCAAGGAGTAGATGACTGTGAGACTTAATTCCTTGGTTCAGTACATCAACACTAAGCTTGAGGAGATGCCAGCGCACCGGGACCGCACCAGCCAGTATGTCATTCAGATGGTGGCGGATGAGCTCCAGAGCATTGTGAAGACGCTTCGAGAGGAAAAGACTACCAAGCCCCGTTCAGATGGAGTGGAGCCTTAGTTCTTTCCATTTACCTTTCATGTTGTTGTACTATCAGACTCCGTAGAATCCCCAGTTATTTCTGTTGTTTCCTTTAAATATGCCTGTTGATCCTAGAATTAGACTTTGTCCTAATCCAGATGTATTGTGACCTTTAAATTTCAATAATCATGCACTATTGTTCCATTTGCTCTCAACTGTTATTTTACGCTTTTATATGCATCGCCATATCTGCTTAATTTAAAACTTGACCTCATATGTAAATAAGAATGCCACGCGATACCCTCGAATTATTTTATCATTCATATCTATTTTGATATAACTCTTATTTCAGGATCATGCCTCCCAAAAAGAAGAACCCAACAACCACATCTACCACAGACCCAAATATTTTTCGACTACTGGAAACTTTGCAACAGCAAACCAATGCTATAGCTCAACAACAACTAACTCTCCAACAACGAATTGAAAACCAAGATAACCGTGAACCACACCAACCACCTGAACCACCAGTACCACCTAGACAAGTTGTCACTTTCATGGCATTTCAGAATGTGAATCCACCTGCATTTCATGATACCACTGATCCAGTAATAGCTAACACATCGATTAAGGAGATGGAAAGGGCTTTTGAGTTGGTACAGTTAGGAGACGATCAGAAGATGCCATATGCTACTTACTTCTTGAAGGGCGAAGTCATCTATTGGTGGGAGTCAGTAAAAGCTATGGAAGCAACTCAGCAGGTTTCTTGGGAGAGATTTAAGAAGTTATTTTTGGACAAGTATTACTCTAAGTACATGCAGAATCAGATGAAGCTTAAATTTCTTGAGTTGAAGCAAGGGAACATGACTGTACTGGAGTATGAGAAGAAGTTTACTGAGTTATCAAGGTTTGTGACAAAGTATACCAGCACTGAGGAGGAAAAAGCAAAGAAATTTCAGCAAGGATTGGAGCCTTGGATCAGAGATAGGGTGGCTATGTTTGAACTTGAAACCTACGCGGGAGTAGTACAAAAAGCTGCTCTGATTGAGAATAATGGGATGCAGTCAAGGAAGGAAAGGGATAACAAGAAGAGGAAGGTTTCGTTTTATGGAGAAAAGTCTGAAGCAGGAAGTTCACAAGATCAGAATGTAAAGAGGATTGGATTCCATAAGGGCGGAAATTTTTAAAAGAAAGGAAATTTGGGCAAAAGGCAAGAATCGAAGGGGAACAATCAGGCAAGCCAAGGGCAAGTTGGAGAAAACAAGTTCCAGAGACCGGAATGCAAGCACTGTGGAAGAAGGCACCCTGGAGTATGTAATAAGCTGCGCATGACATGTTATAGGTGCAATCAGAAGGGACATTTGGCAAATGAGTGCAAGATACCAAGCCAGGAGTTACATGTTACAAGTGTGGGAAAACTGGACACATAGCTAGGGAGTGCAAGGCAACCGGACCAGTCAAAGCTCTGATGAACGTGGTAAGTACCGGTGCGAGCGTGCCAGCTGAGGTATTGGCATTACCTCCACCACCTACACCAACCCCGCAAGCAACAGCAAGGACATTTGATCTGAAGATGAAGGATGCTGTTCAGAATTCTGAGGTGATAGCAGGTACACTTTTACTCAATAATGTCAAAGCTAAAGTATTGATTGATTCGGGAGCAACAAGATCTTTCATATCAGAAACTTTTGTTGATAAGCTTCAATGTGATAAAATGATTTTGAGCGAGGTAGTAAATGTGGTAATTGCGAACCAAGAGAAGATTTCTGTGAATCAATTCTATCCGAAGTGTGAGATTGATATTTCGGGGTATAAGTTTTCAGCCAACTTGATACTCTTCAAGTTGGGAGAGTTTGATATAATTTTAGGTATGGATTGGTTAGGAGAGAATAACGCCCAAATTAATTGTAAGACCAAGAAAGTGTATTTAAAGGCGAAGAGTGGAGATAAGGTAGTATTTAAGGGGCAGAGGCAAGAGCAACTATTTCTTACAATCGTTCAGGCTAAGAAGCTACTTAGAAAAGGTTATTAGTCGTTCCTAGCGTATGTAGTGGATTCAAAAAAGGGCAACCCCAACATAGAAGATATCCCTGTAGTTAACGAGTTTCCCGATGTGTTTCCAGACGAACTACCAGGCTTACCACCAGATCGATAAATCGAGTTCGAGATCAACCTTGCTCCAGGCACGGAACCAGTTTCAAAGGCCCCATATAGAATGGCTCCAGCAGAAATGAAAGAGTTGGCGAGCCAGCTACATGAATTGTTGGATAAAGGAGTGATACGGCCAAGTACGTCGCCATGGGGATTACCTGTTCTATTTGTAAAGAAGAAAGATGGGAGTACGCGGCTATGCATAGATTATCGGGAGTTGAATAAGGTAACGATCAAGAACCGTTACCCGCTACCAAGAATAGATGACCTTTTTGACAAGCTGAAGGGAGCAAAATGCTTTTCAAAGATTGACTTGAGATCGGGATACCATCAATTAAAGATCAAAGAAGAAGATATTCCCAAGACAGCATTTTGGACCAAATATGGGCATTATGAATTCCTAGTAATGCCGTTTGGATTGACCAATGCCCCAGCCGCATTTATGGATATGATGAATCGAGTATTTAAGAAGTATTTGGACAAGTTTGTCGTGGTATTCATTGATGACATCCTTATTTATTCTAAGTCGGAATAAGAACATAAACAGCACCTCTGGATAGCATTGGAGATACTTCGTCAAGAAAAGTTGTATGCCAAGTTTACCAAATGTGAGTTTTGGTTAAAGGAAGTTCAATTTTTGGGGCATGTCATTGGAAATGAAGGAGTTAAAGTGGATCCGGCAAAGATTGAGGCAGTTATGAGTTGGGAGAGGCCAAAGACTCCTACGGAAGTGCGAAGTTTTCTAGGATTGGCAGGATACTATAGAAGGTTTGTCAAGGATTTTTCAAAAATCGCCACGCCATTGACCAAGTTAACCAGGAAGAATCAGAAGTTCGAATGGAGTACAGAATGTGAGGATAGCTTTCAAAAGTTGAAACAGAGATTGGTAACAGCTCCGGTGTTAGTACTACCAGATGACCAAGGAAACTTTGTGATATTCAGCAATGCTTCACATAAAGGATTGGGTTGTGTGTTAATGCAACACAGTAAGGTGATCGCGTATGCGTCAAGACAGTTGAAACCGCATGAGTTGAAGTACCCGACGCATGACTTGGAACTAGCCGCCATAGTATTCGCACTTAAGATTTGGAGACATTACCTCTACGGAGAGAAGTGTGAAATTTACACAGATCACAAGAGTTTAAAGTACATTTTCACTCAGAAGGAGCTCAATATGAGGCAAAGGAGATGGTTGGAATTGATCAAGGACTATGATTGCTCGATAAATTACCATCCCGGAAAGGCGAATGTTGTGGCCGATGCACTAAGCCAGAAAGGAGAGATTGAATATGATGGCAACACCAAAAGAATTGTCTGAAGAGATTAAGAAATTTGGATTAGAACTTTGTGATTGTGGAAAAGTTGAAGAAGTCTGTTGTGCAATGACTTTTCAGGCAACACTGGTGGAAAAGATAAGGAAATATCAGGAAGAAGTAATGGAGAAAGAGAAGAATCAGCTAACTGGAGAAGAGATTGGCACTCAAAGGGATGAACAAGGTATACTAAGGTTTTCCTCAAGAATTTGGATTCCTCATGTACCTGAATTAAAGAATGAGATCCTGCAAGAAGCCCATAATTCAAGATTTTCAATCCACCCGGGAAGCACCAAGATGTATCGGGACTTAAAGCAGAACTTTTGGTGGCAAAATATGAAGCGAGACGTGGCGGAATGGGTTGCGAAGTGTTATACTTGTCAGAAAGTGAAGGCAGAACATCAACGACCAAGCAGATTAATTCAGCCCCTAAAGGTTTCAGAATGGAAATGGGAAAATATTGCTATGGACTTTATAGTGGGACTACCGCGAACGAAATCCGGACATGACGCTATATGGGTTATAGTTGATCGTCTTACGAAGTCGGCGCATTTCCTTCCAATTAACGAGAAGTCCTCATTGGACAAATTGGTTCATGTTTATGTGTGCGAAATCGTACTAAGGCATGAAGTACCCGTATCAATAGTTTCAGACAGAGATCCCCGATTTAACTCGAGATTCTAGAAGCAATTTCAGGAATGTCTTGGCACGAAGTTGAATATGAGCATGGCATACCACCCGCAGACTGATGGTCAGAGGGAAAGGACAATTCAAACAATCGAAGATATGTTGCGCAGTTGTGCAATCGATTTTGCAGGAAGTTCGGACGACCACTTGTCGTTGATTGAATTCTCTTACAATAATAGCTATCATTCCAGTATCGATATGCCACCATACGAAGCTTTGTACGGGCGAAAATGTAGATCACCAACAAGTTGGGATGAAGTATGAGAAGGAAGAATTCTCGGCTCGGAATTGGTACAACAGTTGCATGACACAGTCAAGTTAATTCAGAAAAGGTTACTTGCTGCTCAAGATAGACAGAGGAAGTATGCGGATCCCGCGAGTAAGGATGTTCGATACCAAGTTGGTGAAGCTATTTTCTGAAGGTGTCACCAAGAAAAGGGTTGTCTAGATTTGGCAAGAAAGGGAAGTTAGCACCTAGATATATAGGTCCTTTTGAAATTTTGAGTCAAGTGGGGAAGGTGGCCTACGAGTTGGCCTTACCACCTCAGTATCAGTATGTGCATAATGTGTTCCATGTGTCGTTGCTTAAGAAGTACAATCCTGACGCTAGCCATGTGATAGAATATGAACCTGTAGAAATTCAGGTAGACCTGTCGTTTGTGGAGCAACCTGTCAAATTACTCGACTGGCAAGTAAAGAGTCTTAGGAATAAGTTGGTAAAGTTAGTGAAAGTACTTTGGAGGAACCCCAAGGTCGAAGAATCAACCTGGGAGTTAGAGTCTGATATGCGTTCTCGGTATCCTCATCTGTTCTCTTATATTCTGGGGACAGAATCCCTTAAGGGGGAGAGGATGTTACGGCCGGTATTTTATGTAATATTATCTGTGGATTTTGTGTGATATTAAAGCCGTAAGTGAATATACTTAAGGGATGTACCTTGTATGAATGAAAAATTTCTGCATTTTAAATTTGCTTTATGTAGTATATGATTTTTCAAAGCAAGAGTTTATTTATTTCCTTTATTTTTATAAGGAATATTCTAAACCTTGGAGAAATCTTCTTTTAAAAGTTATTTTATTCACAAATTTCAAAAGTGATTTGATAAAATTTCTAAAAATCCAAGTTATTTTATGGTATAAATTTTATAATTTTTGAACTTGTATTTTATTTTATAAAAATAAATCTTTATAAATTTTATTTGTTATAATTATCAAATTACATAAGAGACCTTGCATGCAAATCACCCTTCTATTCTCTCAAAGGGCAAATAAGACTTTTCCAACCCCACTAACTCATTTGATTATTACCAAATTACTACATTAGCCTTGCATGCAAAATGGCCTAACTTTAGCTAAAGGACATTTTTGTAAGTTCTCACTTCCACTCATTATTTGTCAACCAAAAAGCATAAAACAAAAGTTTAAGTGGGAGAAGTCATTCCACTCATTCCACACTCCAACACCCAACAAATTTTTCTCCTCCCCCCTCCCACCCTTGCTCTCGGCCGAAGGCCAAATTCCCCACCCCCCTTCCATTTTTCAATTCATTCTTCATCTTCCCAAGTGTAAATCTTTTACCTACATTAATCTTATATACTTTCCAAGTGTTTTGTGACTTGGAAGTTGAAGTTCCATGGATGCATGTGTAGTTCTTATGTGATATCCAAAGAGAAACTCTTGATTCTTGTGAATTCAAGAGCTCTCTATGAGATATATTATGTATATGTGCTAACTAACTGTTTTATGGAGATATCATGCTTTAAAATCCTTTGCATGCTACTGAAATTTCATTATATATTTATGTTTAGCCATGCATGCTAGTTTTAAGACATTAAAATGATGATGAACCATATTTTGCATGCTACTCTTTTCGAAATCATGTTGTTATGTTTAAAAAATCTATAAATTCGAAATATGTGTGCTTAAAATAGTTCCATGATAAATTTCTTATTAATAGTTAAAAGAAGTTATATTTCATGATTATTAAGGATGAGTAATAGGTGCAAGTCGATTTTGCAAGCATTTAAAACTTTATGCCTAGCCGAAATCTTGTTATGTGTTTTCCATGAGTTGCATGTCATATTTTTAGTTGCATGTTGTTAATTTTTGGGCATGAATGATCTCCCCTTCTGTTGAGACACTATTTTAGAACATTAAGACACTAGGTTTTCTTTGGAAAGAGTTGGGTGCTTGGTTTTTAAGTGGGAGTTAAGGTGGAAAGGAATTAGTTGGTGTTTTCTTTTTTCCAGATTTGATGCACTAGTTTTTGGGGAAGTTTTGAATGAGCATTTGTTGTGCACTTTGAGGCCCAAGCCACCAGAAGTTAGTATTGGGAGTATATAAAAGGTTTTAGGAGTTGGGAGGTTTGCATGTCGTTTGGTTAGGTGCACATGTAGAATCACAAAATCTGTCCAACAGGGGAGTGTTTTGTTGCAAATTAGAAATAGGGAGATTTGACCATGTAATGGGTAGGGCCTCATTAGGCCCTGTTGGGCCTTAGTTAGAGGGAGTGTCAGAGAAGTTTTTCCAGCCATAGTTCATAGGATATGAGTTAGAACCATGTGTCACAATTTAATTCAAGTCAGGGCGTTTTCTGCCCAGGAAAATAGGGGAACCTTGGACTTTAAGCTTAGGCCCAAGAAGGCCCAAGCCAGGCCCTTGAGCCACATCAAGTTTGGGAGATGCCCTAAGGTCAGGAGAGTCTTGTTAAGAGTTTTGAAGGAAAACTTGTAGTTTAAGAATGTCTAATGCACTCAAGAAACCATGGTTGTCATTCTGTAATTTACACCAGTGAGCACTTTCACTTATCACATAGTTTTAGAACACTTAGGAGTGAGATTTAGGTTGACCACCATAGTTGTAAGATAGTATAAGGTCAGTAGAAGAAAAGGACCAAGTGAGGGTCAATAGGTCTTGGATAGTTTAGTAAAGGCACATTGATTTAGGAAGCCAAAATTAGAAGACTTTGTCTAGTTTAGCGACCAAGTGACTTGAGTTGGGGGATCGAGATCATCAAAGCCTAGTGTTGCATTATGGTGCATATGGTGTTATTTGGTATTAATATATGATATGTGAGTATATGTGGCTACGTGTGTGCAATTATATTTATAAGGTGAATATAAAATTAAGTGCATATAGGCCTAAGTGCCATCCGTGTTTAATTTTGGGTTGTAAATAGGTTAAGTCGGTGAGAATATATTATAATGAGGATTATTATTATTTATGTAGGATCTCGAGATGAGGGTAAACTTGCCATAAAGGTCGAGTGAAGCTTCCAGTTGCTCCTACCAGTCAGACCAGACCAGCCTTTCTCAAGGCAAGTGATTCAACCTATCTTCGTATTCACTGTAATTGTGTAACAAATAGTTCATATATATTGACGCAACTATCCTGAGTCATTTTGATATATTTAAATCAACATATCTTTTGTTCATCTTTGAATTATATGGAAATGCCATGAACCCTCGAGTACGTATTGGAAAGTAGTCTTATCATGATAGTATATTAAAGTAAGATGAATACCATGATAAAATAAAGGGTTGTTATAATACTTGATTGATCCTCTTGATTAACATGCTCATGATTCCTAAAGTGTTGATATCTCACCTTGATGCTTGAACCCCTATAGAAACTTCACCTTCATACCTAAAAACCGATATTTATCAAAGTTGTTCCTCCTTGATTGATACCCCTCTTTCTTATCCTAAAGCTTAACAATTCTGATATATCCCGAGTTAAAGATCATTCTTCATACCTTAATACCCTTAGTATTCATGAAGCTTATCTTCTTGATGATCTAGCACTTGCACCTTGACGAGAAACCATTGCTTTAAGCCCAGTTTGGCACTACCCCTTCATAATATCTAATAGCCTCACTAAACTTCCTTGTCCAAGTTTTATATATGAAATCCTTTCAGTTACCCTAATAGAGTAAAGATTAGTGGATCATGGCCTTGAAATTTAGTACCAAATTTCTCGTGTTTCGAGTTGAACTATAATCCCTTGATAAAAATGTTTACTGTTAAAAGAGATTTTGGTCATAAATCGGCATCAATTTTTGAAATAAATAAAATGTGGATTTTCAGTCCCAAAGGGGGATACATGTTTTCTTTGAATAGTGGATCTGGACTGAGACGCAAGTCATTTCCACCCTTATATTAGGCTTAAAAGTTGCCTAGGGATCCCAGTAATGTTTTAGAACCCAGCGAGGTTCGGGATTACTTCGCGGCTGATCACCGGCTGTAATCCGTAGCGTCATAAAATGATTTTGATTAAGATATGATTTTGAAATTGTTTTGATACAAGCAAAATGATGCCATCACCCATAGTTTTATCTCTCGTTATCATTGGTTATGTCTTCCCATTGTCATTCTTTAATTTATATCTCGATTTGTGTTTTGTATCGTACTGTTTACCACTTGTTGAGCATTTGGCTCACTCCTTGATTTACCCTGATATTACAGCTAACAGCTATGGTTAGATTCAAGCAGACTGCCCGTAAGACCTGTGATGCTGATGCTTATGTTCGAGCTCAGGTAGAATAAGAGATAGTAGTTTTGTGTGAGGACTCGCTATTTAAAATCAGTTGTAATAGATGGTAGTGTTGGGCTGTTCCAAACCCTAAACTGTAAGATCTTGGAGTTGGTTATGTTTACTTCTTTTTTAAAAATGTTGTAGTAGTTAAATTTAATTTGCTGTTTAAGTTGGGGGCGTGACAAATCAGTTTTATCTCTTGCCTCCTTTCCTAGAAGCAATCTACTCTGAAAACCTCTTGATGTACTCTTCAGAGTTTGAGCAGATTTTTTAGCTTGGGTGAATCCTGGTAGAGTAGTTGAAGGTTTAACATGAGCAATGTCAGAGGTTATTCCCTTATCTCCTGATGTCAAGCTAACTTGAGCTGTGTCAGAGGTTGCTTGCTTCCTTGTAGCATCTGAATTTACTAACTCCTGACTTTGAACAACTTGAGCTCTGTCAGAGGTTGTTTGAGAATCTTTCTTGTTCTTCAAAATCAGATCAGTATCTTCATCAACATCTATTTGTTCATCCATAGTTGGCATGTAAACCCTTACAGGTTTATCAACTTTACCTTTGCCCTTAAACTTTAGATCATACTTCACTTGTGATTTGGCTTTAGATGCCTCAGCACTTGTTCTTTCTTTAATCACAATGCCTTTAGCCTGTGGAGGTTTCTTTGCTGTTGCAGAAGCTTTAGACTTAGATTATGACTTATCAATTGCTGCTTTCAGTCTAGTTTCTTCTTCTTCCAGCATTTCAAGATCCATCCCTGGATTTTCTTTAAGAAACAGCTTCTTTGAGATCTCTTCATCAAGATCTTCCGGATTAACTAGAACTTGTTTACCTGAGCTTGATTTCTTGCCAGCATCAGAACTTAGCCTTTGACTTGTAGTTCTGTCTTTCTGTAATGAAGAACCTTTGCTTTTTCTTTGACCTCCACCCTTTTCAGAGTTTCCCGAGTTTCCCTGATCTTCATTTTCATCATCTTTTTCTTTCTGTGAATTAGTAGACTTACATTTGGACTTAATTACTTTCTCCCGCTTTTTGGCATCATCAGGAAGAAGCAGGGAGACAAGCAATTCCATAGAATTTTGAAGTTCATTAAGCTGAACTTGTTGAGCAGCTTGATTTTATAAAAGATCAGAAATTTGAGCTTGCTGCTTGTCTTGAGACTTTTCAATATTTGCTAAACAATCAAAGTTAGGCTTGAAAAACTTCTGCTTCTCTACTTTGATCTTCTCCGCTTCCTCTTGCAATTTATTTCGAATTTTGTCCAGCTGGTCGTGAGTTGCTGAGTGTTGACCTTGAAGGTGCCTTGTACTCAGTGCTGTAACTCTAAGATGTGTCTTGAAATCATCATTGGCAAACATCTCACCAGCCTTTGTCAGATGTTCAGAAAGAACAGCTGCATTAGGAACAAATTCAACATTATTCTAGTCTTTGATCCACTCTTGCCCTCTTTGAGTCTCACTCCAAGGAACTGGAGGAGCCCTTTCTACAAACTTCTCGATAAAAGCAACCTTAACAGCTGGTGGTAGAGGAGCATGTCCAGAAGGACCAGGTGCATCAGCATCTACATTAACATCAGCTTCATCAGAATTTGCAGCAGGCAGTGCAACAGAAGTGGCAGAATCTTCACTATCATCATCTTCTAATAAAATGACTGTATGAGAAGCAATTGGAGATCCATCTCCATGATCATCAGAATTTAGCACTGGAGTGGCCAGAGAAGTGTGTTGAGAAAGTTGTGTAGTTGGTGCAGCTTCCAAATGCAAAACCTGAGGCACTTCCAAGTTATGGATGTCAATTTCATCACTTGGCCCCTGGTTATTAGCATGTACTGGAGATACTGGAGGTGTGGGAATATGAGTTGTTTCTGGCTCATGAAGTGGAGAGTGATGAGTTGCACGAAGGTCTGGATCAGCACTTGGAGAATTTTGAACTTCAATAGGGTCTTGTGAGATCAGAGATTCCTGACCCCCTTCCTTAGCTGCTGCTTCCATTCCTTTACCAGAATCTGCAGGCCTTTTTGCTAATGTTTTTAATCTTTTTGCTTTTGAAGAGACTGTAGGAGCTGCATCATCAGAATGAATTGTTCTAGGCCTTTTCAGGGATCTAGAACTCCCAGTCTCTGTATCTTTCTGAGAAGAGACTTTCGCAGCTGCGGGAACAACAGGTTATATAGGTTGAACCTGTGCCTCATCATCTGATTCATCTCTTAAGATGATCCTCCTTTTCTGCTGTGAAACTTTCTTAGATCTTGATGTTGTTGCTCTAGCAGAAGAAGGCTGCACTGTAGTATGTGCTGATGGGTAATGAGCATATTCTGATGTTTGTGTTTGAGGAGGGATAGGAGTAGGTTCTGATGGTTGTGGTCGAGGTTGTGGTTAATGTTGTGGTTGTGGTACATCAGGATAAATTACAGAGTATTTGGCAACATCAGCATTTACCAGGGCTTGTTTGACAACTAAAGGAATTCTAAGAGGTCTCAAAATTGCCTTTTTGTTATCAGCAGTTAGTAAATCAGTAAAAGCCCTTTTGGCTAGCTTAAAGGATTCTAACAGATCACTGGCTAAGATAGGTTCATCTTTTGTACAGTGACTATAAATTAATTGATAGAATCTAGCAAAATAGACAATATTCCTATCCTCTTTCATTCTGTCACCAATAAAGCATAGCACAGTTCTAGCAAAATCAAAAAGAGACTGATGGAGAAGAGCATACCCAATTTGTTGAGACAAGATTGGAATGGCATCAAAATTTGTACATTTGTTACCAAATGCCTTTGTGATGTAGTCAAAGAAAAAGGTCCATTCTCGGCACATGTGTGCACGTTTGAGTTGACCTTTTTTGCTAAACTTTCTTCATAGCCCAAATCAGCCATCATTTCCAGAAGCAGTGGTTCCTCAACAGCAGCACTAAATTGAACATTTTCTGGTAAATATAGAGCCCTGTGAACCACTGTCGGAGTAACAACATAATCCTCCTCATTTGCTGTAAAAACAATCCTAGGAGATCCACGCTTACCACCATCATCATAAACCCCTGTTCTCCAGAATGTCAGCACTTGTGATCTAGAAAAACTTGATGGTTGAGTCAAAGCGTATCCGATTTCACTATTAGCTAAGAAGTCCTGAACAAAGTGAAGTTCTGACGGAGCTTCTTGCGTGGTAAGTATGGCAGCATAGTTATTAGGAACAAACTTTGCTCCATTGAAGATAATATCTTTAGGTGCCATTGAAAAATCAGTGAAAAATTTGAGTGTCTGAAAGGTGTTCGAGAAAATGCTTGTGTGATAAATCGTCAGAAAATAGTGAGAGTATAAGTGTAAAAAGAGATAGAGTATAAAAGTGAATAGAAGATTT
Organism: Apium graveolens; assembly: GCF_009905375.1. NCBI lineage: Eukaryota > Viridiplantae > Streptophyta > Magnoliopsida > Apiales > Apiaceae > Apium > Apium graveolens. Next base: position 209,260,920 of record NC_133648.1, read on the forward strand.
TACAATCTTTTCTCTCTTTTACTTATACATGGTAAAAGATAACCGTTGAGACCAATACGAAAGGTCTTTGGACACCTGTCAGGCATGCAGCAGTAAAAAATAATTAATGGGCACGGGTATTCAGTATCATTACCTATCACATGCAGTTTTTCAAGGAGAAAAACCATCCCATTAACCAAGTAATCCCATTAATCAAGTAATCCCATTTAAACAATTATTCTGATAAAATAATCCCATTTCAGAATAACCAAAAATAAACCAAGCAAATAAACACTACCACGTGAGCAGCACAACTTGATTATTATCAGAATATAAAGGGTCATCAGAATAAGAAACGACTCAGAGACAAAATCTTGCAATAAAGTAATATTTCATTAATATATCAAACTAATACATTTCATGAAATTTAAATTACATGCAGAATATTACAAGATTGCCCTATTCTAGAATCCCTAACATTAACAGCCTTAGTCCTAGTCTAAAAGACTGACAAAGCTGACAGTGAAGAGAAACAGGAGGATATCAATTAATTCTTCTTCCTATCTTCAATAAAAAGAATAGCAAGACGAATGATTCTCTCCTGCTGACGAAGAGAACGGAGATGAAGATCTCTTTGAACAGTCAACAAATCATTTTTAATGATTTCTGGAAATTAAATCCAGAGATTAGAAGGAAAGTTGTTGATAGGATAACGAATTGGAACTCCATTATTCCAAATAGTCACCTTGTCTGAGCCATAGCAGTAAAACCAACCAAACTGAGTCATTGTTTGAGAGAAGAAAGAATTGGTTTTTACTGAAGGATTATCGGTTAGTTATATAGACAAGGGAAGATCAAGGGATGCAGGGAATGTAAAATGAAAAGAAGTAAAGCTTTGTCTCCCTAGACCGATGAGTAATTATGGCAGCCATTAGAAGCTTAAAACAGGAGTTAATGAGCACACGAAATAAGTAAAAATTACTGTGCTTATACGAGCACCACTAACCCAAATTATTTTGACTGTTTATATCTCACCCAAACATATTCTGATTTCAAATATGACTATTTCAGATTTAACCACAAATAAGTCAAGTAAAGAATCAGGATTTTATATCAGAACTTAGACTTATATCAGAACTTAACAGTCATCAGAACATGGCTCCTTTACTCGAAAAGTGAATGTCTATTTATGTAATTCTTCACATAAATACTGATTTCGTTTCATCAGAGCTTAATCATCAGAACTTCCATCAGAACTTGTCCTCAGAATTTATGCAACTGACACTTAAACTGTTCATCTAAAATAACATTTATCACCACAGTAATTGTCATCATTTATATGGAGTGTATGTGTATGCAGTAAGCTAAATATCAGATAAATATTAAAGTCTGATTCACTTCAATACATCTTAGAAATAAGGCATAACTAAGAACTTTGCTCAAAATCTGTCATTATTCTGAAGTCTACTATAGAATGAGTTCATGCATGAGTCCACCTCAACTATTTTATGCTCATTTTATGCATCTTTTGAAATTCCATTTTACAGTGGCTTCTCAGTGTAAGTGAGTCACGACTGCTTATCAGAATTTATGCTATTATCAGTGTATTTCTCCAGTAATCAGAGAATGTGAAAAGTCACCAAGAAAATTTTATTTTGCTTTTCTATTGCATATAACTTAATACCAGCAATGCACTTGGGTCTTCCCTTCCATATTTTTACTCTAGATCTCAAAGGAGTGCCTGATTTTTATTTCTTTTCTTTTTTTTTTCTTTTGATAAGTGAGGCTTATCAGCACTTAGTACATCCATCAGATTTACCAACATTGGAATTTAACAGATAAGAAGCACTATTTTAGTTTTTGACTTGGTAACAAGATACACAAAGTAAATTTTAACTAAGCTCAATATCAGAATTTGCTTGTGTTAAAAGATTTCCACATAAACAATTACTTCAAACATGGGATCTTTAGTATATTAAAGACTACTAGGTCAGCATCTAGCACAGTTATCCTCATTGGATAGAATAGTCACAGAAACAGTCATATCACTATAAGAGTTTAGAAATTCACATCAGACAACAATCAACACTTAGAAAATTTCTAATTAAGCACATAATACACAAAGATAGTAATATCTGTAAATACTGATCATAAAGTCTGATATATCAGAACATAAACTAAGCAGATTTAGAGAAAGAACCTGAAACCATTCTAAGTTCATTTACCAATCTTGTAAAAGTAGCTTCACAGAGTGGTTTTGTGAAGAAATCTACTAGTTGTTGATCTGTTGGAACAAAATGCAATTCCACTGTACCTTCATCCACATGTTCCCTTATGAAGTGGTACCTAATGCTGATGTGCTTTGTCATTGAGTGTTGAACTGGATTACCTGTCATAGCAATAACACTTTGATTATCACAGTAAATAGGAATTTTAGAAAATTCTAACCCATAATCTAGTAACTGATTCTTCATCCAAAGAATCTGTGCACAACAGCTTCCTGCAGCAATGTATTCTGCTTCTGCAGTTGATGTGGAAATTGACTTCTGTTTCTTGCTAAACCAAGAAACTAATCTGCCTCCAAGAAATTGGCAGCTTCCACTTGTGCTTTTCCTGTCAATTTAGCATCATGCAAAATCTACATATAAGTAACCTATTAGCTTAAAGTATGATTCTCTAGGATACCACAATCCCAGGTCAGCTATACCCTTAAGGTACTTGAAAATTCTTTTCACAGCTGTTAAGTGAGGTTCTCTTGGATCTGCTTGATATCTTTCACAAAGACAGGTAGCATACATGATATCAGGTCTACTTGCAGTTAGATAGAGTAATGAGCCAATCATACCTCTGTAATCAGTAATAACTACTGATGTACCAGTATCCTTATCTAATTTTGTTACAGTGGCCATAAAAGTGGATGCACTTGAACAATCTTGCATTCCAAATTTCTTCAACAAATTTCTGGTGTACTTAGATTGACAAATAAAAGTTCCTTCTTCATTCTGCTTGACTTGAAGGCCCAAAAAGTAGCTAAGTTCTCTCATCATACTCATTTGATATCTTGACTGCATCAGCTTGGCAAACTTTTTACAAAGTCTGTCATTTGTAGAACCAAAAATGATATCATCAACATATATCTGCACCAAAAGTAAGTCCTTTCCATGGTTGAGATAAAATAATGTTTTGTCAATAGTCCCTCTGTTAAATCCACTTTCCAAAAGAAACTCTGCTAGTGTCTCATACCATGCTCTTGAAGCTTGCTTAAGGCCATAAAGTGCTTTGTCAAATCTGTAGACATGATTAGGAAATTTTGAATCTACAAAACCTGGAGGTTGTTCAACATATACTTCCTCTTCCAGTTCTCCATTGAGAAAAGCACTTTTCACATCCATTTGAAAGACTGTAAACTTTTTGTGAGCAGCATAAGCCAAAAATATCCTTATGGCTTCCAATCTAGCAACTGATGCAAATGTTTCATCATAATCAATTCCCTCCTGTTGAGAATATCCTTTTGGAACTAGCCTTGCTTTATTCCTTGTAATTATGCCATCACTATGAGTTTTGTTTCTGAACACCTACTTTGTACCTAACAACAGATCTGTTCTTTGGTCTTGGCACTAGGGTCCAGACTTTATTTCTTTTAAATTCATTTAACTCTTCCTGCATTGCTTGCACCCAATCAGCATCTTGAAGAGCTTCTTCCACTTTCTTTGGCCCAGTCTGAGAGAGAAAAGAATGATAAAGACATTCATTTGATGTAGATGTTCTAGTTTTGACACCTGCATCAGGATACCCAATAATTAAGTCAGGTGTATGTGCTTTAGTCCACTTCCTTGCAGATGGAAGATTTTCTCTAGAACTGGATGCTCCCCCATGATCCATGCTATCTTCATCAACATTTTCTGATGCTCCCCCTGAAATTATGCTCTCTGAGTTGGATCCTTCAGAATTTGAGTTTCCAGAATTATCAGAACTTGGCCCATCAGAACTTGATGAATCAGAACTTGAAGAGCCTGTTGTAGGTTCTGATACTTCTTGAGATGTGGTTGTATCTTCAGTATGCTCCCCCTGCACATGTGCATCTTCCTTTGGCGTAGTCACCACAGTTTCAATAATATCAGAGTTTGCAGTATCAGGATTTAGACTGTCTGGAGTTACAGTATCAGAATTTAAAACTTCATTCTCAAATCTCAGCTGATCATGATCATTGAAATCTTCAAGTCCTGTAATCTTCTTATCATCAAAAGAGACATTGATAGATTCCATGACAACCCTTGTTCTTAAATTGTAGACTCTGAAGGCTTTTGTAGAAAGTGGATATCCAACAAAAATTCCTTCATCAGCTTTTAGATCAAATTTGGATAGCTGTTCAGGATGAGTCTTAAGAACAAAATACTTGCATCCAAATATATGAAAATACTTCAGATTTGGCTTCTTTTTCTTCACCATCTCATATGGTGTTTTTCCATGCTTGTTAATAAGTGTTACATTCTGAGTAAAATAAACAGTCTGCACAGCTTCATCCCAAAAGTAGGTTGGCAACTTTCCTTCATCAAGCATAGTTCGTGCAACATAGTAAGAGTTCTATTCTTTCTTTCAACAACTCCATTTTGTTGTGGAGTTCCAGGAGCAGAAAATTCCTGCTTTATTCCATGGTCTTTGCAGAACTCTTCTATGATCAAATTCTTGAACTCAGTGCCATTATCACTTCTTATGATCTTCACGGAATCTTTGACCAATTTATCCAGTTGCTTGATATGATCAATCAAAATAGATGCAGTTTCACTTTTTGTGTGCAAGAAATACACCAATGTGTCTCTGGTGAACTCATCCACTATGACCATAGCATATTTCTTCTTTGCAATAGACATGACATTCACTGGACCAAATAGATCAACATGTAGTAGGTGATAAGGCTCAAGAAGTGAAGATTCAGTCTTGCTCTTGAATGAAGATTTTCTTTGTTTTGCCTTTTGACAGGAATCACAAAGACCATCAGGAGCAAATATTGATTTTGGTAAACCTCTCACAAGATCTTTCTTGACTAGTTCATTTATATTGTTGAAATTGAAATGAGAGAGTTTTTTGTGCCAATTCCATCTTTCTTCAATTGATGCTCTACTTAACAGACAGATTGCAGAACCATCAGTACTTGTTGAAAGCTTGGCTTCATAAATGTTACCATGCCTATATCCTTTCAGAACAACTTTGCCTGTAGATTTGCTTACAACTTCAAAGTGTTCTTCAAAGAAATCCACATGATAACCTCTGTCACAGATTTGACTAACACTGAGCAGATTGTGTTTAAGTCCTGAGACCAGAGCTACTTTTTCAATGATGACATTCCCCATATTGATATTGCCATATCCCAAAGTTTTTACCATGTTTCCATCTCCATAAGAAACACTTGGGCCAGCTTTCTCTACAAAGTCTGATAGCAAGTCTTTATTTCCAGTCATATGTCCTGAACATCCACCGTCCAGAACTAGGATGTTTTTCCTGTTGCCCTGCAATCACAACGACCACTAATGATTAGTTTTTTGGACCCAAACTTACTTGGATCCTTTGGCCTTATTAAGTTTGTTAACATTTACAGTGGATTTAGCATCAGAATTTATGTTAACAGTTTTCTTATCAGCATTTACAGTATCAGACTTTGCATCAGAACTTACACTAGAAGGAATAATGCTAACTTTCTTTAAAGAAGGTTTTATTTGATAATAATCATAGTACAAACTATGATATTCCTTACAAGTATAAATGGAATGCCATAAACTACCACAATGAAAACAAAGATTTTGTGGCCTATATCTAACAGACTGACTCTTAACTCCTGACTTTGAAGGTAAGGAGTTTATGTTCTTATTTTTCCTGCAAAAAGAAGCCAGATGGTTAGAACTTACACAGTTATAAAATTTCTTTCTAGGAGCATTAGGAACAGGCTTATAATCATTACTTTTATTCACACCTTCCTTTCCATTCCTATTTTTCCTAGGTGGCTTTACCTTGTTTACATTCTTAACATCTTTCAACTTATGCTTAAGCTGCTTCTTTGTCATTAAGCCTATGTTTACTTCAGTTGGCTTACCCTATTTTGGTTTGTCAGAAGTTAATTTCTCTTTAACTTATGATTTATCAATATCAGACTTTACAACTACAAACTTAACAGGATTTACCTTTGGCTTTTGTTGAACAATTATAGGCTCAATCTCTACAGTTCCCTTATCATTCTTATCATCTCCATAACCTCAGCCCTCTTTCCAGTTTCCACTACTAAGAATATCCTGAATTGCTTTACCAGAGTTAGTTCAAATCCTGATAATCTCTCTTTCCTTTTTAACTTAGTTTTTAGAGATTCATTCATTTTAAGTACTTCATCCCTAACATAGAAAGCATCATCTCTATCTTTCCGAGTTTGATGGAACATGACTAACTCTTTTTCTAAATAATCATTCCTCTTTTTATAAGCAAGATTTTCAAAAGTTAATCTTTCATATGTTAAAGTTTGATCTCTATAACTAATGAACATGGTTTTAAGATATCTTCTCAACTCATTAATATCATCAGTATGAAAGGCATAAGTAGTTTGAGGTACCTTTAACTCAGCAGCATCAGAACTGCTATCAGCATTTGCCATCAAGGCATAGTTCACCTCACTTTCAGAATCTGAAGTGTCTGTCCAGCTTTTCTTCTTTGTGACAAGAGCCTTGCCTTTGTCACTCCTCACTTTCTTGCAATCAGGAGATATGTGGCCTTTCTCACCACAGTTGTAGCATTTGACATTTGTGTAATCTCCTCTGTCATACTTTCTTCCTTTGCCTTCAGATTTTTTGAAACTCTTCTTATCAGAACTTGCACCTTTCCTGGAAAACTTCTTTCCCTTTCTGAATTTCCTGTATGCAATCCTTGTGATTCCTTTCACCATAAGGGCACACAGCTTCATCATCTCTTCATCAGGATCCATCTCAGGTAAGCTTTCAGTTTCTGAGTCATTGTTAGGGCAAAAACACAAGCTAATATCCACGCAAGTATACGCGTTCACAAGTAATATAGAATACTTTCTAGTTCGTTCCCACAGAGACTCAGACTAAATTATTGTCTAATTAAACTCACTCACCAATGTATGATTACTTCTCAATGCTAAGACACTAACACTTAGAATTATTAACTAAATATTAACTACAATTAACTACTTAATTAATCACTTAATTAACATTTCAATTTATCAATAATAAAACACTCATGAGATCACAACTTCATTACTACTTCCTTCAATAGTCATTGTTATTTCCTTTAGCATGTGACAGTGATGATATTAATCGAATAACACGAAACTGATAAAAGCCAACTTTCATTGTACTAATACCATTCTACCAATCATCCACAATTAAGATAGAAGTTGAATAATCATCAATTATGTTGAGTTCCTATATGTCTACAGAAATTGACAACACAACGATTTAAGCACAAGTTATTCCTTTTGATTACATAGGGCAAATAAAACTGTTAGAGTTACCCACTAATCATGCACAACGTACATGAACCTATGCTAGCATGGCAAGTTCTAAATCTCAAGATCTACCATCGCTTCACAAGAGATTAACACCCTATCTTATATGTTCGCGATGCACATAAAACGAATACGCACAACCAATACTAGATATCATACAATCATCACACACTAAAGTATTAAACAATTAACTAAAGAATTCCATAGTAAATCCGTTGCAACCCCATGATCACGATTAGCCCATAATAGCACTTATCGTCATCATGGGTTCATATGAAATCATGATAAACAAACACAAGAAAAGAATAACTAAACTAATTATATTAAATCAGAGTACGTCACAAGAGTAAATAGGTTCAAAGTAAGAAAACTAGCATCCAACGTTACAACGAAACAAGAATCATAAGAAAATATGCTTCCTCTTCGTTGCCGTGTACTAAAACAGTCTTCTTCCTTATCTCCTTCGCTCCTTGCGTAATACCACGATCATCTTCCTTAAAAACGTCTCCAAATCTACTTATATAATAGTCCCATAAAACTCAGATTACATAGAAGTGGAAGCCAAATAGAAATAGAAGTCCTAAAACAAATTATCTTTTTTTCCGACCCTGCGCGGCCGCTCAGCATAGCTGAGCGGGCGCTCAGCTTTCTGCGCGGCCGCTCAGCATTGCTGAGCGGGCGCTCAGGACCCTTCTGGAAAATTCCTGAGTTTGCTCCGTTCCTTCGCTGTAATCTGCCCATTTCTTCCCTCTCTCAATTATGAACACATGCCAAGGCTTATTCTTGATGATTACTCCTCCGAAATGCAACTAATACCCTGAAATGCATAAACACTAGAAAAACGCATGAAATACACAAAATACTTGATTTCAATGCACCAATTTAAGCCATTTTAAGATGTTCTAAATGGTTTAAAATGCCACTTATCACACCCCCAAATTTAAATCGATGTTTGTCCTCAAGCGTCACAGACTCAAAAACAAATAAAAACATGCATGAATGCAATCTATATGAAAATGCAGCGATCCCCCTTACTACGAACGAACCAACCAAATTGCAACATCTCAACAAATGCAGTTAGACGACTAAAGATCAATAAACTCATGCAAACGGACATACAGCCAGAAATGTGGTGTGTGCAAATGCTTAACAGATATGCTTCGGAACTAGACCAATTATTATGACTCGACTATCCTCAAGGCAATCAGATGATTATACAAAGAATAAAAATTCTAGGCACAAAGTGACATACAACACTACAAGAATTCTGGAGCTTATTACGGAATCATGATTTTTATTCACAACACAAATGCTTATTTGACCGTGTAATGAGTGAGGTCCACAAAAGACTTATACAATGGTATCCATGTAATGAGCGTTAGGTTAGCGGATCCCAGACTCTAAAAGCCTTAGGTCACTAGGCACAAAGTCCCCTAAGAACTTAATAACTCGAATACCAAAGAGCCCATTCCTGATCAATTATGCATAAACACCAACAATTTTTTTTTTTAAATTTCTGAGCAAGTGCGTTTCGCTCCATCTTGCTCAACCCTAGACTACTCGCACAACATGCGAGCCGGCTACTAGCCATTTGACGCCTAGCCACAACTAGCAACAAATTCCATTTTTACTCCAATTTTTTCTTTTTCATGCCTTTATCACTAAGAACCTATTATCGAATTCTAAGCATAATAAATAGATTAACCTCGAAAACAATCAAATCATAACAACAATCTAGCCCTTACGCATTCTCTAAGACTTAGTGGAATTACAGGTGCTTCTAGCATGCATATCAACCTACACGACTTAATATCACTTTAATGCTATCACTACACTCGCAACAATATCACAATTCAGTCGATAAATCATCGCAAAAGGGATCATGGTAAATGCATGAGCTACATGACATGATAAACAAATAAAGCTATATAAAAAAAACTATATAGAATAAATTATGCAACTATATAAACTAAACTATCATGAATATGCAGCTATATGACACATACACAGTACTCCTTAACTACCACCCTCAAACTTAAAATCTTCACTGTCCCCAGTGAAGGTAGTAGAAAGGATCACAGGGTATACCTACTCGGAGTCATCATCATCATCACCCTCAGTCGGTGGAGTATCAGGAGGCGGGTATGCAGAGTCCTCACCAAAAACTGGCCACTGGATATCAGCTCCAAGGCCCCGAAAAGCAGTCCCCAACGCAAGGGTGAGCTCCTGAGCAAATCTGCTTTGCGTCTCGTATATGGCATCCATCCGCCATGAAAGCCTCCTATACTGGGTATCAGCCATCCCACCACCCTCCTGAGCTCTCGAAGAACCAGCCTCATCATGCCCAGGCCTAGCCATAGTAGCACCTCGTGCTGGACGCCCTCCTGGAAGACGATAACCCAGCCCATGCTCCTTGGGCTCACCACCGGTCCACTCCTGCATCCCATTCAGAGTCCCAGAATCAATCGGAGCCACCGGCAACTGTAACTGCTCATGAGCCGGCCAGTTCACTCCTACTGCTTGGCACAGCTTCATAACCGTGGATGCATAAGGGATGTTCATATGCTTAGCTCCCCTCAAAAACTTCAGAATTCCTTGGTAGATAAACTCACCAAGGTCCACATAGTACTCCTCATTAAGAATTCCCCACAACAACTGTGCTCTCTCAACTGTGACCTGGTGTGCATGCGAAGAAGGCAAAATATTAGCACAAATAAATGCATTCTATGCACGGGCATACCTATTCATAGCGATCGCCGGGAAGTGACGATACTCATTAGTGCCGGTCTTGAAGGTCCAAACTGTGCCCGGCCTACAGAGAGTCGCACAAATCAAATTCAAGTCAAAATCCTCAGCAGTCTTCTCATTCTAGTTTTCCTCCTCGGGCTTCCTCTCTCGCTGTCCAATCACACGGCGAATCGCCGCAGGGTGATAATCCACCGTCAGCCCTCGGACCACAGAAAACCCATTCTTTTCGGCCTTCGCGTTCGCATAGAACTCGCGAACCACGCTCATCGGCACTGCTTCGGGCGATTCACAAAAAGCTATCCACTCCTTCTCTACAATCATAGGTAGCAACTCACCATCCCTCCCCGATGGTAAAAACCCTCTCTCCTTCAGAATCGGCTTCCCCAAAAGCCTAGTGTACTCCTCTTCCGCAGCTCTGTCAGTCAACCGAGGCCTTGTAGCAGTACCCCTTGATGAATCAGCAGTAGGGACTGTGCTGCTGCTATCGATAGTTCGTGCTCTCTTGGGTGCCATTGATTCTCCAATAAAAGTGTTTAAGAACTGAGTTTTGGTGCTTGGGAGAGAGTTTAAGTGTAGGAAGTTTGTGGGAGATATGTAGGATATGTGTATGTATATATAGGGTGTGGAATAGGTTAAATTAGATTAGGGTTTGGGGATTAAGGGTTAAAATGATGGGGTAGTGGGAACAAATCGTGGGTTTATGGGCTAAAATATGTTTTTTTATTTTTTTTTATGCACTTAAATTTTTTTTTCTGGCAGTCGACCCCTGAGCGGTCGCTCAGCAAAGCTGCGCGGGCGCTCAGCTTGCTGAGCGGTCGCTCAGCAAAGCTGAGCGGGCACTCAGGGGGTCACTGAATTTTTTTTTTTCAGCCCCGTTTTTCTGATTTTTTTGTGTTTTTGGATAGGTTATTAACTTCTAAGGGTTCCTGTAACAACAAATCATGGGTTGCCTCCCACGCATCACTTCTTTTTCATCATTAGCTTGATGTTGCGTACCTTTCTCAAGTAGTCAACAAGATGGCACTAACCACTTCTCGGTTTGCCATGTCCCCATAGTAGTGCTTCAAACGCTGACCGTTAACCTTGAATGCTTGGTCCGGATCATTCTCAAAAATTTCCACCGCTCCATGTGGAAACACAGTTTTGATAATAAAAGGTCCAGACCATCTCGATTTTAACTTCCCAGGAAAAAGTCGGAGACGAGAGTTGAATAAGAGAACTTGTTGCCCCGACACGAATAACTTAGGATGTAGCTTCCTATCGTGCCACCTCTTCACCTTTTCCTTATACATTTTGTTATTCTCGTACGCTTGAAGTCGAAATTCATCAAGTTCATTAAGCTGAAGCATTCTTTTCTTACCAGCTGCATCCAAATCCAGGTTCAACTTTTTCAATGCCCAGTAGGCCTTATGCTCAAGCTCCGCAGGTAGATGACATCCCTTACCGTACACCAACTGAAATGGGGACATACCAAGTGGAGTTTTGTATGCTGTTCTGTAAGCCCAAACAGCTTCATCGAGCTTTAAAGACCAATCCTTCCTTGACGGACAAACAACCTTCTCTAGAATGCGCTTGATCTCTCTGTTTGACACTTTCGCTTGACCATTTGTTTGTGGATGATAGGCAGTAGCCACTCGATGATTCACATTATAACGCTGCATCATAGAAGTGAACTTACAGTTGCAGAAATGCGACCCTTCATCACTTATGATTACCCGAGGTGTTCCAAACCTTGTGAAAATCTGCTTATGAAGAAAATTTAGCACTGCCTTTGCATCATTTGTCGGTAAAGCTTTGACTTCTACCCATTTTTATACGTAATCGACTGCCAGCAAGATGTACTGATTATTGCAAGACGAGACAAAAGGCCCCATGAAATCGATTCCCCAAACATCAAAGACCTCGACTTCAAGCATCACATTTAACCGCATCTCATCCTTTCTCGTCAAATTTCCCACTCTTTGGCAACGATCACACCTTAAAACAAACTGATGAGCATCCTTAAACAAAGTAGGCCAGAAAAAACCTGCTTGCAGAATACGAGCTGCCATCTTCTCACCACCATAGTGTCCACCATAAACCGTGGAGTGGCAGTCTCGTAATATCCCCTCCATCTCACAGAACGGGATACATCTCCTAATGATCTGGTCAGCTCCCTGTCTAAATAAATATGGTTCATCCCACATATACCACTTCACCTCATGCAGAAACTTCTTCTTTTGAGCCGAGGTCAATTTAGGAGGCATTACATTGCTGACGAGATAGTTTACAATATCTGCAAACCATGGTTCTTCCTCCTGAACTGCAAACAACTGCTCATCCGGAAAAGATTCATTGATTAATGTCCTATCTTGTGAAGTAGAATCGGGATTCTCCAACCTAAAGAGATGGTCAGCTACTTGATTCTCAGTACCTTTTCTATCCTTGATCTCTAACTCAAATTCCTGAAGTAAAAGCACCCAACGAATGAGTCTCGGCTTCGAATCCTTCTTGGAAACCAGATAGCGAATGGCCGCATGATCAGTGAATACTGTTACTTTAGTACCAAGTAGATAGGATCGAAATTTCTCGAAACCAAAGACTATAACCAAGAGCTCCTTCTCAGTAGTGGTGTAGTTCATTTGGGCCCCATTGAAAGTCTTACTTGCATAGTAGACCACATGGAAGAGATTTTTCTTGCGCTGTCCCAGAACTGCACCTCCCGCATAATCACTCGCATCACACATCATCTCAAACGGTTCTTTCCAATCTGGTGCTGTAATAATTGGTGCAGTGATCAAACTCTTCTTGAGAGTCTCGAATGCTGCCAAACATTCATCATCAAATTTGAAAGGCACATCTTTCTCAAGCAAATTGCACAACGGCTTAGATATCTTTGAAAAGTCCTTGATGAATCACCGATAAAAACCCGCATGACCAAGAAAACTACGGATTCCTTTCACAGAATTAGGTGGTGGAAGATTTTCAATGACTCCCACCTTGGCCTTGTCCACCTCCAGACCCTTGTTAGAGACCTTATGCCCAAGAATAATGCCTTCACGCACCATAAAATGACATTTCTCCCAATTGAGCACCAAATTAGTTTCCACGCACCTTTTGAGTACGGCGCGAAGATTATTCAAACATTCATCATATGAATGTCCAAAGACGGAGAAGTCGTCCATGAACACTTCGACATTATTTCCAATCATGTCAGAGAATATAGCCATCATACATCTCTGAAAAGTGACCGGTGCGCCACATAACCCAAAAGAAACTCTGCGAAAAGCAAACTTGCCAAATGGACAAGTGAAGGTAGTCTTTTCCTGATCCTCTGGTGCAATACAAATCTGATTATACCCTGAATAGCCATCCAGAAGACAAAAATACTCATGACCAGCCAACCTGTCAAGCATCTGATCAATAAACGGAAGAGGGAAGTGATCCTTCCTTGTGGCTTGGTTCAATTTTCGATAATCCATGCATACTCTCCATCCTATAACTGTTCAAGTGGGGATGAGCTCATTCTTTTCATTTGCTACCACAGTGATACCTCCTTTCTTAGGTACACATTGTACGGGGCTCACCCACGAACTATCAGAAATAGGATAAATGATGCCTGCATCCAGCCATTTCATAATTTCTTTCTTCACCACCTCCTTCATGATAGGATTCAATCTGCGCTGCTGTTCAACAGTCGGCTTACTACCTTCCTCTAGCAGAATTTTATGCATACAATATGAAGGACTTATCCCCTTGATGTCTGCTATGGTCCATCCAATAGCCGATTTGAATTCTCTCAAAATCCTTAAGAGCTTGTCTTCTTCACTACCTGAAAGGTCAGATGAAATAATAACAGGTAAAGTAGATGCAACACCTAAAAAAGCATACCTCAAGTGTTCAGGTAATGGCTTGAGCTCCAAGGTAGGTGCTTCCTCTATTGATGGTTTGAGCTTTCCTTCAGCATTCTTGAGGTCAGAAGTACCAAGAGATTCAAACGGCATGTCCAGCTTTCGCTTCCAGGGAGAAGCGTTCAGATATTATAATTGCTCATTGCCATCTTCATCATCGCTGTCAAAATCCCCCACTAACGCCTTTTCCAATGCATCAGACATTAGCATGCGATCGAGTTCCGAAGTAACCGCAGAATCAATCACATCCACTTTTAAGCATTCCTCATCTTCTGTAGGGAATTTCATTGCCTTGAAGACGTTGAAGGTCACATCCTGATCTTGTACCCGCATAGTAAGTTCACCTTTTTGCACATCTATCAAGGTACGACCAGTAGCCAAGAAAGGTCTTCCCAAGATTATGGGAATCTTCTTATCTTCCTCAAAATCCAGAATAACAAAATCTGCAGGGAAGAAGAGCTTATCCACCTTGACTAGCACATCCTCCACTATGCCCCTTGGGTAAGTAATGGAACGATCATCCAATTGTAGAGACATGTATGTGGGTTTTGGATCCGACAAATCCAACTTTTTAAAGATCGACAACGGCATCAGATTAATGCTTGCTCCCAAATCACAAAGGCACTTGTCAAAAGTCAACTTGCCAATGGTGCAAGGAATGGTCAAGCTACCTGGATCTTTCAGTTTTGGCGGTAACTTTTGCTGCAGAACAGCGCTACATTCTTCCGTGAGAGCAACGGTCTCAAGGTCATCCAATTTCACCTTCCTTGAAAGAATACTCTTCATAAACTTCGCATAACTAGGCATTTGCTCCAGAGTCTCAGCGAAAGGTATATTGATGTGAAATTTCTTGAACACCTCCAGAAACTTACCGAACTGTCTATCCAGCTTTTGTTGCTGCAATCTCTTAGGAAAAGGTGGTGGAGGATAGAGCTGTTTCTCCCCTGTATTACCCTCAGGAAGAGTGTGTTCAACAGTAGTCTTCCTTGGTTCCGCCGCTTTCTCCTTTTGCTTAGCTTCTTCATCTCTAATTTCAGCTTCTCCTTCTTTTGTTTTTTCAGCATCAGCAACTTTTCCAGACCTTAAGGTAATAGCCTTGACTTGCTCTTTAGCTTTCTTCCTGCCTGGTACTTCTGTGTCACTAGGAAGAGTGCCAGGTTGACGATTGAGCACTGCATTGGTTAATTGACCGATTTGATTTTCCAAGGTCTTGATAGAAACCGCCTGACTCTTGCATAACAGCTTAAGTTCCTCAAAATCAGCACTAGTAGGTGCAGCTGCACTCCCCTGTTGAGGATATGATTGCCTTTGAGCATACTGCTGTGGTTGCTGGAATCCAGGTGGGTTAAACTGTTTACTCACTCCTTGCTGATATGGTGGCTGAATAGCATTCTGATTATTCCCCCAGCTGAAATTTGGATGAGTTTTGTTATTAGGATGATAGATCGCTGGCACAGGCTGCTGTTGTCGCTGATAATTATTCACATAATAAACAGATTCGTTGACAAGAGAACACTGATCCGTAGCATGAGAACCTGCACAAAGCTCACAAACCATAGCTATTTGATTAACTCCATATGTAGCCAGAGAATCAACCTTCATTGACAGCGCTTGAAGCTGTGCTGCAATAGCGGTGGCTGCATCAACTTCCAGAATACCTGCTACCTTACCAGGCATCATCCTCTGAATTGGGTTTTCATGCTCATTTGCAGCCATAGTCTCGATAAGATTATAAGCCTCAGTATAGCTTTTAGCCCATAAAGCGCCTCCAGCTGCTGCATCGAGCATGGGCCGAGATTGGGCCCCTAAACCATTATAGAAACCCGTGATCACCATCCAATCAAGCATTCCATGATGTGGACACTTTCTCAACATTTCCTTGTAGCGTTCCCAAGCTTCGCACATAGATTCTGTAGGTTGCTGCGCAAACTGAGTAAGAGCACTCCTCATAGCAGCAGTCTTTGACATTGGATAAAACTTCACCAGAAACTTTTGCGCAAGATCTTGCCACGTAGTGATTGACCCAGCTGGTTCAGAATGTAACCAGTCCTTAGCTTTGTCCCTTAGTGAGAATGGGAAAAGCCTCAGCTTGATAGCCTCATCAGTCACGCCATTATACTTAAAAGTGCTGCAGATCTCGACAAAATTCCTTATGTGCATGTTGGGGTCTTCAGTCGCCGCTCCTCCAAAAGAAACAGAATTCTGCACCATCTGAATAGTGCCCGGCTTGATTTCAAAGGTGTTAGCTTGAATGGCCGGATGAAGAATGCTTGACTGAATGTCATCAATTTTTGGTCGAGAAAAGTCCATAAGAGCTGGATCAGCTTGAACAATACGATCACCCATGTTTACTGGTTCTTTCCACTCAGTTCCTGAATCCGAATCTTCAAAATCTAACTTCTCCGGAATATCAAGAACTTCGTCTGTCTCCTCAGCTGTATCTAAAGTCCTCTTGCGAGTACGGGAACGAGTTTGCATAAACGCTCGCTAAAGTACCTAAAACACAACCGGAAATAATAAGTAACTACTACGTCCTAATCACTGAGTCCTAATGACCAATGATGGTAAGTACATAAACTAAACAAATACACCGAGTCCCCGGCAGCGGCGCCAAAAACTTGTTAGGGCGAAAACACACGCTAATATTCATGCAAGTATACGCATTCGCAAGTAATATAGAATACTTTCTAGTTCGTTCCCACAGAGACTCAGACTAAATTATTGTCTAATTAAACTCACTCACCAATGTATGATTACTTCTCAATGTTAAGACACTAACACTTAGAATTATTAACTAAATATTAACTACAATTAACTACTTAATTAATCACTTAATTAACACTTCAATTTATCAATAATAAAATACTCATGACATCACAACTTTATTACTACTTCCTTCAATAGTCATTGTTATTTCCTTTAGCATGTGACAGTGATGATATTAATCGAATAACACGAAACTGATAAAAGCCAACTTTCATTGTACTAATACCATTTTACCAATCATCCACAATTATGATAGAAGTTGAATAGTCATCAATTATGTTGAGTTCCTATATGTCTACAGAAATTGACAACACAACGATTTAAGCACAAGTTATTCCTTTTGATTACATAGGGCAGATAAAACTGTTAGAGTTACCCACTAATCATGCACAACGTACATGAACCTATGCTAGCATGGCAAGTTCTAAATCTCAAGATCCACCGTCGCTTCACAAGAGATTAACACCCTATCTTATATGTTTGCGACGCACATAAAACGAATACGCACAACCAATACTAGATATCATACAATCATCACACACTAAAGTATTAAACAATTAACTAAAGAATTCCATAGTAAATCCGTTGCAACCCCATGATCACGATTATCCCATAATAGCACTTATCGTCATCATGGGTTCATATGAAATCATGATAAACAAACACAAGAAAGGAATAACTAAACTAATTAAATTAAATCAGAGTACGTCACAAGAGTAAATAGGTTCAAAGTAACAAAACTAGCATCCAACGTTACAATGAAACAAGAATCACAAGAAAATATGCTTCCTCTTCGTTGCCGTGTACTAAAACGGTCTTCTTCCTTATCTCCTTCGCTCCTTGCGTAATACCACGATCCTCTTCCTTAAAAACGTCTCCAAATCTACTTATATATTAGTCCCATAAAACTCAGATTACATAGAAGTGGAAGCCAAACAGAAATAGAAGTCCCTAAACAAATTATCTTTTTTTCCGACCCTGCGCGGCCTCTCAGCATAGCGGGTGCTCAGCTTTCTGTGCGGCCGCTCAGCATTGCTGAGCGGGCGCTCAGGATCCTTCTGAAAAATTCCTGAGTTTGCTCCGTTCCTTCGCTGTAATCTGCCCATTTCTTCCCTCTGTCAATGATGAACACATGCCAAGGCTTATTCTTGATGATTACTCCTCCGAAATGCAACTAATACCCTGAAATGCATAAACACTAGAAAAACGCATCAAATACACAAAATACTTGATTTCAATGCACCAATTTAAGCCATTTTAAGATGTTCTAAACGGTTTAAAATGCCACTTATCAGTCATCATCAGTATCAGAACTTGATGATTCAGTATCAGACTTTGTGATGAGAGCTTTTCCCTTGCCTTTCCTTGATGCAGCTGTTTTGGGGGATTCCTCCTCAGCATTAAGAGCAACAGTCCTTGACTTTCTTCCATGCCTCTTGCTTTTTTGTTCCATCTCAAGTTCATGAGTCTTGAGCATCCCATAAATTTCATCAAAAGTTGTTTCTTCAAGAGCATAGGTGTCTCTTATAGCGGTGGTCTTCAAATCCCAATATTCAGGAAGAGCTAATAGGAATTTAAGATTTGAATCTTCAAGATCATATTCCTTGTCAACTAGTGACAAATCATTCAAGAGTTTGACAAATCTGTCATACAAACCAGTTAATGACTCATCAGGATTTGAGTCAAAGTGTTCATACTCTTGAGTAAGTATAGTCTTCCTGTTCTTCTTAATTGAATCAGTTCCCTGGCATCTTGTCTCCAAGGCATCCCATATGTCCTTTGCAGTCTTGCAGTTAATTATCCTGTTTGACATTATATTATCAATGGCACTATACAGCAAGTGTCGTACCTTAGCATCCTTAACAATTGATGAGATATCTTCAGCAGTGTAATCACTCTTCTCCTTTGGTACAGACTTTGCTGGTTCACCTGCAACTACAACAGAGAGTTTGGTTGGCTTGTGTGGTCCTTCATTGATTCTGTCAAGGTATTCTGGATCAGTAGTTTCCAGAAACATAGACATCCTCACCTTCCATATGGGATATTCAGATGGTTTCAGTATGGGAACTCTAATAGTCTCATATCAACTATGGATCTGAGTCTTTGGAGGTTCTTCAATTTTGGTGGGCTTAGTTGGAGTTTGTTCTTCTTTAGACATGATTGTTTTTGGATCTTAAACTATTTGTGTGTTAACAGATTGCTCTGATACCACTTGTTAGGTCACACACACTATAGAAGGGGGTTGAATATAGTGTTTATCACAATCAAATCGAATTAAAGAACTCAAGTAACAGAAAATATATTTTATTCAACACAATAAACTCTGTTACAATATGGAACTGTCCTCTCTCAGTGATAAACAACTTATCACGAGAGCTGCCAGGGTTACAATAAATAATAACTTCGATTATGATAACACATCTAGTGTAAACCCTATGTCTGTGTTTATATACTACACAGTTACAAGATAATCTCTAACTGATATTGAATATGATTCTGTATCCTAAAATATATCAATTAGATATCTTCTTTTCCAAGTAATCTATTTTCCATAGAAATCTTCTCCATGCATATCTCTTCTTTATTTAGTCTTGATCTTCTTTCCTTTCAATCAGCCTTTCCTTTACTGTTCGTCCTCCCGCACTTAAATTCTGATATCCATCTTCTAATAATTATCTCCTGATAATTTAAGTACTGATATCCTTAAGTTCTGACTTCTAGTAAGTGCTGATTTCATTAAGTACTGATATTTTCTGTTTGTTAAGATCTGAAAACTAAACATGAAACACATTAAACATGACATCTCAAATATATCTAACAGACACAAGAAGTTATCCCATCTAAACTTCAAGACTATGAATGAGCTTGTCAAGAAAGAACTGGTTAGAGGTATTCCTCAAGTGGAGTTTACTAAAGATGGATTGTGTGATGCCTGCCAAAAAGGAAAGCAGATCAAAGCATCATTCAAGAAGAAGCTTGATTCAACAATTGAAGAATCTTTGCAATTGTTATACATGGATTTGTTTGGACTAGTCAATGTGTTGCCCATATCAAGAAAAAGATTTTGCCTAGTAATTGTGGATGATTTCTCAAAGTTCTCTTGGACATATTTCCTAAAGTCCAAAGATGAAGCTAGTGAAATAATCAGCAATCACATAAAGCAAGCCAACAATCGCCCTGACTTTAAAGTAAGAAGAATCAGGAGTGATAATGGAACTGAGTTCAAGAATTCTGTGATGAGATCATTTTGTGAAGAGAATGGGATTATGCATGAGTTTTCTGCAGCAAGAACTCCACAACAAAATGAAGTGGTGGAAAGGAAGAACAGATCACTTATTGAAGCTGCAAGGACAATGCTTGAAGAATCAAAGTTACCAACATATTTTTGGGCCGAAGCTGTGAATACTGCCTGCTACACTCAGAATAGCTCTTTAGTTAATCAAGAAAAGCGCTTAACTCCCTACCAATTGTTCAAGAACAGGAAGCCACGCTCTAAATTTTCTTCATGTCTTTGGCTGCAAATGTTATATCTTAAGGAATCAAACTGATCAACATGGGAAGTTTGATGCTAAAGCATATGAAGGAATTTATGTTGGATATGCTGTGGGAAAGGCATATAGAGTCTATAATCTAAAAACCAAGATTGTTATGAAATCAATACATGTAATGTTTGATGATAAAAAGATTGAAGGACTGCAAGATGGAGATTTCCATGAAAGCCTCAAATTTGATAATATGGAGATGGTCAGTGATGACAGTGATGATGAAAGTGATCAAGAAACAGTGAATAAGGATAATGCAGAAAAATCTACAACTAATGAAGCATATAATTCAACATCTATTGAGTCACAAAATTCTTCATACATCGGGAGACAATCTGCCATATCCGTCGGGAGACAATCAGCTTCATCCGTCAGAACACAAAGTGCATCATCCATCGGAATATCAAGAGAAGCTGAAAGTCAGAATAGATCACCTACAGAAAGTTCCCCTTTCTCAAATCAAAGATTCACAAACTCAGGGGGAGTTTCTCATAATCGAAACTCAGTCAAACATCAAGACAACAATGAGGCCTCTTCATCTAGAGCTAATGTAATGTTCGGGAAATATTGTGTAATTATTTTTATCAACAGATTATTATTATGTGATTATTATGCGAATTTTGGTGAATTATTTGATGATTGATATTAATATTTGGGTGTTGATATTTGATAAAATTAGGATATTTTAAATTCTAATTATCCAGAATTAGATATAGATAATTTTGGTATTTTTCTCAAAATTTTTGGATTATTATGTGATTTTATAAGGATTATAGAATTAATAATGATTATTTTTACGTAACTATAAAGTTACTTTTAAAATCAGAAATCATCCCCCTTCAACCGTTTTTGCGTTTTTACAACCCGAAACTCTTCTGAAATCTCCTTCCTAACCTAATCTGATAATTCTGAACATTTTTCGTGTTTTGACTTTCTTGATCCGGGGTATGGTTTGACCTGTACGAGTCATGGCATAAAAATTTTGATACGCTAATTATTTATAGATCGATAAAACCCGTATTCTCGAAAGGCGAGGTGTTATTACCCTATTTTTATATAAAGTGTTTTATAAGGGTGCTTTGTGTTGATAATTATCCAAATCTGGTATAAATCATATCGTTATATAGTTACTTAGCGGTTAAGTAATCTATTTTCGGATCTGATATGTAAATGTAATTATTAAATAAATAAAATATGTGAGGGTTCTGTCAGTTATATGTTGCTATAGTATTAATTGTGTTTGATTGGTTGGGTGCGGATATTAATTGTATAATTAATTATCGAGCTGTATGAATTTGATTTGTTTTTAAAAGTGATTTTATTGAATATTTATTCTTATAAATGCTAAAATTGTTTCTAAAATTATTTTTCTTACCTTATAATTTTATTTATTATTTTTAGGAGTTTATAATATTTGGAAAGCAATATTTTATTGATTATTTATCTCTAAATGTTTTTCTAATTGCATTTAATTATAAAATCAGTACTTAATTCCAGAATGCTTCAAAAATCATGAAAATTTTATTTTATTAAGTTTGGAATATTTTGAGAATTTTAAAATTCTTTTGAAATTTTTTGAGATTAAATTGACCCGCGCATTGTTTCGTTTAATCCTCAAATGCGGGTAAAAGTTACGCTCCAGAAATGATGTAAAAATTTCAAGAATTTAATATCATTAGGTTTAAATTATTTTGGGGATGTTAAAACTATTTTGGTGACTTTTCGAATTAATGTTACACGTTAAATGCTTGTTGAATCGGCAAATTGCGACACAAAATTAAGTTCTCAGGACAGTTAATTAGATAAGGACTATAATTTTTATCAATTCATTTTCATCTCTCTCTCCTCTTCCTTTCACACAACAGTCTCTTTCCTTTTTTCTTCTTTCTCAATCAATCTCTCTTTTCCTCCTCACTCTCTCTCGTCTTCCCTCTCGTTCTTTCTATTCCCCCGACTTCCCCTCCCTGTGTGTCTCATTTGCTTTTATCCGGTAAGCCGCCGCCGGAGTTCCGGCCGGCTTTGGTTTTCGGGTGTGTCCTGTACTTGTTTGTATGTATATATGCTTGGTATATATATATGTATGGGTTGTGCTATGTTATCTTCTGCTTATTCTTTCGTTGTCGTCGCCGGACCTTTTTAGTTTCCGGTGACCTCGTCACCGCCGCCCGCGCGTGTGGCGCGTGTTGGTGGCGTGAGGTTTCCGGTAGTTGTCTACTGTTGTATGCGCGTATCCTGTGTTGTGTGTTGGTTCGATCGTTTAGTCCATTTTACTGATTAAATTTTTATTTCTGCAGAAAAATAATTGATTAATATCTGTGAAATAAAAGATTCTGCGTTGCAGGAATTAATTTAATCAGTGAATAATCGCGTTGGAACCCCAATTTGTATGGGTACCCGCGAATTTTTACCGCCGTCGGTGATGAACTTCGGCGAGCTGGCGTGGACGGTGATGATCTAATTTTGAGTCCTAATATGAATAAATTATAAAAATACGAATAAAAATATAAAAATGCGAATTATAATAATAACTAATTGAAATTGTGTGGTTGTTTGGGAATTACGAATTGTGGTTGTGGATTGTTGTTATTGATTGTAATTGACGTCGAATCGATTCGACGGGTAGGCCGATAAACAAAGAAAACGCTGCCCGATTTTCGGGAAATTAATTCCAAAAATACGGGAACGTAACCTATAATTATCGGGGATGTGGAACGAGGATATATATATATATAAATATATTATATGAAACCAAATTATGAGCCGTGACAAAATATTTTACAAATAATCGATTACCCTATTTTATCAAAACAACAAGTATACGTACTTTCCAAAAACAAATACCGATCGAGTTTCAAAGATGCGAACCATAATTGGTATGTGTATTTCAATAATACATATAAATACGAGTCATGTTTTGATATCAACTGGGTAGATTTGATAACAAGAACATGTTAAGCATAAACGATTATCTGAATTAGGGTATATCAACCCTGTAGGTCCTAGTCGGAAGACCCGGGGATTGACATCGGACTAAGAATGATCTAGTGGTTAGCCGTCGAGCTTAGCGAGGTTCCAATCGAGGACGTGAGTGTTGGGATCATATCCAGAATATGATAGTGGTTTGACGGTAAAGTTGAACGTCCAAGTCGAACCAAAGTCAACCAGTAATAGCAATTAAAGCTTATGTTAGTCCCTACCAATGCAACAAGAATTACAGAAAGGTGGTTTAATGGAATTTTTGAACCTTTTTGAAAAATTATAAAATGGTCTATCTTAATAATATATAAGTGTTTGATTTGCAAAGTGCGGAATGAGAAGTTAGTGAAATCAAAACAAAAGTAATTAAAAACACAAGTCTTTAAAAACTTTCTGGTGGATTTGAATGTATCCACAAGAGATATATATTATATCAAGAGAACTCTGTGTAGCAAGATTAGCTCACAGCTGCTTACAAATATAAATAACTAAGTTTACAGAGAAATGCTAAGAATACAACTTACAAATGTTTCTCTGAGAATTTTCTTGCTTAGAGTTCTTGTTGTTCTATTTTCTACTTCTTGGTTTATATATCACAAAGATTACAAAGTAATAAGACAAGATAATAAAACAAAACCTATCAAGTCTAATACTATGCTGCTTCATTACTCTGTTCCAACAGCTTCGAATATCTTCATAACAGCATGGAAATGGCAATGCTTCTTTGTTCTCTAAAACCCAGTTGAATAGGCTTCCACATTCCTTTTTCATACACTCAACGCATGTGACTGTATTGTTACTGTCAACTGATGTTTGAATTGATTATCTGTCGGGTACATGATCATCCGTCGGGTTGCCTTGTTGATCATCCTTCGAGTGGCATTGTTGTTTATCCGTCGGGTAGCTATCTGGCACTCGACTTCATTTCATTTATGCAGAATTACAAGACATCATCTATGTATAATTAATCAACCTATTCTGCATATCTAATTAAAGTCAACATGACTTGAGTGCTACTACAGAAACTAAACAAGGTGTATGCAGAAATGTGCTACAGACTCATTACTACACAAATTACTCACTCGATGGATAATCGATCATCATCCGTCGGGACTATATTCCTTATCCGTCGAGTGCTACATTTTTCACTAAGTAAAATCTACTAAGACATTTTGTTAATGAAATCATCAAGTTCACAACATATTCACAATAGCTTATTAAGGCAAGTATTCCTAAACTTCTTTTAAAATACTGTAAATATCTCTTCATTCCTATTCTAAGTTCAGAATAGTTAACTATTTTATATTTCACTGCAATTACTCTTAATTATGCAAGTCCCTTTCATTATTGTTCTTATATTATCGATTGCTCTCTTGAGCAAATACCCATTCTTTCAGGTTATTTGCGAACCCTGAATTGGGATGTATTGAAATCAAAATGATTTGACATCAAAATACTTTACGGGCTGGACGGTTATTATGATGACCAGTGATGAGCTGGATCCTATGGGTCGGGGATGGATCGGACCCTTGGGCCATAGTGCGTGGGTACCCTATATGTTGGTGGGTCTATGCAGTTGGGTATAGATCCGCACTGTATCGTGACTGATCAGCAGGGTATAGTGCATATGTTGGTTCTAGTGTCCAGTCTAATTTATTGTTAATAGCCATTAAAGACATTCTCTCTCGAAAAGTTTTATGATTCCAAAACCGGACAAAACCCTGATTCAGGAGATGAATCTGGGAATTTCTTATCACTTTTGATTTATAATTAAGGGCTGATAACAACCAATGTTTATTCGCTCAACTCCCTCAAATAATAGAATTGTTTAAAATAATTTAAAAATTTTGTCCGAAAATTTTCATTTAATGTTGATGTTTGGAACTCAATTATATACTTGCTGGGCATTTTTGACTCACTCTTGCTTTGTGAATTCTTATTTCTTTCAGAAACAGATAAGGATAAAGTGACTAGCTTTTGATAGACAGCAGAAGTTAAAGAGATCTCCACTGCAAGAGAATGAAGATGTTAGGAAAATAAGAGAAGGGCATTAGTGTGAAGGTAGTTAAATTTGTATTCTAGTTGTTGTGAATTATAGAAGGTTAGATTCTTGTTTCATACCATAACCCGTAATCGATCCGGATTGAATAGGGTCATTTGTATATAATTTTATGTCAGGTAAAGATTGTTTAGTGACACCAAATATTGACCCCGAATTTGGGCTGTTACAGCTAATCTACCTCAACAAAGGAAATGGACTAAAGATCACCCTTTTGAGCTCATCATTGGTGATGCATTTTCTGGAGTTCAAACAAGGAGAGCAACTCAAGAAGAATGTCTATATAGCAGCTTCCAA
Organism: Apium graveolens; assembly: GCF_009905375.1. Lineage (NCBI taxonomy): Eukaryota > Viridiplantae > Streptophyta > Magnoliopsida > Apiales > Apiaceae > Apium > Apium graveolens. The sequence continues at coordinate 209,286,687 of NC_133648.1, forward strand.
TCTAAGGAAGAACCAAAGAAGATAGAAGAAGCTTTGTTGGATCCTGATTGGATTTTAGCTATACAGGAGGAGCTAAACCAATTTGAAAGGAACAAGGTATGGAAGCTGGTACCCAAACCTAAAGGAAAGAATCCAATTGACACCAAGTGGGTATTCAGAAACAAGATGGATGAATGGCATAGTGGTCAGGAACAAAGTTAGATTGGTTGCTAAGGGCTACTGTCAACAAGAAGGAATAAATTTTGATGAAATTTTTGCTCCTGTTGCAAGACTTAAAGCCATCAGAATTTTCTTAGCCTATGCAGCTCATGCTAATTTCAAGGTCTATAAAATGGATGTCAAAAGTGCATTTCTAAATGGAGATTGGAGGAGGAAGTCTATGTCAGTCAACCTCCTAGTTTTGAAGATTCAAATTTTCCAGATTATGTCTACTATCTTTTGAAAGCACTTTATGGACTGAAGCAAGCACTTAGAGCCTGGTATGATACTTTATCAAAGTTTCTTTTGGAAAATCACTTCACAAGAGGTACTGTTGATAAAACTTTATTTTTTAGAAATGTTAATGGCTCTAGTATACTTGTTCAAATCTATGTAAATGATATTATATTTGGCTCTACAGATGAAAAACTTTGCAAAAAGTTTACCAAATTGATGCAAAGTAAGTATGAAATGAGCATGATGGGAGAACTAACTTAGTTTCTTGGTTTACAAGTTAAGAAAGTTAGTGATGGAATATTCATTAGTCAAACTAAATACATTCATGATCTTTTAAAGAAGTTTGATCTAATGGATTGCACATCTTCAAAAACTCCCATGACCACTATAACTAAGCTTAAACTAAACACTAATGAAAAGTCTGTGGATATCTCAAGCTATAGGGGCATGGTTGGCTCACTTTTGTACTTAACAACTAGTCGGCTAGATATAATATTTGCTACTTGTCTTTGTGCTAGAATTCAGGCTGATCCGAGAGAATCTCACTTAGTAGCTATCAAGAGAATTTTCAGATATCTCAAGGGAACACCAAAATTTGGCATTTGGTACCCTAGAGATTCTGGTTTTGATCTAACTGGTTATTCAGATCAGATTATGCAGGTTGTAAAATAGACAGAAAAAGTATAACATGAACGATTCAATTCCTAGAGAACAAGCTTGTGTCCTGGTTCAGTAAAAAGCAAAATTAAGTTTCCACTTCTACAGCTGAAGCTGAATATATTGTTGCTGGTAGTTGTTGTGCACAGATTTATGGATGAAAAACCAATTGTTGGACTATGGTGTATAAGTGGATATAATTCCCATTTTCAGTGATAACACAAGTGCAATTGCCATCACTGAAAATCCAGTACAGCATTCAAGAACAAAGCACATAGACATCAAGTACCACTTCATTAGGGAACATATGATGAATGGTACTGCGGAACTTTATTTTGTTCCAAGTGAATAGAAGCTTGCAGATATATTTAACAAGCCACTTGATGAATCCACCTTTTCAAGGTTGGTAAGTGAGTTAGGTATGCTTAATTATTCTTGAGTTATTTCAGATATTTTTGCAAGTTATAATGCAACCAGAAACTTAATTAATTTTTCTGTTTTAGATGAAATTTTGGCTAAGTCAAAATTTACACCCCGACGGATCCTCATTATCCATCGAGTTTGATCATTCATCGGAATATTATTTGTTAATAAAAATCAGTTACTTTTCAGGATTATTCTATAACCGACGGATAATTGGTTTATTCTCATCCGTCGAATTGTCTCAATCTTAGCCGTTAAAACTCTGAATGTTATCCATCAGGTATACTTACATTTTGTAAGTATAACATGACGGATAATTGACAAAAAATTTACAGTTTAGTTATTTTTAAACGGCTATTTTGGTCTATTTTGTTTGGTTACTTTATTTCACTTTATTATTTTTGACAGTTTATTTCTGAGATAGTATAAAAGCAGAATTCATTTTTATTCTATTCTTTTATCATTCTCAAATTAATTGCTCTAACTTCCTTTCTTCTCCAAAGCAAATATTCTCTCTACAAATTTTTCATTCTCTAACAATGGCACCAGTAGTCAAAATCATGTCTCAATCTGGATTTATCTATGAAAAGAACAACTTTGTAGCTCTTGTGAACAAGGAGATTCCACAGTCTGGAGAATTTCACAAGATGATAGATTTCGTGAAGAGCTGTAAACTCAGTTATGCTATGCTGGAATCACCCACAATCTACTGTGAAGTTATGAAGAAGATATGGAAAACTGCCGTGTACAACTCTACTAACAAGACCATAACTTTCACTCTTAAAGGTAAGCAGTTTTGCATTAATAGTGACATTATCAAAGCATGCTTTAGAATTCCAGATAACACCTCTACTGTTCCACACATAGATACTGATATATTTAACATGTTAAATTCTATGGGCTATGCACTTTTAACTTCTAAGTTAAGTGAAATTAGGAGGCTAGGTCTTAGAAAGGAATGGAGCTATCTGTGTGATGGAGTGACTAAGATATTTTCTGGTAAAATAAGCAATTTTGATTCTATTAACATCTGTATGCCTAACATGCTTTATATGCTAGTTACTGATAAGTACTTTAACTTCAGTGACTTGATCATGTTTGAGTTAGGTTATAAGTTAGGAGAACTTAATAAGAGAGGTAAAACTGTCTATTATGTTAGATTCTTTATGATTCTTGCTAACCATCTTATTGAGAATATTGTTGTTGAGAACCCAACCAACAAACTGAATTGTTGGGTTCAAGAAAGGAGAGACATTGCTGATCTCAACAGGGCAAGTCACCACAAAGAGGTGCCCCTGTTCTACTTTTCAATCATGGGGGGACCCCAGGTAAGTGAGGTAAACACCACTGTCTCCACTCTTCCAACCTCACACATTTCTTTACCTTCAAGTGTAGCTATGGCATCTGTGTCAATAACCCAACAGATGCCTTCCCAAGATACCAAAATAAAAATTTCAAAATCCAAAGCTAAGAAAGCCCCCTCTGGTTTCTTTCAAAGAAATCAGTTGCAAAATATACTAAACACAAAGAAGGGAGTGTGAAGGAGAGTGATCAAGGTGAGGGACAGGGTGAAAATAAAGAAACCCTAAAGATAAGGCTAGTGAGATTAGTGTACCTAAGCCTAGCCACACCACAGTTTCCCAACAAACTGTGATTGTTAACAAGGATATTAGCTCAATTCTAGTTTCATCCTCCCAAAAGGATGTTACTATTGAAACAAGCTCCCAACCAGGAGCACAAGCCAAGAGGGTTAGGGACACACGTTCACCACAGACTTATGCAAGAAAGAAAAGATCTAAAACCCTTGGGGATGCACAGGAAACACATAAAATACAAACTGGTGCTAAAGACCCAGTCACTGCACCATCTCAATGTCAGATTGTTGTGGCTCCAATAAATGTGGAGTCACATCCAAAATCATTAATAATTGAAGCTCCTGAAATAATAAATTCACCCACACACTCACTGGAAGTAGACATGATTCATACATCACTTCCAAATTCTCCATCTTTAACTCTATTGGAAAAGTCAAAATCCAAGCAAGTGAGCATCATTTTTTAGATGATTTGTTGGCTCACTTGCCAATTCTTTCTGAGTCTGTTGAGACATCTGTGCCCAATTTTTTATCAATCTGCACAGAGTCTACAATAGTCTCCACTCCAAGATCATTCATTTATCCTATCCCGATGGATATTGTTTATCCGTCGAGTAGTGATTGTATCCTGACGGATGTGCCTAACAGCAGTCATCCGTCGGATAGCCAAACTACTATCACGATGGGTATTCCTCATCCGTCGTGAGTCTCTGCACAACTTCAAATTCCTACAATCGTCACAAGTGCAGATGACTTAGTAGTAGTACAATTACTCTTAGGACTGAGGGAAGGGAGTGAATTGTGTGAGAGGCTGGGTTGCTCCCAGGAAAAAGGAAAGAAAATGAGTAACCAATACAGACCATTTCTTCAGGTCTGGAAAAAGTGAGTGAAAGGAGTCCTACCTTAGATGGTGAAGGTGAGGGTGTGAGGGTGGGAAGCCAAGGGGAGCCCTTGATGCAACAAAAGAGAGATTATGAGAGAAATGCAGGTACTTGAGTGATAAGGGTGAACACCATTGCTAGTGAGACAATGAATGTCAGTGATGCAGAAAGGGAGAGATTATTTCAGCAAGAATATCAAGGAGTCATAGATTCTATCTCCCTAGATGCTGAGATATTTACTCATCCTGTTACAGCTTATCAAACTCTAACTGTACAGGGCAATGAGGAGGCTGAAAAGATGCTCAATCTAGTGTACACAACTGCTTCTCTACAAAGAGCAAATGATGCAATCACTGTTATGCCATCCAATACTGGTAGTGATTTTGAACTGACTGAAGACTCTTTTGGGGATGCTGGTGGGGATGATGAGGAAGACAACATGAGCATAGGGGGAGATGCAGACATTCCTTCCTGGATGCTAACCAAAGAATGTTCATACTTACATCTCCGATCCACATTATTCAAGCTCATTCATGACACCCAAACAGCCATTCAATCATCCACAAATGCTAGCACAAAGAGATTATTTATAGCACATCTTGAAGCTCTACAATTGCACAAAATTCAAGCTCTCCAACACAGTCAAAGTGTTGATGAAATAAATCAAGAAGTTTCTGAAGTCAAACAGGATTTCATTGCAGGGTTGGATGCTAGACTTCCTGAAACCACCATGACTGAGATAGCTCAGAAACTGAGGAAGGAAGCTGATCTAAATAGAAAGGTTGAGGCCATGGACTCTAGATTATCTGATATGGAGAAGTCAATGGCCAAGATACTTGCTAATCAGGAGACTCATACTGCTCTACTCCAACAATTGGTGGATGTTCAACTCCCTTCCACTCAACAACTTGATGCTAACAAAAAGGGGGAGAATGGTTCATCAAGCGAAGGGGAGAAACAACTCAACATTCAAGTTAGCAAAGTAATTGTGCCAACAATTGCTTTCACTAAGCCACCAACCATGGACAGCATTGACATCATCAATCTGGCAGCAGCAAAACTGGAATCAAATGTCAAACTGCTAATGATTGATGTAGCAGCAGCTGAGTAGGAACTAAAAGAAAAATGGAGAAAAATAGATGCAGAAATTCAACAGAAATTTGGGCCAATTTAGAAACCAGACAAAATCTTTAATCATCACTCTTAAGTAAGCAGATTTCTGTGAATTAAATGAGTTTGAATTATCTAGAAAAGGGTCAAACTTCTTGCATAAAGTCTCCAAAGGCAAATCTGGTCTTGAAGCCTAAAAGAAACTACTCAAAGTTTTCTGAAAAAAATCCTATGGATACTGTGTATGAGTCACCTAGGTCAGATGAGAAGAAGCTGTTGGCTAGGTCAATTGCATTTTTCAAGGATCCAGCTAATTCAGTACTTAAAAGAAGAATTGCCAAGATTTACAGAAATGGTAAGGAAATCTGTGTGGTGGCTGGACACCATCAGTTTGTGGAACCTAAAAAGGAAGAGAAAGAAAGGATTAGGCAAGAAAAAAAGAAAGCTGCCTTAGATGCTAAGAAGCTCAAACAAAAGAAGGAGCAAGCTGCTATCTTGGCCAAACTTCAATCTGTGAAGACTACAACTGAGATTTCTGCACAACCATCGGTGATTGCTGAACCTCAAGATCAGAAAATGCAACAAGAACCATAACAGAAAAGAAGATTCAGAAACAAGATCCCCTCCAAAAGAAAATTGGACTTTAGTGATGAGGAAATGGAAGACTAAATTCCCAAAAAGTCTACAACTTCAACTCAAACATCCAAACCCTTAGTGGTATTTGAAGAATTCAAGGTGGTGGATCCAACTAGGAATATTTATGGTGAGCCCATAATTCCAAAGGATGAGCCAGTAGACTGGGATAGTTTTCCAATTCCTGAACTAAACTTTCCTATCTTTAACAAGCCAAAGAAAACAAACACTAGAGCAATCAAGAAAGTGAAGCCTGTGACTCTTAGATCCAAGACCCTAACCAAATCTCAACCAACAGTCAATAAGGAAGATCTCTTATACATCTGTGACATCAAGGAGTTCTCTGAAATAAACCTCTACTTGGAAGAATTGGAAGAAGTAAGAGGGATTGATGCTTACAGAAATCTCCCTGAAAGGCTAGTGTTCCAATACAAGGGAGGGAAAGAGATCACATGGCCACTTCACAGTATTCTTCAAAAAAGCCAATATGTACTGATAAAGGTCTATTCATCCTTCAAGAAGAACTTTGGATTTAATATGACCGCAAGGAGAATAGTCCTAAAGAAAATAGAGGAGCTAAGGAGTAATAGAGCCAAAAATGCACTTCTAAAAACTCTGTTTATTCCCTTCACAGGAAAGTGAGTTCATTTCAGGACTTATTGGCTCATAGAATTCATGGATGATAAGGGAGTTAGAAGATTCTTCAGACTAGATGACCAACTGAGTATCTCTAGCAATGAGACTCTTTTGGAAATGCAAGAAATGTTGGATTTATCTAAAGCTGATGAACTTGAATTTCACAGACAACTCCAGAATCAAATAGAAGAGAACAACAGGAGGCTTGGGAAGAAATCCAGACAATCAAGAAAATAGATTTATCTGCTCAGACTAGAGGAGCACCTTGATAATGATTGTGAGCAACTCTTTGTACACTTTGCTTTGTTCAATTTTCAATTAATATTATAGCACTTATCAATTTTATCTACTACTTTTTAATCTATATCTTTAGGGTGTTTTGTTATCATCAAGTTTCTCTTCATTTATGGCTACAATTCCAGTAGACATAAATTAGGGGAGATTGTTAGGAATATGTTGTGAACTTGATGATAAGTTAAACAAATCACCTTAGTAGATTTACCTTAGTGAATCTTGTAGCACTCGATGGATGATCTAATATAGTCCCGATGGATAAACTTTACAGTCCCGATGGATGACATATTAACATCCATCGAGTGAGTAGCTTATGTAATAATAAGAACTATAACACATTTATGTAAACAAAATGTATTAGTCAAGTAGGTTGCTAAGGGTTCTGTAAGTCATGTTAACTACTAGATTGGTATGCAGAATAGGTTGATTAATTATAAATATGAGATGTCTTGTAATTCTGTATAAGTGAAATGGAGTCAAGTGATAAATAGACACCCGACGGATAATCTACAAGACTCCCGACGGATGAACGACAAAGCTTCCTGATGGATGACAAGCATAGACCCGAAGGATGATCAAATTCAAATAGCTGTTGACAGTGACAACACAGTCACATGCGTCGGGTGTTTGTAAAAGGAATGTGGAAGCCTGATAAGCAGGAATTTGAGAACAAAGAAGCATTACCATTTCCATGCAATTGTAAAGATATTCAAAGATGCCGGAATATAGTAGTAAAGTAGCATGAAGTTAGACTAAATAAGTTTTTTTTATTATCTTGTCTTATTGTCATGTAAACTTGGTGATATATAAACCAAGTGTAGCAAGTAGAATAATTAACTAAGCAGATACATTCTCAGAGAAACATATCAAGCTATATCACGTAAGCATTTCTCTGTAGTTTAGTTGTTCAAACTTGTAAGCAGTTGTGAACTATCTAAGCTTCACAAGGTTCTCATTTGATATATATATATATCTATATATCTCTGGTGGATACTTTCAAATCCACCAGAAAGTTTTAAAAGCTTTTGTTTTCATTACTTAGTGTTTTGATTTCCATCATCTTTTTATTCCACACAACTGCTAATCAAACACTGTTATATTATCAAGTTAGAACTATTTTAAAATCTGAAAAAGTAGCCAGAATTATATTCAACCCCCTTCTGTAATTCTTGTTGTATTGTTAAAGAATAACAGTTCTTTAGAGAGGTGATATATCGTAAGTAAAATGACTTATCGATATCTTGAGTTCTCTATATGTGTATTTGAGTTGTCGAGGTCTCTAGTTCTCTACATGTAGAATAACTTGTCGACATCTTCAATTCTCTATATGGGCTTTTGACTTGTCGACATCTTGAGTTCTCAACATGAAGATTTTGACTTATCGATATCTCTAGTTCTCCATATAAAGAAATGAATTTTCGATATCTCCAGTTCTTTACATGGGCTTTTGACTTGTCGACATCTTGAGTTCTCTATATGAAGATTTTGACTTGTCAATATCTCTAGATCTCTACATGAAGAAATGACTTGTCGATACATATACATCTTGACTTGTCGAAATCTGAGATCTCTACATGTATGTTGACTTGTCGATATCTCTTGGGACTTCTCTATAAGTCATTTTGGACATCTCGACAGACTTCTCAATATCCCTTGATCTGTGACTTGTCGATATCTGACTCTGAACATTTATCCTAGACCAATATTATTCAAATCCAATCTGCTACACTTCTCTCTGAGGCATGATCAGGAATTGATCTTCTTCTAGAGTTTATTTTTTAGCTTGAAAGGTTTTTCACAGAAAAGGCCTCCAGCCTAATCTACTAAACATTTTTACAGACTCAAGGAATATAATTACAAAATACAAATATAGATTATCATACAACTTATTCTTAGGGCTGTCAATATGACTTGGTCTTGTTATTTACAGGATCGTCTTGCACAATAATCTCCCCCATTTTGTGAGAAGATCACTTATCACAAATTCATTCTTGATAACAAGACTAACCCCAAACTAATATCATTATAATGAGACTGACAAATTTACAAAGTAGATTTTTATATAATTTGCAGTTACATCAGTACATAGTTACAAAGCTTAACTAAATTTCTTATAACCAGGTTCTTTTCTAATAAGGTCCTTGAGTTTAACTAATACTTCAAGTTCTTCAATAATCTCAGTCCCTCTTAGAGCTTCCACCAATTTGAGCCATTCAGCTAATGAGTAACTCTTTAGCAAATAAATCTTGTACCTTGCAAACTTGTTGGTCTTTATGTTCAGAAAGTGTCCATCTTTAGATACTCTACTCAACCCCCTTACCTTTAGCTCATTTGATCTTTTCTCAAACATTTCAATCTCTTCAGCATATTTCCTTTCTCTTTTCTCCCTTTCAGCCTTTTACCTTGCATGCCTTATGTTCCTTTCTCTCAACCTATCATCCAATACCTTCTTCCTCATTCTTGTACTTGAATCCCTTGAATTCATCAAACTAATCACTCTCTTCAATTCTGCAGTTTAAAATATCTTAATTATTTTTTTGAGTGAGGTTTGGCTAGCTGTGATAGGTATTTTGAGTAGGGAATGAGTAATTGGCTTGTACAGGTACTTAGGCTTTTGGGTTTGGATTGATTTTGTATTTTTTTGATAGGTTTTTGGGTTTGAGTTGGTAGAGTTTTTGATACTTGAGCTTCTTGAACATTATGTTTCTTTTCTCCTCCTTCTCCATCCTTCTTCTTTGTCTTCCCATTATCATTTCCTTTCTTATCCTCCTTCCCCTTCTTCTTTTCATCCACTTTGCTACCACTAGTTTTGCTAGAGTGACTTGGATTTGAACCAGAAGATTTATGCTCATCTTTCTTCTGCATATAATCAAACAAATCATCTTTTGTGTTGATTTGTGTTCTAGGTAGCAATATGTCTGTATCCTTCAAGTATTTTTTCTCATAATTTTGATCGTTTCCACATCCTCAAAAATCTTGATCTTCTTCGTCTTCAATGATGTCTCCAAGATCATTATTAGCTTCTTGTTCCCTATGACACATTGTTTTGGAATTTAAAGTATTTACATTTCTTGGTGTTTGGCTAGATTAGGCCATTCCCTTGCTTGGCTGAAGGTAGGCTTTAGGAAATGCACCTATTTGACCCTTTTTGAGCTCATCAAGTAGGAGAGTGTCCTCTGGAATCACCACCTTTACTCTGTTGATAAAGATATCCAACTTAGATGCTCTTCTTGATTGTAAGAAAGAGAGAGACACCTGCATGCATCTGTCCACACCTGAGTTATTTATGTTGATCACTATTCCCTTTTCCCTGAAATTTGTTCCAGTCATCATCACCACCTTTAGGAAATTGATATTTTTATCCACAACCTTCTTGTAGGAGAAATGATTGAAATTTAGAGAGACTCTCAGGGCTTCTAGAAATTGATCAAGTTCCTTGTCAGGGCAAGGTCCCTCAGCTGCCATCTTGAGTCTATCCAATCCCACACTTTCCTCATTTTTGCTAGAGACTTGGATGGATTTTAGCTTAGACTCTCGTCCTTGGTCTTGGTGACGGGCATAGTGGAATGTGGAGGGATTTGGGTCTTTAATTGTTGAGTTGTTTCCCGAATGGGGAAGTTTAATGCACTCATAATAGCTCTCAAGGACACTGAGGTCTGCATCTATAAGTACTTCTGGGAGTCTATTAGAGATTTGATATCTTGTTGTTGATTGGAGACAAGGGATGTGAGCTATGAGACTTGAGTTGATAGAGAAGTGATGGAGGCTTGAAGATATGTAACTTGTGCTTGAAGACTTTGGATTTGGAGGTATGTGGATGTGAAAGGTATAAATTGTGGACTAGATGCAGACATGGTACCAAGTGAATTCTGGACATCATTCTTGATCTTCTTCATTACCAAAGCTGATGGTTCATATTTAGCCTTGTACAAATGATCCATCTTGACCTTGGAGTCATTATTCTAAGTAATTTGATTCTGGATCACCTCATGAAAGGCTATGAAAGATTCCCTCAATTTGGATACATTTTCTTCAACTGGTGCAAGAGAGAGAGCTTGAAGTCTGTCTGAGAATTTGTTGAATTTTGTCTTCATGTCCGAGAAGGTTGGCATGAGTTCATAAATCCTTTGATTTATCAACTTCTTCATTTCATTCTAATGTCCATCTAAATGTTTCTCCACTACTCTTCCAATATAATGAAATACTTTTAATTGAGCTTTGTACACTTCAGTGATGGCATCATACACTTTTTGAGGAGTGAGGACCTTGGCATTACTCCATAAAATGGTGACATAGTCTTCTCTAAATGGATGCAAAGCTTATTTGGCTAATAAAAAGGATGTGGAGAAAGAACCCCTTGAATACAATTATGTGGTTAAAGAATTCCCGGATGTATTTCCAGATAAATAACCTGGACTACCTCCGGATCGAGAAATCGAATTCACGTTTGATTTGACTCCAGGAATGGAACCAGTTTTAAAGGCTCCCTATCAGATGGCGCTTGTAGAGATGAAGGAATTAGCCACACAATTGCATGAATTATTATATAAAGGAGTTATTCGACCGAGTGTATCCCCGTGGGGTGCACCGATGTTGTTTGTGAAAAAGAAAGATGGAAGTGTGAGGTTATGTATCGATTATCGCGAACTCAATAAGTTTGTTATTCCCAAACAATCTAACAAAGAATTACAGAAGGGGGCTTGAATGTAATTCTGGTTCCTTTTTTTATTTCAAAAAATACCCTATCTCAAATATATAACAGTATTGGATTAAGCAAAAGTGCGAAATAAAAATGTTGAAGTAATGAAACACAAAATAATTAAACACAAGTATTTAAAAACTTTCTGCTGGATTTAACTTTTTCACCAGAGATATATATAAGATCGAGAACTCTGTAATGCAAGGTTTGCACACATCTGCTTACAAGTAGAATTACAAGGAACATAGAATTTTCACAGATATAGCTTTTTCTATTTCTCTTTTTGATTGCTTAATTTCCTAATAGCTACTCTTAGTTTATATATTACCAAGATACAAGTGAATAAGACAAACTAGTAAAACAATATGTGTCTTTGTCTAATCACATGCTTCTTCATTTCTCCATCCAGTATCTTTGATTTTCTTCAAGTAAGCATGGAAATGGAAATGCTTCTTTGTTCTCTAAAACCTGTAAATAGGCTACCACATTCCATTTGCATCTAATTAACCCATGTGACTGTCAAGTCACTATCAACTATAATTTGAATTAGAACATCAGTTGAAACTTTATTAGATCATCCATTGAAACTGTGTGGGATCATCCGTTGAAACTTAATTAGATCATCTGTTGAATGTGATTGGATCATCCGTTGAAACCTTGTAGAGTTAGCCGTTGAAAGTCTTCCATAGAAGTTAACTCTATTTCACTTATGCAAAATTACAAGGTAACTAATATATACAATTGGCCATCCTATTTTGCATATCAATCTAGTAGTCAACATGACTTTTAATATCCTACAACTTATAGATCTCTAAGGTGTTGTAGTATGTAGGAATGTGTTACAAAACTTATTAAGATATAAGATACTCTCTCATCGGATGTTAAAGAAAGTCATCCGTTGAGAGCTGTAAACACACTAAATTAAATCTACAAAGGTGTTTTGGTGAACTTATCATCAAGCCTATGACATATTCCTAACAATCTCCCCCAATTTATGTCTACTGGAATTGTAGGCATAAATTAAGAGAAACTTGATGATAACAAAACACTTTATAAATACAGACTGATTAATAGCAGATAAAATTGATAAGTGCCGCAGTTTATTGAAAATTATACAGAGAAAGGTTCATAGAAAATCTCACAAGCCATTTTCAAGGTGCTCCTTTAAACTGAGCAAATTTATCTTATTTCCTTGAATGTCTACTCCTCTCTCCCAGTTTCTCATTGTTCTCTTCAATCTGATGTTGAAGTTTCCTATAGAATTCAGATTCATCTTCATTATTCTGATCCAACATCTCTTCAATTTCCATGAGAGTTTCATTTCTTGAAATCTTTAGCTGATCTTCTAATCTGAAGAATCTTCTGGTGTTCTTCTCATCTCCATCATCCCGTATGGCCTCAAATATACTTTATCTCCATTATAGGGAATAGTTAAGACTCTTGGGAGTGCATTTGGGTCTCTCTAGCTATTTCTTATCTTTTCAATTTTGTTCAATATCTCTCTTTTGGCAACAACGTTAAACCCAAAGTTCTTCTTTATTGAGGAGAATATCTTCACTAAGAAAGAATAGCCTTCATTGAGAATTCTGTAGAGAGGCCAAGTTAGCTCTTTTTCACCCTTGTACCTGAACATTAATCTCCCTGGAAGCTTCTTGTGAGCATCAATAGCTCTTACTTCATCTAGCACATCCAAATAGAGATTTAGGTATGAGAACTCCTTGATGTCACAGATGTAGAGTTGATCTCCCTTGTTGACAGTTGGTTTGGGTTTGGCTAAGGCTTTGGATTGAAGTCTGACAGGTTTGGCTTGTTTGACTACTCTTTTCTTTATTTTTCTTGGTTTGGTTGGGATTATGATGCTTAGATCAGGGATAGGTAGGCTTTCACAATCTATGGGTTCATCCTTGGGAATTATGGGTTCACCATGGAAATTTATATCAGAATAAACCTTAAATTTAGCCTGCTCCATTGTGGGCAAGGCTGGTTGACTTTTAGTGGTAGATTGGATTAACATGTACTTTTCCTTTTCTTCATCAAAATCCAGCTTCCTCTCTGCTCTAAATTTCTATCTTGAAACTTTTATCTGCTTTGGTTCCTCTTGCTTTTCTTCACTCACAGGCTCATCTATCACATCAGGCTTTTCGGGTTATGTGGTTGCAGGCTTCTTAGCTTGGTTCTTGGAATCTAAGGCAACTTGCCTTTTTAGTTGTTTGAGCCTCACCTTTTCTTCTTTCTTAGCTTCTGCAAATTGTGGATGTCCAGCCATCACACAGATCAATTTTCCATGCCTGTAGACTTTAGAAATTCTCTTCTTTAAGACTGAGTCTCTTGGATCTTTGTGATAAACAATAGATCTATTAAGTAGCTTCTCTTCATCAGGCTTGGGAGTTGCATAGACTAGGTCTAATGGATTTTTCCTTGAATCCTTTGAGTAGTTTTTCTTTGGCTGTAAAATCACATTGGCCTGTAGAAGTCTTATTGCTGAGGGTTGACCCTTTTCCAAATTCCCTAAGCTCATTTCATTGATTGAAATTAGTCTCAATTGAGTGAAGTGTTTCTAGTTTATCAGGTTTTACAATTTGACCAAAATTCTTCTCAATCTTCTTGTGGTTACTTTAATTGCACTATAGGTGTCATGAATTAACTTAAAAAGTGTGGTTTAGAGATGTGAGTAAGTGCATTCCTTGTGCATCATCCATGATGGAATTTCTACATCTCCCCTAATGGCCATGCCATCTCCTTCATCATCCTCACCATCATCCCCAAAAGAATCTTCAGAAACACCAGAGGGATACTCAGAATCATCACCAGCTGTGGAGGGCATGGCATTGATTGCATCCTTAGCCCTTAGCATATATGTTGTGTGCTCCAAATTCAGAATCTGCTCAGCAGCCTCATTACCATGTTCAGCAAGAACTTGATATGCTGGATTATGGTGAGTAAACGTCTCAGCATCATAAGTGACATAATCTAAAAAAACTTGATATTCTTGCTGAATTAGCTGTCTCTTTTCAGCCTAATTAACATCCATTAATTCACTAACAATGGGCATTTCCCATTCAGCTGTACCTGCTTTTCTCTCATTTTCTCTCTGTTTTTACATCAAGGGCTCCCCTTGGCTTCCCACCCTCACACCCTCACTTTCACCATCTAAGGTGGGACTCCTCTCACTCTCTTTTGCCAAGCTGGAAGAAATACCTTGCTTTTGTTCACTCTTTTCCTCTCCTTTTTCCTGAGAGAAACTCAGCCTCTCACTATGTTCACTCCCTTCCCTCAATCTTAATAGTGATTGTACAAATACTAGATCATTTGCACTTGTAACAATTTTGGAAATTTCAAGTAATGCAGTGACTTTTAACGAATGAGCAACATCCGTCGAAGTAGTAGTTTATAAATTCAACAGATAATTACTGTTAAGCACATTCGTCGAGATACAATCACTCGTCGACGGATGAACAATATCCATCAAAATAGTGTAAATAAATGAATTTGGAGTTGAAATTATTGTAGAATCTATGGTGATTGATTTCAGATTGTCCACAAATTTCTCAATATTTTCAGAAAGAAATGGCAAGTGAGCCAATAAATCATCTAAAAGATGATGCCCACTTGCTTGATATTTTGGCTCCTCCAAGAGAGTTAAAGATGGAGAATCAGAAAATGATGTATGAATCATGTCCACATCTAGAGAGTTAGTGGGTGAGTATTGTGTGTGAGGTGCTTCAATAGTACTAGATTTTGGTTGTGACTCCATATTTATTGGAGCCACATTAATCTGAATTTGAGAAGGTGCTATAACTGAGTCTTTGACTGCAGTTTGCACAATGTGTGCACCCTATGTACCCCCAGTGTATTTATATTTCTTCTTTCTTGTGTAAGTTTGAGGTTGGTCTGTGTCCCTAAAGCTTTTGTCCTGTGCTCTTGGTTGAGAGCTATGTTCAATAGTCAATCCTGTTGGGATGATCAAATTAGTAATGCGCTTGATTCCTTATTAATCACTACAGTTTGTTGGAAAAAAGAAGTGTGGCTAGGCTGGGTTACACACACCTCTCTTTCTTATTCTTAGGGCTTCTTAGATGTTCACTCTGTCCCTCACCAGCCTCACTTCCCTTCACACTCCCCTCTATAGTTTTGGTAGTTTTTGAAACTAGTCCCTTTTTAGAGGAACTAGAGTGGGCTCTTTGAGACTTGGATTTAGAAACTTTTGTTTTAGTGGCTTGGGTAGGCATTTGTTGGGTCAAACTCACAGATGCCATAACCACACTTGTCTGCAAAGGGGTTTGTGGTAGGGGTGAACGGGGGTCGGGTTAGGCGGTTTAGAGGTAACAAATCGAACCAACCCAATTAATTCGGTTTGTTTAAATAATGGACCCGTTAATCAAAAAAATTATTTTCAACCCAACCCTACCCTTTATATATTGGGTCGGATTGGTTTGGGTTAAAACTCGAATAAAACTGTTTAAATATTTTTAGGAGTCAAAATTACAAATAATTTTAATCAAAAGTTGAAGTGTACCCCATAATTTAACAGAAGATAAAAATTATTGGATACTATGGGCCTGTTTGGCAGCCCACTTATAAGCCACTTATGGCTTATAAGCCCATACCAACTTATAGACGAGTGTTTGTCGACCTAACTTATAAGCTGAATTTATAACTTATAAGCTGATAAGTTGAATGTTAGTAACGACGTACTTTTTCTCAACTTATTTTGATTTTTTACTTATTTATTAACCTCAATTTTAAAATTTATATTTTTAAATGTTAATCTAACTTAAAATTTAAGAATTTAGATAATTATATTTAATAATTATGTATTTTTGTTCATTTAAGAGAAAAATATTTCTAACTTATAAGTAAAATTATCCAAACACTTAATTAACTTGTAAGTATTCTTTTACTTATCACTTATAATTCACTTATTCATTTTAAGTCGTAAGTTACTTATTTTCAGATTTCCCAAACGGGAAATATATATACCGTGTATTCTTCTAGTTTAAAGTCAATAACTTATGTTGTGTTACCTATAAAATAATTATTTTATTTTAAATATATTATTTATTACAATAAATTCATAAATTAAAATTTCAAATAATAACACTGTAATAAAAAAATCGGGTTTGAACCTTGACCCAACCAATTAAATTCGTGTTGACAAAAAATTAAACCAATTAATATTCGGGTTTTGGATAGTTCAGCTGCGTCGGCCGAAATACGGGGCGGGTTGGGTCGGTTTTGCAGTTTGGTCAATTTTTTGTTCACCCTTAGTTTGTGGTAGAGAAGTAGTAGAGACAGTGGAACTTATCTCACTTACTTGAAGCCCCTCCATGATTGGCAAGTAAATTAGAGGAACCTCACTGAGATTATTTGCCTTGTTCAAATCAGATATAACTCTTCTCTCTTGGACCCAACAATCTAACTTGTTTGTTGGGTTCACAAATGAGAGATCTTTAGAAACATGATTAGCTATCATGATAAAAAATCTAGCATAATAGATGTTCTTATTTCTCTTCTTGATATCTCCTAATTTATAACCTAACTCATACAGAACAGAATCACTAAAGTTATAATACTTATCACTAAGTAGCATGTAGAACATATTAACAAGTGAGTAAGTTACTGCATCAAAATTGCTTATTTTTCCAAAAAAGACCTTAATGAAAGAATCACAGAGAAAGCTCCATTCCTTTCTAAGGCCTTTCCTCGTAACCTCACTAAGCTTGGTAGGGTCAAGAGAATAGCCCATAGAAATAAGCATAGAACTTACATATGTATCTGTGTGTGGAACTAGTGTATTATTCTCAAGCAATTGAAAACATGCTTGAATTTCGTCACTATTTATGCAGAAATTATTATCATTTAGAGTGAAGGAAATAGTTTTGTCCTTTGAGTTGTACACTGTTGTGGTCCATATCTCTTCCACAATCTCACAGTAGATTACTGGTGATGCCTACATAGCATAGCTCAATTTGCAACCTTGAATGAAGTCCATTATCTTGTGATAGGCCTCAGAAGCAGTGATACTTTTGTTGACAAGTGCTACAAAATTGTTCATTTCATATACGAAACCATTTTGAGACATGATCTTTACAACAAGTGCCATTAAAGTGATGAAAGCAGTTATAGAGAAATGTTTTGAGTTTTGGAGATGAAGAGAGAGTAGAAATTGCTTGAGAAAGATAAAAGTAAAAATGAAAAAGAAATAATCTTTTATACTTTCTCAGAATCGAACGGTTAAAAATTAAAAAGTAAAAATAAAGTAACCAATGAAATTTGCCCAAAACAGCCGTTTAAAAATGAATAAACTATCGACATTCTAATGATTATCCATCGAAATATACTTATAGGCTGTAAGTAAATTCGACAGATGATACATAGAATTAATGGCTATGATTAAAGCAATTCGACGGATGAGGATTACACAGATATCCGTCGAGATAAAAAGTACAGAATAATATTTGATTATTTAATAAATATTGAAATTCAACAGATATTCATTTTTGACGGATAATGAACATCCGTCGAGATGTAAATTTTGATTTAACCAAAATTTCATCTTTGATAACAAACATCAAATTTAATTATGGCTGCATTTCAAATTGCATAGACAACAAAACAAATTTATGAATAATTAAGCATACCTAACTCACTTACCAACCTAGTAAAGGTGGATTCATCTAGTGGCTTGGTAAAGATGCCTGCAAGTTGCTTCTCACTTGAAACAAAATAAAGTTCCATAGTACCATTCATGACATGTTCTCTAATAAAGTGGTACTTGATGTCAATGTGCTTTGTCCTTGAATGTTGTATTGGATTTTCAGTAATTTCAACGGCACTGGTGTTATCACAGAAAATAGGAATCTTATCCACCTGTAGACCATAGTCCAACAGTTGGTTTTTCATCCATATAATATATGCACAAAAACTGCCAGCAACAATATATTCAGCCTCAACTATAGAAGTAGAGACTAAATTTTATTTTTTACTGAACCAGGATACCAGCTTATTTTCTAGAAATTGACAGGTTCTTGTTATACTTTTTCTATCAATTTTAAAACCTGCATAATCTGCATCTGAATAACCAGTTACATCAAAACCAGAATCTCTAGGGTACCAAATGCCAAGTTTTGGTGTTCCTTTAAGATATCTGAAAATTCTCTTAATAGCTACTAAATGAGATTCTCCAGGATTAACCTGAAATCTAGCATAAAGACAAGTAGCAAACATTATATCTGGCCTACTGGCTGTTAAATATAAAAGTGAGCCAACCATGCCTCTATAACTTGAAATGTCCACAGACTTTTCAGTAGTGTTTAATTCAAGTTTAGTTGCAGTGGCCATGGGAGTTTTTGCAGATGTGCAATCCATTAAGTCAAACTTCTTTAAAAGATCATAAATATATTTGGTTTGACTAATAAATATTCCATCACTAACTTGCTTAACTTGTAAACCAAGAAAGTAAGTTAGTTCTCCCATCATGCTCATTTCATATTTACTTTGCTTCAATTTGGAAAACATTTTGCAAAGTTTCTCATCTGTAAAGACAAATATAATATCATCTACATAAATTTGAACAAGTATATTAGAGCCATTAACATTTCTAAAGAATAAAGTTTTATCAACAGTGCCTCTTGTGAAATGATTTTCTAAGAGAAACCTTGACAAAGTGTCATACCAGGCTCTAGGTGCTTGCTTCAAAAAATAGTAGACATATTCTGGAAAGTTGGGGTCTTCAAAACTAGGAGGTTGACTGACATAGACTTCCTCCTCCAAATCTCCATTCACAAAAGCATTTTTGACATCCATTTGATAGATTTTGAAATTGGCATGGGTTGCATAGGCTAGAAAAATTCTGATGGCTTCAAGTCTTGCAACAAAAGAAAATGTTTCATCAAAATCTATTCCTTCTTGTTGACAATAGCCCTTAACAACCAATCTAGCTTTGTTCCTGACTACTACGCCATTTTCATTCATCTTGTTTCTGAATACCCATTTGGTGTCAATAGGATTTTTGCCTTTAGGTTTGGGTACCAGCTTCCAAACTTTATTTCTTTCAAATTGGTTTAGCTCTTCCTGCATAGCTAAGTCCCAATCAGGATCCAACAAAGCTTCTTCTACCTTCTTTGGTTCTTCCTGAGATAGGAAGCTGTTATATAGGCATTCTTCTTGAGTTGCTTTCCTAGTATGCACTCTTGAGGATGCATCATCAATAATTAATTCAAATGGGTGATCTCTAGTCCATTTTCTTTATTGAGGTAGATTAGCTCTAGATGAAGAGCCTCATAATTGTCTTGATTTGTGACTGAGTTTTGATGAGAAGAAACTCCCCCAGAGTTTGTGGATCTTCGACTTGAAGTTCGGGTCCTTTCTAAGTGTGATCTGTATTGATTTTCAATTCCTATTGATGGCTCAACGGATGTTGATCTTTGCCTCTCGACGAATGATGCAGATTGTCTCTCAACGGATGATGCACTTTGTCTCTCAACGGATAATGAATTATGTGCTTCATTTGTTGTAGATTTTTCTGCATTATCCTTAGATTTTATTTCTTGATCACTTTCATCATCACTGTCATCCCATGTTATCTCAACATTATCAAATTTGAGGCTATCATGGAAACCTTCATCTTGCCGTCCTTTAATATTTTTATCATCAAACACAACATGTACAGATTCTATAACAACGTTGGTTATGAGATTGTAGACTCGGTATGTTTTTCCAACAACATACCCAAAAAAAATATATTCATCTACTTTGGCATCAAACTTTCCATGCTGCTCAGTTTAATTCCTTAGAACATAATATTTATATCCAAAGACATGAAGAAAGTTTAGTGTTGGCTTCCTGTTCTTGAACAATTGATAGGGAGTCATGCATTTTGCTTGATTGACCAAGGAAATATTTTGATTGCAGCATGCAGTATTTACAACTTCTGCCTAAAAATATGTAGGTAACTTTGATTCTTCCAGCATTGTCCTTGTAGCTTCAATAAGAGATCTATTCTTTCTTTCCACCACTCTATTTTGTTATGGAGTTCTTGCTGCTGAAAACTCATGCATGATCCCATTTTCTTCAGAAAACAATCTCATCACAGAATGTTATGGTTTATACTGAACTATTCATTTGAAGTATATATTATTATAATAATCATTTAAGAATCTTGAATGCATGTTTTCACATTGTCTGTATATTATATATTATAGACAATCTAGTATCAAATGGGATAACAGAAGATTAGATTATCAAGCTCCTTATATAATATAATAAAGGTTCATAGTCTAAGTGGTGTTAGACAAACCATTAGAAGGGCTGAAGTATTATTTAGAAATAATATATCTTTACTATTTAATAATGCTTGTATACTTTGTGTATATTTAACGAGATTAAAATAGTAGAATAATTCCTTCTTTTATTCTGACAATAAAGAAGAACTAAGATTCTATGATATTATTATTGCTTAGGTTCTTAATCCGGATATAGTGATTGACACTTGTATTTAATGCACATGCCTTGATTCTTACATTAAGTAATTTATTTTAAATTGCGAATTTATGTATTGGGCAATGACATTATATACATAGTGAGATATTGACTATAAAAGGAAATTGTGTCCGAAAAATATATTCAGGTGATGATGTCCTCTTAAAAGCTCATAAAGATAATTGTGCTTTAATCCTGCAGGCAGATTTTTCTTGCACAATTGTAAGGTTGAGTGTATGATTAGGGATAAAAGATATTGATTAAATTAATTGTCAGAAATTAATTTAATTGATGGATAGGCGATATCTTAAAAATGGGGAATTTAATAAGCAAATAATATGGGATCCGAATTAAATAATTAATTAACGGCATTAGGAAAGGTAGTGCAAATATTAATTCTTTAGTGGATTGAATTAATATTTAATGACACTGGGCATGGCCCAGAATGTCATTGGGAGGCCCGACCTAATTGTCCATGATCCCTACTATAGCCTATAAATATTCCGATTCTCCCGAAGCTAGAGGTGTGCGTGAACTTGAGAAGATGAGAACACAGAAATGAAATAAGATCCTAGGGTTTGAGAGAGGCAGCCATTTTTCTCAAAGAGCCAACTAGGGTTTTGGATTTTCGGAGCTTCAAGGAGAGGTACACCTTGGGAGATCGAAGCCCACACTTTGTTCATGAAGAATCAGGGAATACAATAGAAGACATGGATTTCAATCGCTTGCGCCATAGCGATTAAAGTTAATGTTCTGTTTGCACTCTTTAGAGACATATCATAAAATGCAGGGCCGAGCTCATATTATCCCAACAATTGGCATCAGAGTCTGGTTTTTGGTTTTGCGTTTTATGATATGAAGTCCATGCCATAATTATGTATGTATATATATAGTGGTATGCTTGTATTGATTCTATGATGTAGGTTGATATTCACTATTATGGCCATGTTTTAATTATGTGTTTGGATCCCACGTGGTTTAATCGTGGTTATTTTGCTATGATTAAGATCCCATGTGGTTTATCGTGGTTTTGTTGTAAATCATGAGGGTTGATCATGATAGTTGTTCCTATTCTGGTTTTTCTGATGTAATAGAATAGACTTGGCCAAGTATATTAAGTTTATATAAATGTTTGAACGATTAAGCTGTAAGAAACAGAGATTTTCCGCTGCTGCATTCTATTTTCGGGGAGGTTCGCTGTTGTGGTTGCAGATTTTGCATATAATGTCCGATTTGGGCTTGCAATACCTTTTCGGAAATGGAAGAATGAGACGACATGCTGCAATAGATCTAAAGATCTAATCTATAGATCTATTGCCCTAGTTTTCAAGTCGTTTCGAGGATGTTTAGGCTTTCAACCGGGCTCCTGAAATTTTCGAGAAATTTTAAAGGATGATCAAGACATTCGTTGATCAAGACATCCGTTGATCAAGACATCCGTTGATCAAGACATCCGTTGATCAAGACATTCATTGATCAAGACATCTGTTAATCAAGTCATCCGTTGATGATCAAGACATCTGTTGATCAATACATCCGTTGATCAAGTCATCCGTTGATGATCAAGTAATCCATTAATCAGCTTATATGGAGCCATAATAGTGACTGTGCTTTATTATGTTTTACATAATTTCTGCTGATCTTGATTATTGCTACTATGAGTTTCTTGTCTGTGTTATTATGCCATGGGATACTAACCCTTAGCATGCTAGAATGGCATTGACATAGGAATGTATTAATTAATGCTTTAATCATGAAAGTATGTTGCTATGTTATTTGTTCTTTGTTGTTGACATAATACATGTGGAATTCGAAGAAATAACATAGGAAGATGCATCTAGATTAAAATCCTCAAAGTAAATACTAAGTGGGAGAGTGTTAGGAATATGTTGTGTACTTGATGATAAGTTAAACAAAACACCTTAGTAGATTTAATTTAGTGATCTTATAGCTTTCAACGGATGATCACTTTAACATCCGTTGAAAGGGTAGCTTATGTTTTAATAAGTGTAGTAGCACATTTATGCATATTGTAATGCCTTAGAGAAATAGACGTTGTAGAATGTTCTAAGTCATGTTGACTACTAGATTCATATGTAAGATAGGTTGGCTAACTGTAAATTTTAGATGCCTTGTAATCTTGTATAAGTAAAAAAGAGTTAAATGCTATAAAGATGCTCTCAACGGATATTCCACAAGGTTTCAACGGATGATCAACTAGAGTCTCAATGGATGATCAACCAGACTCTCAACGGATAATACCATAAAGTTTCAACAGATGATCAAATACAAAAGCAGTTGATAGTGTCTTGAAAGTCACATGCGTTGATTGTATGCAAATGGAATGTGGCAGCCTATTTACAGGTTTTAGAGAACAAAGAAGCATTTCCATTTCCATGCTAAACTGAAGATATTCAAAGATGCTGGATGGAGAAATGAAGAAGCATGTAATTAGAATAGAAACATTTTGTCTTATTTGTTTGTATTTTTATCATGTAACTTTGTGATATATAAACCAAGTGTAGCAAGTAGAACAGTATCGAAGTTTGTAAGCAATTACTAGAGAACTAGATAAAGCTATATCTTTAAAGAATATCTTTGTTCTTTGTAAGTCCAACTTGTAAGTAGCTGTGTGCAAATCTTGCATCACAGAGTTCTCAAATTTATATATATCTCTGGTGGAAAAGTTCAATCCACCAGAAAGTTTTTGAATACCTGTATTTGATTACTTTGTGTTTGATTTCTTCAATACTTTCATTCCGCAACTTAGCTAAGTCAAACACAGTTATATATTCAAGGTAGAACAGTTCTTAAAATTAAAAAGAAGCCAGAATTATATTCAACCCCCCTTCTGTAATTCTTTGTTAGATTGTTTGGGAGTAACAGAGAGAGAATTAATATGAAGTTAAATCCCATGGTCTCCATTATTATTTATATGTAATTTAACATAAAGACAAATATAAAATATATATATACGTCACCCATCATGGTATATAATTTATGGTGTCTAGAATGTTAAAAATTGTTAGAACAAACTTCTTAAATTAATAATGAATATTGGAAGGTATACATGTCACCCATTGTGGCATACCAAGTTTCATAGATTTCGGATAATTATAAGATATCATTTGATGGCATCTAGTATAATTATGTTTAATTTAAGATTTGATGATGGTATACACTTAGCTATGAAAAATAATATAGACCACCCCAAAGTGGCGTATTGTTTTGTAATAGGACCAAAGTAATATTTGAACAAATTTAGGTTGTATACATGTCACACATCGTGGTGTACCAGAAACTTATGGTGTTTAAATGTTAGTGCACTAATTTTAATAATTGTTAGAGGAACCAATAGGTCTTAATATTTAATGCACCTTTTATGTATTATGTGATGTTTTTATGCATGATTCTCAAGTTAGAATGGGCTTTAAACCACTGTTCACCATACTTAGGGATAACAAACTTACCAGACCTAACTATATTGAATGGAAACGAAATTTGGATATTGTGTTGACTACTGAGGAGTACAAGTTTTGTACTTAAGAACCCAAGCCAGATCAGGCTGCTACTGATGCTCCCGAAGATAAGAAAGAGTATTATAAGCGATGGATTAAGGCTGATGAGATATCGCGATGATATATTCTGGCCGCAATGTCGGGTGTTTTGCAGCATCAGCATCAGTCTATGGCCACTATGGTGGATATGTTCTTTAATCTCAAGGAACTTTTGGAGATCAGAATAGGGTTGCTAGGCAAGTAGCCATGAAGGCTTTAATGAACAGTCAGCTGGCTGAAGGAACGCCTGTAAGGGATTATGTTCTCAAGATGATGTTGCATCTGAATGTGATAAAGATCCTTGGTGCTGAACTTGATGGGGAAATCCAGATTGACATTATCCTTATGAGCTTGTCCAAGAGTTTTGGGCAGTTTCTCTGAATTACAACATGAACAAGAGGTTGTATAGTCTCGCGAAACTCCTGACAGAACTTCAGGCAGCTAAAGGACTATTTCAGAAAAGTGTTCAAGTGAATGTGGCTGAGAAAGCATCTGCTTCTAAGCCGAAAGGTATTAAAAAGAAGAAAAAAGCTCAGACAGAAAAAGTTATGAAGGGAGTGGGAGTTCAAGGTGGTGTGAAAAAGCCTAAGACAAAGTGCTTCAGGTGCAAGCAGTCAGGTCACTGAAAACAGGATTTTCCTCTTCCTAGGAAGTCAAACAATACCGATATGTCTCTTTCTCTAGTTACAGAAACATATATAGCGGCTATATCTACGAGCACTTGGTGTATAGATACATGAGCCACTGATCATGTTTGTAATTCTATGCAGGAATTCCAACTATCCAGAATGCTTAGAGATGGTGAGATATACGTGTTCATGAGAGATGCTAAGAAAGTAGCAGCAGTTGTAGTAGAAGTTATTAATTTATTTTTTGGTTTTGATAGGATTTTGGTTTTAAGCAATTGTCTTTATGTGCCTTCTTTAGGAAAAAATCTGATTTCGGTTTCTAAGCTTGCTATGGATGGTTATAATGTTTGTTTGGATCGTAATGTTTTTATTATAATGAATAAACAAATTATATGTTCTGGTACATTACATGATAATTTGTATATAATTAATCCTAGTCAACCTGCACTGCAACTACAATATAGGGAATTGAACAACATGTCTTCTACATCTACTAAAAGAAAGGAACCTTCTAGTTTGAACCAAACATATCTTTGCCACTTGAGATTGAGTCATATTAACTTAAGGAGGATTCAAATACTGGTAGTAGACGTGCCTTAAAGCTTATTGGCAGTGGATCCATTTCCAGTTTGTTAATCCTGCTTGGAAGGTAAAATGACTAATAGGAATTTCAAGGCAAAGGGGAACAGAGCCAAAGATGTGTTAGAATTGGTTCACACTGATTTATGTGGACCTATGAATATCCAACCAAGAGGTGGTTATGAGTATTTCATCACATTTATTGACGATTATTCTAGATATGGGTACGTTTACTTGTTGCGCCGTAAGTCTGAGTGCTTTGAGAAGTTCAAAGAGTACAAAGTTAACACGGAGAAGCGACTTAATAGAAGTATCGTCACTACCATCAGATCATGGTGGTGAATACTTGCTTGGAGAGTTTAGGGAATATTTATCAGAAAATGGGATAGAATCCCAGTTAACTATACCAGGCACACCCCAGCAGAAGGGTGTAGCAGAGAGAAGGAACTAGACTCTTTTAGAGAGTGTTAGATCGATGATGAGTTATTCATATTTACCCAAGTCATTTTGGGAACATGCCTTAGGAATATCAACTTATCTTCTTAACCTAATAACTTCTAAATCGGTCCTAAAACCCCTTTAGAATTGTGGACCGGGGACAAACCGAGTCTAAGACACATTCAGAGATGGGGTTGTCCAACACATGTGCTGAACAAGAACGCGACTAAGTTAGAATCTCGTATAGAAGTAAGGCTGTTTGTAGGCTACCCCATAAGATTGAAAGGTTATTTATTTTATAGTTCGAAGAATCAGGATGTCATTATTAGCACCAATGCTAGATTCTTAGAGCAAGACTATATAATGAATTACAGACCCATGAGTAGTATCATTTTAGAGGAACTAGTGGGAGGTATAAATAATACCCAGAGACCTATAGAACAAGTAGAACAACCACAATAAAATGCACAACCTGTCACCAATACTGCACCAGTGCCTCATCGTAGTGGGAGGGTTGTTCGACAGCTTGATAGATTCATGTTTTTGGGAGAGTCTTCGGATTTGGTCTCTGGTGAACATGATGATGATCCCCGGACATACGTAGATGCACTGAAAGACAAAGATGCAGATCTTTGGTAAAAGGAAATGGAATCTGAGATGGAATCGATGTATTCTAATCAGGTCTGGGAGCTCTTGGAACCACCCAAAGGTATAAAACCTATTGGATGTAAGTGGATCTACAAGAAAAAGAGAGGATCAGATAAAAGGGTAAGAGCCTGAAAAGCAAGACTTGTTGTGAAAGTGTATACTCAGAAAGAAGGTATCGATTATGAGGAAACCTTTTCACCAGTGGTAATGCTTAAGTCAATCCATATTCTTTTATCTATAGCAGCTCATCTCGATTATGAGATTTGGCAAATGGATGTCAAGACAGCTTTCCTAAATGAAAGTCTTGAAGAAACCATCTATATGCAACACCTAGAGGGATTCATTAAGGAAGGCCAAGAGCATCTTGTACATAATCTTAAGAGGTCTTCTTATGGACTTGAAGAAGCTTCTAGGTATTGGAACATTCATTTTGATCAGGCGGCCCAATTGTATGGTTTTGATCAAAGTCCAAGAAAAGCATCCATGTACAAGAGATGTGAGGGAAATGCAGTGGTTTTTCTAATGTTATATGTTGAAGACATTTTACTCATTGGAAACAATGTTAAGATGTTGTCTTCAATAAAGGCATGGTTATTCAAACAATTTGAAATGAAGGACTTGGGTGAAGCAACATACATCCTTGGGATCAAAGTTATAATAGATTGCAGGAAAAACATGTTGGCTTTATCTCAAGAACCCTACATGGATGACGTATTAGCTCATTTTAACATGTAGGACTCCAAGAAGGGTAATTTACCTTTCAGACATGGATTTTCTTTATTAAAGAGTCAGTTCCCTTCGACACCTAAGGAGATAGAGAACATGAAAGCAATTCTTTATGCTTCGGAATGTGGAAGCCTAATGTATGCTATGTTATGTACGAGACATGATATATGTTTTTCTATGGGCATGGTTAGCCGATACCAGTCAAGCCCATGACAGGAACATTGGAGTGCAGTAAAAACAATACTCATGTACTTGCGTAGAACTAAGGAGTATATGTTAGTTTACAAGTCCTCAGATTTGTTGCCTCTGGGATATACCAATTCAGATTTCCAGACAGATGAGGATAAGAGAAGTCCACCTCAGGATGTAGTTTTACTTTGGGAGGTGGAGCCGTAATATGGAAGAATGTGAAGCAAAAATGCATTGTAGACTTAACCATGGAAGTCGAGTATGTGGCAGCCTCTGGGGAAGCCAAAAAGGTTGTATGGTTCTGAAACTTCCTGCTAGATTTGGATGTAGTTCCTAATTTACCATGGCAAATCACGATTTATTGTGATAATACTGGTGCTGTGGTGAATACCAAGGAGCCACGGGCCCATATGGTAGCAAAACACATAGAGCGTAAGTATCACCTCATACAGCAGTTCGTTAAGCGAGGAGATATTATTGTGATTGATAAGCATCAAAGGATAAATGGGCAGATCCTTTTATGAAGAGTTTACCAACTAAGGCTTTTGAGGAGCACGTGGAAGCGATAGGAGTCAGACACTTGGTCACATAGTTATATAGTTGGTAGTGGATTGATTGTAAAAAACACTGATATACTCAAAGAATAGCTTGAGTATAAGTGGGAGATTGTTAGGGTTCATACTGAACTATTCGTTTGAAGTATATACTATTATAATAATCATTTGAGAATATTGAATGCATGTTTTCACATTGTCTGTATGTTATATATTATACACAATCTAGTATCAAAGGGGATAACATAAGATTATATTGTCAAGCTCCTTATATAATATAATAAAGGTTCATAGTCTAAGTGGTGTTAGACAAATCACTGGAAGGGCTGAAGTATTATTTAGAAATAGTATATCTTTACTACTTAATAATGCTTGTATACATTGTGTATATTGAACGTGATCAAAATAGTAGAATAATTCTTTCTTTTATTCTGACAATAAAGAAGAACTAAGATTCTATGATATTATTATTGCTTAGGTTCTTAATCCGGATATAGTGATTGACATTTGTATTTAATGCACATGCCTTGATTCATAGATTAAGTAATTTATTTTAAATTGCAAATTTATGTATTGGGCAATGACATTATATACAGAGTGGGATATTGACTATAAAAGGAAATCGTGTCCGGAAAATATATTTTGGTGATGATGTCCTCTTGAAAGATCATAAAAATAATTGTGCTATAGTCCTGCAGGCAGATTTGTTCTTGCACAATTAAAAGGTTGAGTGGATAATCAAGGATAAAAGATATTGATTAAATTAATTATCAGAATTTAATTTAATTGAGAGATATGTGATATATTAAACATGGGGAATTTAATAAGCAAATAATATGGGAGCCGAATTAAATAATTAATTTACGAAATTAGGAAAGGAAGTGCAAATATTAATTCTTTAGTGGATTAAATTAATATTTTATGACATTGGGCATGGCCCAGAATGTCATTGGGAGGCCCGACCTAATTGTCCGTGATCCCTACTGTAGACTATAAATATTCTAATTCTCCTTAAGCTAGAGGTGTGCGTGAATGTGAGAACACGAGAACACAAAAATGAAATAAGATCTTAGGGTTTGAGAGAGGTAGTCATTTTTCTTAAGGAGCCAGCTAGTGTTTTGGATTTTCATAGATTCAAGGAGAGGTACACCTTGGGAGATCGAAGCCCACACGTCGTCCAAGGAGAATCAAGGAATACAGTAGAAGACGTGGACTTGAATCGCTTGCGCTATAGAGATTAAGGTTAGTGTTCTGTTTGCTCTCTTTAGAGACATATCGAAAAATGCAGGGCTGAGATCATATTGTCCCAACACAGAATTCTTGAACTCAGTTCCATTGTCACTCTTGATTCTTCTAACTTTGAGATCAGGATGATTGTTGACTTGCCTTATGTGATTGATGATGATTTCACTAGTTTCATCTTTAGATTTAAGAAAATATGTCCAAGAGAACTTTGAGAAATCATCCACATTTACTAGGAAATATCTTTTCTTTGAGATGGACAACACATTGACTGGTCCAAATAAATCCATGTGCAGTAATTATAAGGGTTCTTCAATTGTTGATTCAAGCTTCTTTTTAAATGATGCCTTGATTTGCTTTTCTTTCTAGAAGACATCAAACAATCCGTCCTTGAGAATTCTACTTAAGGAATGCCTCTTACCAAATCTTTCCTGACTAGTTCATTCATAGTCTTGAAGTTAAGATGGGATAACTTCTTGTGTCATAGCCAACTTTCATCTTGACTTGCCTTGCTGAAAAGACAAGTGACAGATTCTGCGTTTGATGAGTTGAAGTCAGCTAGATACACATTTCCTTTTCTCACTCCAGTGAGAACCATCTTGTTGCTTTTCTTGTTGGTCACAACACAGGCTTCAGAGTTGAATGTTATTGAGTTTCCCTTATCACAAAGCTGGTTGATACTCAACAAATTATGCTTGAGTCCATCAACTAAGGCAACTTCCTCAATGATGAAATTGTCTTTAGAAATTAAGCCATATCCCCCAGTATAACCCTCGTTGTTATCTCCAAAAGTGATACTTGGGCCAGCTCTCTCCTTGAACTTACTACGCAAGGTAGAATTTCCAGTCATGTGCCTTGAGCAACCACTATCCAATTACTAAAGATTCTTTCTATTTCCCTGCACACATCAAAACCAAATCAAGTTGAGTTTGGAACCCATGTTTCCTTGGGTCCTGTCTTGTTAGCCTTTTTCTTAGGTTTCTAATGCTTGTTCTCATTTGACTTAGGTATCTGAGATTCATCCTTAGTCAATTGAGTAGAACCTTTAAAATCATTCATCATAACAAAACTATCATGCACAGGCTGGTTAACATGGAAAGGCATATTCTGTGCAAACATGTTATTCCAGTAAGGCATGCTAAATGGCATTTGAGGCATACTAAATGCAGTATAGTATGCATTTTGTGCAAATGGCATATTAGCAAATTGTGAATTCAAATTATGTGCATGCATAATATTCACATGCATTATGGGCATGTTAGGAAATGAGGGAGGTGTAGACATGGATGCAGGCAGAACAAGTTTGCAATTAATAGATAAATGATTAACACTACCACACTTCACACAGACTTTTCTAGGTGCATATTTATCAGGTGTGTAGTTGTTATATTTGTTAATTCCTACTTTTCCATTCATATTTTTTTTCCTTTTAGATTCTGCTTTAACCTCAATCTTTTCCAATATGTCATTCAACTTCTTCATTGACAGGTGCCCCACATTGACTCTCTTATTTTCTTTCACTTGACTTGTTTCTCCCGAAACAAAGTTCATGGAAACTGATCCATATTTCTCATCTAACTTAGCTAGTTTGACTTTGCTAACGGGTTTCCTTTCTCTCGATGGATGTGGTTCTTTGTCTTTCGACGGATAATTCTTTTTATCATTCGACAGAAAATCATCATTATCCGTCGAATCCACATCCGTTGAAAGTCCTTCTTCCAAGTTAGAATTCAGTTTGTCCTTGCTCTTTTTACAAGCTTCTTCACAGAAAGACTCTATACCTTAAACTTTAGTAATTTGAGCATGGATATCTCTAGATGATTTCCAAGATTTAATTATCATGTTCTCGTTCAATCTGCTTTCTTAAAATTTCCTCTTTCTTTAAGGATTCAGTCAATTCATCTTTTGCAATCTTTCTCTCTACCTTCAGTTTCTCAAACTCAACAAATTGAGTTTCTAACACATTGTTCTTTCACTCAAAAACAAATTGTTCTCTTTAATCTTAGTGTTTTCTTTAGTGAGTGATTTGAGTGTAACATGCAGATGATATAATTCTTTTGACATGTCATTTATAGCATCATTACACTCAGCTTTAGATAAATATGCTAGATTAGTGGTGATTACCTGATTACTGGATCAACTGACCTCTATTTCTTCTGATTTGTCCATAAGTGCTAGATTAACATAGTTTATATCCTCATCCTCATCTAATCCATCAGTAGCCCAGTCATTTTCCTGAGTTAGAAAAGCCCTTTCCTTCTGTTTGAACAACTCAAAGTATTTTTTCTTGTAAGCCACAGACTCAAACTTTATTCTATTAGAATCAGGCTTTCTGCATTCACTTGCAAAATGACCACTCAAGCCACACTTGAAACGTTTGAATTTTGACTTGTCAACCATGTTTCTACTTGGCTTGGATGCTCCAAAATTCTTCTTGAATTTGAGCTTGGAAAACCTTCTGGATAGAAAAGCCAGATGTTCATCTATGTCATCCACATCATCTTGACTAAGACGGTCTTCATGTTCAGCTACTAGCCCTTTTCCTTTGCCTTTAAAAACTCTAGGGTTTGGTGAAGATTCCACAGCTTCTACCTTCACCTCTTTCTCTCTCTCTTGCTCAACAACCAATACAATGGATCCTCTCTTCTTCATTCCTTTTTCCAACTGCTCATCCTATTCTATCTCAAGCTCACAGGTCTTTAGGATTCCATATAGTCTATCCAAGGTGATTTACTTGTAATCTTGAGAATTTCTAAGAGAGACTGTCATAGGCTTCTATTCCTTTTGTAACGCCCTCTAGACCCGAGGTATAAGTCTGGGGGTTACTAGATAATCACCAAACATGTACAATCTGATTAACAAATAATAAAGAAAGAATCTAAACCCCTTTTAATACTAACCAGGACCTTTTTAGGTTGAAGTATGAAAACAAGAACCATTAACTACTTTATTACAAACCAAATTCAAAGTCTCACAAACTCTCTTTGTTACAAACCATTGTCCAACCAGTTTTAAACTATTTTCATCTTTTATTCAAACACACACACACACTAACTATCTACACTCCACATGTTCGGGCAACTCAAAGCTTTCTTCCTGGATTGGGATCAACACCTTGGGTATGAGAGGATCCCGAGGCTTGACCCGCTTCTTTACCACTCGAGTCATGATGGGTTTCATATTCCTTCTTAACTGAAAATAATAAGGTGAATAACAACAAAAAGGGGTGAGCCAAAAATTGCTTAACAAGTCCGCAAAAATATAAATAGTGTTAAAGTAATTTAAATGAATTTGTAACCCAGATATATCTGCAAATATATAACCTCGCGAGAATAGAAAGAAGGCCATTACTGGCGCATACAAATGAACTAAACTGGACACAAGTTCGCATCTATACCCTACTGATCAGCCAGGATACAGTGCAGATCTATATCCCACTATATAGATCTCGTTGGGCACCCAGGCACTACGGCCCCTCTCAAGGATCCGATTATGTCCCGGTCCTTAGGATTAAGTAAACTTAATCCCCAAAGTATCATTATCCAATCCATGGAATAGCAAACGAAACAATCGGTATGCTTTGACATATTCTAATCTCCAAAATATATCAATAATTGTGAGTAATAATTGGAATATGAATAATGAATTCAAATGAAAAGGACAAATCAAGAATCGAAATAAAATATGAACGAGAATCAAAAGAGTGCAATTGTAATAAGAATCTGAAGAAATATCACTATTCTGAAAGTAGAATAGGGGAAAAACTTGCCTTCTGCGCGACTCACTTCAAATATGTCACCTTCGTCTATCACCGACTCAACCTGCCCTGCTGGCTTAGCTTTTGTTAGAGAAATAGACTGGTTTAGTTATTTCGTACTTCAATTGCATCTTAAATCGACTTCACATCGTTCCTATTGCCTACCCATGCGCTTATGACTGACTTGTATATTATATATTAACAAGTAAGACTCGATTAACCACATAATACACATAAGCACGTAAGCACATAATAATTTTAATAGTTAAATTAATTTTTAAAATCAAATTTGACTCGCTGATCGCTCAACTGATCATCCTCTGACTCGTTTCCCATTTTTCGGAATTTTTCAGATTCGTTTCGGCACGCGATTCGACTAATAATCAAACGAATAACAAATTCAACTAATTTCTAGAAGAAATTAGGCTTTAATATTATTTTTAATGAAAAGAATTCATTTTTCGGAGTCAAAGGCCTTTCGTTTCGTTTGAATCGGACTAACGGTTTAATTATTATGAATTAAACAAGATTTAATTAATTAATATTTAATTATAAATAATTAATTACAATTAAATAATCCTTAATTATATTTTTAAATAATTATTTAATAATTATTGTATTTTAAAATAATTAATTAGGATTAATTATAATTTATTACAATTATTTATAAATTATTATTACTTACTCGATTATATCGATTATTTACAAATAAGTAATCGATACAACTAACTTGTAATAACCCCAATTTTTGGAATTTTTGAAACCCTTATGAATAGTGATTTTGCCGATTAAGCTGAATAAGAAAACTTTTCATACCACACTATGTAAGGGTTCTTTTATTGATCTTCTGAGATATTATTAGTACTCTATGTGGTATATAAGTGTATGTAAAGATCGTCAGAATCCAAATCCGAACACTTTGATTTTTCCCAAAAATCCACCAGATACCGAAGGAATTGAGTATAAGGTAACATGGTTAAAGGGAATTAAATTCAAGGATTATAAGAGAAGATCATTAAAGGATTATAAGATATTGAGAAAGATTTAGGGGAACCCAAGTAATTAGATCCCGGATGTGATCCCTCAAACAACGAAAGAGAACAGAGTTAAGCGAACCGTAAAACAAATAAACGACCAAGGGACAAACACATACAAGTAGAATGGGAAGGAAGCTTCCAATAAAAGCTAAAACAAGTGGTTAAAAGAGAAGGTGACATCATCAAACCTTAAGGGAAAGACATGTGGCTTGGAGGTGAGGTCATCCAAGTGATGTCATCACTTTATCAAAGCAATCTCCACCAAGTATTCATTTCACAAACACCAAATTCAAAAGCAACCAAAACAAACTCATTTCTCTTCTTCCCCCATCTATTGCTCTCGGCTTTTCCATGAAAAGCAAAGGAAAAATTTCAAAAATCAAGCTACACACCTTCATAATTCAAGAGGTTTATTTCTTTAGCTTCCATAATTCATAACTTAGATGAGCCATAAGTTTAAGCTCAAGATTCCATGTTTATCATAGCTAATCAATTCATCAAAGTTCTTGGTGAATAGTGTTTTTCAAGAACTTGAAATTTTGTTCTTGAGTTTTTGTTTAGATTAAGCTTTGGTAAGGACTTTCAAGGGTGATTCGAAGCTCCTTAGTTACTTTTACTCACCAAGGAAGGTATAATCTCATACCCTAGCCCTACTTTTATATATTTAGAGTTTTTGTGTTTGGAATGGTTCATGAGAAGCTTGATTATTGTGTATTTAGAGATGTGTTGGTTTTGTGATGTGTTTGGAGTTGTAAATCTTGTTGATTAGTTAAAGAACTTAGGTAAGCTTTTAGTTCATGATTGGGAAGTAGTGTAAATTGGAAATATTGAGTTGTTGGGGCTGTTTTAGCATTGTATGTATGAAGTTTGGTTGTATGGTTGAATTGTGGTTGATTGGTGGTTGATTTGGACTAGGATAAAAATTGGTAATCGCGTAAACATAGTTATCGTAATGTCCGATTTACTTTAGACTGTTTTGTTCTTAACATCAGGACCCGAGAACTCACTGTTAGGTTTTGACCACTGCCATGATTAGATAGTTCATGTTACGAGCTTCGTTTTGATATGTGGTTCGTTTGAATCCGATGTACGGGTTAGGAGAAACGACCGTTTTAAGTAACGACATTTTGCGAACGAACCATTACCCCTCGCCTTACTTTGAAACCTTGGTTAAGGACTATAAATGACTAATTGGAGTATGAAACATTTATGTAAAGTGGATTAGGCAGTTGGTAAGGTGCTCGCGAAAGAATTGCCTTAAAACTCTTAATGGTTAATTTATTAAAAATGGTGAAGCCGAGGGTACTCGAATGACTTATGTGATTCGTTAAGCGTATAAGTTACCATAAGTGAACGTTAGAGTTCAATTGGTTAAAGTCTAGTTTCTTAAGCGACCGGGGTTTAATTACGACTTATGTTGTTGTTCATAGGTTATCGGACCCACTCTAAGCTTAAGTCTACCCCGGAACACTCAGGCAAGTTTCTACCCGTTATACTGTTGTTGTGATGTAAATATATGTATATGCATTATCTTGTGATAAGTACATGATGTTATTAGCAAATCTTGCGATATATTGGAGCATGCTGATATGGTATATATGCATGTCTATTTCGTAATCTTGATATCTAATTGTTGATTCAATTGCTTATAAGTTGCATAATACCAATGCTAGAGATAAGTAGTAGTTGCGTATACCCTTAGTATAGGGGACCCAAAGGTGAACATTTTCTAAACCAGGAGTCGATGTTCCCGAGTATATTATATATATTTATATATATATAGATATAGTTTTCAAAACTATTAATCGAATAAGGTTTATTCGATAACTTTATTTTTATTAATGAATATTACTTTGAATATTCATTTGAGGACTTATGACTCGGTTTATTTTATTTAATGAATATTATCTTGAATATTCATTCGAGTACTTATGACTCCGCTTAATTATTAAATAATATTCTTTATTTTATTAAAGAATAATGTTTCGATAATCAAACTTATTTTCGATTATTCAAATAAAGATCGTACTTGCGTATATGTATATCTTTGGTGATTTATTATTCATTTCAAGTATGAGTTTTAAAACTTCTACTTCAATTATTTTTATAAAGATTATCCTTCTGGGAATATTATTTAAATAATAATATTCAGATATTTTCTAATATATCGGGACTGATTTATTTCATTAAATCAGCATTACTCCAAACATTCTTAAAAATGTTTTCGAGTCTTCAAAATGATTTTTAAAAGATTAGAGCGGATCCCAAAACTCATTTTTATATTTAATATCTTCCTTTCGAAGGGGATTTAAATACTCGCTCAAAACCTGGGGGGATCCGGCTCAGTGGTGTATTTTACATTCGCAACAAGGTTGCTGTTTCGAGAAAACATCTTGATTACTTGCCCATCGTTCGGGAAGTAAGTTCATCTATTTGAGTCGGCAAAAGCAACATGGGCTCAGTGGGCGTCCATGAAAGTGTAAGTGGCTCAGTGGGAGTCCATCAAATGCATAAGTGGCTGAGTGGCAGTCCAACATAAGGTCCTATTGCGGCCAGGGTGATGACCAGTGGGGAATTCGTCCATCTACTAGTAAAAAAGGTTACTTATTGGTATATTTGCCTGATCAGCAAGATATCAGGTTTATGCCAAGGTTTTCTCCTTTTCAAATTCATTGGATATTGCAACTCTGTTTATAATTTTCATAACAGAGGTTTTCAAGGAGTGTATGAAATGTATATATATATAGGTGTATATATATATATATCGGGACTTAATGAAGTATCTCGTAACTTCATTTCTTTTGAATGATATTTCTAAGATTTAATTTATTCAAACCTTTTCTTGTAGTCTCATCTATGTGATGAACTTTTGAAACTGATTATAACTTGAACGGTGGTAGTTCAAGTAGTATTTGGAAAAGATATAAGTATATTGGAGTATCTTGTAACTTCATCTTTTAAACTTATATCTAGTTAATGACTATCTTATGCATGACAAAGATTTTCAGAAAAACGTTGAGACAAGGTTAGATATATGAGATCACCTTGCAATGATATTTTTATACAGTTATAAACTGGAACTCTGTGTATCTTATGCATGGCAGAGGATTTCAAAGATTTCAAAAAGTATATATGTATATATATACTGAATATTTTGCGACTTGGTCGCGTTACGATATCAACTTGGTTCATTTCTTCTTGACCAAGACTTTCATGAGTACTATGAGAAGGCTCATATATTGTTAATCATTATACATATTATTTTGCTGGGCTTGTTGCTCACCCTTGCTTTCTTCTTTCATCACACAACAACAGATAGACAAGATGAACAGGACTAAGCTCCCAATTTGTGAGCGGATAGGAAACGTTCCGCAGTTTCCTATAGGCGTTGATGCCGCTGTAGCTGAGGTAGAAATTACCAATAGGCTAGGCTTTCAACTTTTGTTGTATCGGACTTATGTATATTTATGAATTGTAATAATGGAAAGGAAATGTAAATTTATTCAGAAACCCTTTTTATGGTGAAATGGTTTATAATTGTGGAATAAAATGACTTGTGTTATATTTTGGTATTCATCTCTGAGACTATAACTTGTGGTGTGCGTGTGTATATTGCGGGGTCACAGTACGTAGTAGTTGGTTGACTGTTAAGATTAAGTATTGATAAAGGAAATGGAACTCGTGACAACCCGAATCCCCGACCCCGGATTTAGGGGTGTTACAGAAATGGTATCAGAGCTAAGCGTTATAAACCTCAGAGATGATATGACGTTAAGATAATAAGTTCACTAAGATAATAAGAACTCTTGCCAAGTTCATAGTCGGGCTACCTAACGTAGTACTGACAGTTAAAACCCTTATGGGAACCCTTATAAATATCGTGATAGAGGCGTAGTTCGTTATCGTATATGGTAGCGGGACTCCGAACCTTGAGATTGAGGAGCAACAACGCGATGATGTTTTATTAATAATTGGAGATCGGATTGTGGATCCGATAGAACGTCCTGACGCAGGACCGGATGATGTTCATATTGAGGATGTAGCGGTTGAGGATGTTGTCCTAGAAGGGATTGTTGCTGAGGAGGATCCCGTGGAGTATCCTAATATGAATGAATAAAGGACCACTGAGGAATTGATGACCATGGTTAGGGGAACTACCAGAGGTAGGATTGGCCGGTCACTACCGGAGGTTCGTTCAAGTTTGTAAAGATAGTAGCCCTTTAACGCGGCTTACTCGTAAGACTGAGAAGTTTGAATGGACAGAGAAATGCGAGAAAAGCTTTTAAGAACTGAAGCAAAGGTTGGTGACGGCCCCTATGTTGGCATTGCCGGATGGAAAATGAGATTTTGTGAAGTGTAGTGACGCTTCGCATAAGAAATTAGGGTGCTTCTTATACAGCACAACAAGGTAATCGCATACGCGTCAAGACAATTAAGGGAATATAAAATTCGATATCCCCACCCATGAGCTTGGGCTCGTGGCAATAGTTTTGCCCTAAAGATTGGAGGCACTACTTGTATGGAGAGAAGTGCGAGATTTACACAAGCCATAAGTGCTCTAGTACATTTTCACGCAGAAAGAGCTCAACATGCGCCAAATGAGGTGGTTAGAGCTAATCAAGGATTACGATTATGAGATTCTTTATCATCCAGGGAAAGCCAAAATGGTGGCTAATGCCCTTAGTAGAAAAGAAAAACTCAAGATGATATTGTCTCTAAGAGAGTTGATAAGAGATTTTGAGAAAATGGAAATAGAAGTGAACGTAACCGGAGCCGGTACCGAAAAGCTGTTTGAGATTGCAATACAATCTGAATTATCGGAAAAGAACATATTGTGCCAGAAAAAGTGATGAATGAAGGCTGAGAGCCAACAATTAGATAAAAGATTAATACAGAGAAAGATGATAAGGGAATACTGAGGTATTCCTACAGAATTTGGGTTCCAAATGTTCAAGAGCGTAAAGATGAGATCTTAGATGAAAGCTAGTTTGAGGAATAAGATTTAGAGCAAACCCTGAACGTGATAGTCAGGGAGGTCGCCATCAAGAAAGAAGGAACCCATAATATAATGAAATGGAAAACAAGGATCTTAATGTATAAAATAACCCCGATTATGGGAGAAGGATGAAACATTTTATACTGAGAAAACAGAAGTCGAGCAAGATATGGAGAACCAGGGCGGTACTCCTATGGGGCAATTCATGGACCTGCCTAAACAAAACTTATACTTTTATTCCCAACCACCACCTTGAGGAAACAATGTGGTAGGAAATTCTTTCATGACCTTTAAGTCGCTAAGCTCTCAGAGTTCCAAGGAACAGGTTGACCCAGTCGAGGCAAGGGCCTGGCTAAAGGAAATATAGGAATCAGAGGTTATGGTAAACTGATTAAAGTCCAGTCAATTGTTTTCGAGAAAGTAATTCCCAAGATTATGGAGATAGTGTAAAAGCTTTAGAGCCAGAGCAAAGGCAGACGAGTATAATGAATTATGAATCTAAGTTGTAAAAGTTATCAAGATTCGTTCGGAGGACTAGAATCCCAGAACGACGTGATGTTTAAAGTTAATGATTAGTGGGTTCATGAAATAATGTGTTAGATATATTTGATAATGTTATGGCTAATATGTTTTATGTTTGGCTTTCAGATCTTACTTGAACAGGATAAATCGGTACTTAACTGTTGATCAGTACTTATACTGGAAGTCAGGACTTAAGGATATCAGTACCTATGTTATCAGGAGATAATCATCAGAAGATAGATATCAGAACTTAAGTGCTGAAGGACAATCAGATAAGGACAGTAGCTGATTAAAGGAAAGAAGATCAAGATAAACATAAGAAGAGATATGCATGAAGAAGGAATTCCGTAAAGAATGGAATACTTGGAAGAAAAGATATCTGATTGATATATTTTAGGAAGCAGAATTATATTCCATATCAATTAGCGATTATCTTGTAACTGTGTAGTATATAAACACAGACATAGGGTTTACACTAAAAGTGTTATCATTATTAGAGAAGATTATTCATTGTAACCCTAGCAGCTCTCGTGATATTTGTTCATCACTGAGAGGTAACAGTTTCATACTGTAAGAGAGTTTATTGTTTCAATAAAGTTTGTTTTCTGTTACTTAAGTTCTTAAAGTTCGATTTGAGTGTACTATACACTGTATTCACCCCCTCTACAGTGTGTGTGTGACCTAACAATTGGTATCAGAACCTATCTATTAACATACATACAGTTAAAGATCCAAACACAATCATGTCGGACACAGAAACTCCAACTAAGCCTACCAAAACTGAGGAATCACCAAAGACACAAATTCAGAGTCGGTATGAGACCATCAGAGTTCCCATACTGAGACCATCTGAATATCCCATATAGAAGGTAAGGATGACCATGTTCCTGGAAGCAACAGATCCAGAATACCTTGATAGAATCAAGGAAGGCCCTCACAAACCAACCAAGCTTGCTGTTGCAGTTGCAGGTGAAGCAGCAAAGACCGTACCAAAAGATAAGAGTGATTATACTGCTAAAGACATAGCATCAATTGTTAAGGATGCTAAGGTACGAAACTTACTGCATAGCGCCACTGATAATGTAATGTCAAACAGGGTAATCAACTGCAAGACTGCTAAGGAGATATGGGATGCTCTGGAAACAAGGTGTCAGGGAACTGACACAATTAAGAAGAAAAGGAAGACAATACTCACTCAAGAGTATGAACACTTTGACTCAAAGACTAATGAGTCATTGAATGATTTATATGATAGATTTGTCAAACTTTTGAATGATTTGTCATTGGTTGATAAAG
The DNA here is from genome assembly GCF_009905375.1 of Apium graveolens. NCBI lineage: Eukaryota > Viridiplantae > Streptophyta > Magnoliopsida > Apiales > Apiaceae > Apium > Apium graveolens. The sequence goes on from NC_133648.1 coordinate 209,327,699, forward strand.
AGTATTATCTTGGAGATTCAAACCTTAAGTTCCTGTTAGCTCTTCCTGAATGCTGGGATTTGAAGGCAACGACAATAAGAGACAACTACAATCTTGATGAAACAACTCTTGACGAAATCTATGGAATGCTCAAGACTCATGAGCTGGAGATGGAACAAAGAAGCAAGAGGAAAGGAGGAAAGTCAAGGACAGTTGCTCTTGAGGCTGTAGAAGAATTCCCCAAAGCAGCTTCCTCAAAGAAAGACAAGGGTAAAGCTCTTTTCATAAAGTCTGATACTGAGTCATCAAGTTCTGAGAGTGATGATGACTCAGATTCTGAAAGCTTGCCTGAGACTGATGCTGATGAGGAGATGATGAAGCTGTGTGCTCTTATGGTGAAAGGAATCACACAGATTGCATACAGGAAGTTCAGGAAGGGAAAGAAGTTTTCCAGGAAAGGCATAAGTTCTGATAAGAAGAATTTCAGAAGATCTGAAGGCAGAGGAGGAAAGTCTGACAGAGGAGATTACACCAATGTTAAATGCTATAACTGTGGTGAGAAAGGCCACATATCTCCTGACTGCAAGAAGGTAAAGGGTGACAAAGGCAAGGCTCTTGTCACAAAGCAGAAAAGCTGGACAGACACCTCAGACTCTGAAAGTGAGGAAAACTATGCATTGATGGCAAATGCTGATAAAGAAAGTGCTGAGAGCAGTTCTGAAGCTGCTGAAACAAAGGTACCTCAGACTACTTATGCTTTTCATACTGATGATATTAATGAGTTGAGAAGATATCTTAAAACCATGTTTGTTAGTTATAGAGATCAAACTTTAACATGTGAAAGATTAACTTCTGAAAATCTTGCATTTAAGAAAAGAAATGATTTCTTAGAAAAAGAGTTAGTCATGTTCCATCAAACTTAGAAGGATAGAGATGATGCTTTTTATGTTAGGAATGAAGTGCTAAAATTAAATGAATCTCTAAAAACTGAGTTAGAAAAGGAAAGAGAGATTATCAGGACTTGGACTAACTCTGGAAAAACAACTCAAAATTTGCTAAGTAGTGGAAACTGGAAAGAGGGCTTAGGTTATGGAGAAGATAAGAAAGATAAAGGAACTGAAGAAATTAAGTCTGTTGATAAGCAAAAGCCAAAGTTAAAACCTGTTAAGTTTGTAACTGTAAAGTCTAAAAATGAAAAATTAGAAGTTACAAAGGAATCAACTTCTGACAAACTAAAACAGGAAAAGATAGCTGAAGTGAACATAGGCTTAATGACAAAGAAGCAGCTTAAGCATAAGCTGAAAGATGTCAAGAATGCAAACAAGGTAAAATCACCTAGGAAAAATAGGAATGGAAAGGAAGGTGTGAATAAAAGCAATGATTATAAACCTGTTCCTAATGCTCCTAGGAAAACATGTCATAACTGTGGAAGTTCTAACCATCTGGCTTCTTTTTGCAGGAAGAATAAGAATATTAACTCCTTACCTTCAAAATCAGGAGTTAAGAGTCAGTCTGTTAGATACAAACCACAAAATCCTTGTTTTCATTGTGGTAGTTTATGGCATTCCATTTATACTTGTAAGGAATATCATAGTTTGTACTATGATTATTATCAAATAAAACCTTCTTTAAAGAAAGTTTCCATTGTTCCTTCTAGTGTAAATTCTGATTCAAAGTCTGATAGTGTAAGTTCTGATAAGAAAAATGTTAACATAAACTCTGATGCTAAATCCGCTGTAAATGTTAACAAACTTAATAAGGCCAAAGGATCCAAGCAAGTCTGGGTCCTTAAAATTAATAATTAGTGGTCTTTGTGATTGCAGGGCAACAGGAAAAATATTCTAGTTCTGGACAGTGGATGTTCGGGACATATGACTGGAAATAAGGCCCTGCTATCAGACTTTGTGGAAAAAGCTGGCCCAAGTGTTTCTTATGGAGATGGCAACATTGGAAAAACATTGGGATGTGGCAATATCAATCTTGGAAGTGTCATAATTAAACAAGTAGCTCTAGTCTCAGGACTTAAACACAACCTACTAAGTATAAGTCAAATCTGTGTCAGAGGTTATCATGTTGATTTCTTTGAAGAACACTGTAAAATTGTGAGTAAATCTAAAGGCAAAGTTGTTCTGAAAGGATACAGGCGTGGTAACATTTATGAAGCTAAGCTTTCAACAAGTACTGATGGTTCTGCAATCTGTCTGATGAGTAGAGCATCAATTGAAGAAAGCTGGAATTGGCATAAGAAACTCTCTCATTTAAATTTCAACAATATAAATGAACTGGTCAAGAAAGATCTTGTGAGAGGATTGCCAAACACAGTATTTGCTCCTGATGGTCTTTGTGATTCATGTCAGAAAGCCAAACAAAGAAAATCTTCATTCAAGAGCAAGACTGAATCATCAATTCTTGAGCCTTATCATCTAATACATGTTGATCTATTTGGTCCAGTAAATGTCATGTCTATTGCAAAGAAGAAGTATGCGTTGGTCATAGTGGATGAGTTCACCAGATACACATGGGTGTATTTCTTGCATACAAAAAGTGAAACTGCATCAACCTTGATTGATCATATTAAACATCTGGATAAAATTGTCAAAGATTCTGTGAAAGTTTTAAGGAGTGATAATGGCACTGAGTTCAAGAATTTGATAATGGAAGAGTTCTGCAAAATCCATGGAATAAAGCAGGAATTTTCTGCTCCTGGAACTCCACAGCAAAATGGAGTTGTTGAAAGGAAGAATAGAACTCTCATTGAAGCTGAACGTACAATGCTTGAAGAAGCAAAGCTTCCAACCTATTTCTGGGTTGAAGCTGTGCAGACTGCTTGTTTTACTCAAAATGCAACACTCATTAACAAGCATGGAAAAAAACCATATGAGATGGTGAAGAAAAAGAAGCCAAATCTGAAATATTTTCATGTATTTGGATGCAAATGTTTTGTTCTCAAGACTCATCCTGAACAGCTATCAAAGTTTGATCTAAAAGCTGATGAAGGAATCTTTGTTGGATATCCACTTTCCACAAAAGCCTTCAGAGTCTATAATTTGAGAACAAAAGTGGTCATGGAATCTATCAATGTCTCTTTTGATGACAAAAAGATTACTGGTCTTGAAGATTTCATTTACCATGATCAGCTGAGATTTGAAAATGAAGACTCAAATTCTGATACAGAAAATCCTGACAGTCTAAGTCCTGATACTGTAAACTCTAATGGATTAAACTCTGATGTTATTGAAACTGTGGAGACTACGTCAAAGGAAGATGCACCTATGCAGGGGGAGCATACTCAAGATCCTACCACATCTCAAGAAACATCAGAACATGCATCTGGCTCTTCAAATTCTGATTCGTCAAGTCCTGATAAGCCAAGTTCTGATAGTGCTGAAAATCTAAATACTGAAGAATCCAACTCAGAGAGCATAGTTTCAGGGGGAGCATCAGAAAATGAAAATGAAAATAGCATGGATCATGGGGGAGCATCCAGTTCTAGAGAAAATATTCCATCTGCAAGGAAGTGGACAAAATCACATACACCTGATTTGATAATTGGAAATCCTGATGCAGGTGTCAGAACTAGAACAGGTACTTCAAATGAATGTCTTTACAATTCTTTTCTCTCTCAGACTGAGCCAAAGAAAGTGGAAGAAGCTCTTCAAGATGCTAATAGGGTGCAAGCAATGCAGGAAGAGTTGAATGAATTTGAAAGAAACAAAGTCTGGACCCTAGTGCCAAGACCAAAGAATAGATCTGTTGTTGGTACAAAGTGGGTATTCAGAAACAAAACTGACAGTGATGGCATAATTACAAGGAATAAGGCAAGGCTGGTTGCAAAAGGATATTCTCAACAGGAGGGAATTGATTATGATGAAACATTTGCACCAGTTGCTAGGTTAGAAGCCATAAGGATATTCTTGGCTTATGCTGCTCACAAAAAGTTTACTGTCTTTCAAATGGATGTGAAAAGTGCTTTTCTCAATGGAGAATTGGAGGCGGAGGTATATGTTGAACAACCTCCAGGTTTTGTAGATACCAAACATCCAGATTATGTCTACAGGCTTGATAAAGCACTTTATGGACTTAAGCAAGCTCCTAGAGCATGGTATGAGACTTTAGCTCAGTTTCTTCTGGAAAGTGGATTCAACAGAGGGACAATAGACAAAACACTGTTCTACCTCAACCATAGAAAGGACTTACTTCTGGTCCAGATTTATGTTGATGATATCATTTTTGGATCTATAAATGACAAACTTTGCAAAAAGTTTGCCAAACTAATGCAGTCAAGATATCAGATGAGTATGATGGGGGAACTTAGCTATTTTCTGGGCCTTCAAGTCAAGCAGAATGAGGAAGGCACTTTTGTTTGTCAAACCAAGTACACCAGAAACTTGCTGAAGAAATTTGGAATGCAAGATTGTTCAAGTGCATCCACTCCAATGGCCACTGCGACAAAACTGGATAAGGATACCGGTAAATCAGTAGATATTACTGACTATTGAGGTATGATTGGCTCTCTACTCTATCTAACTACTAGTAGACCTGATATCATGTATGCTACCTGTCTTTGTGCAAGATTTCAAGCAGATCCAAGAGAACCTCACTTAACAGCTGTAAAAAGAATCTTTAAGTATCTTAAAGGAACAGCTGCTCTGGGATTATGGTATCCTAGAGAATCAGATTTTAAACTAATAGGTTACTCAGATGCAGATTTTGCAGGTTGCAAAATTGACAGGAAAAGCACAAGTGGAAGCTGCCAATTTCTTGGAGGCATATTGGTTTCTTGGTACAGCAAGAAACAAAAGTCAATTTCCATATCAACTGCAGAAGCAGAGTATATTACTGCAGGAAGCTGTTGTGCACAGATTCTTTGGATGAAGAATCAGTTACTGGATTATGGGTTAACATATTTCAAAATCCCTATTTACTGTGATAATCAAAGTGCCATTGCTATGACAGGTAATCCAGTTCAACACTCTATGACAAAGCACATCAGCATCAGGTACCACTTCATCAGGGAACATGTGGATGAAGGTACAGTGGAATTGCATTTTGTTCCCACAGATCAACAACTAGCAGATATCTTCACAAAACCACTGTGTGAAGCTACTTTTACAAGATTGGTAAATGAACTTGGAATGGTTTCAGGTTCTCTCTCTAAATCTGCTTAGTCTTGTTCTGTATTATCAGACTTTATGCTCAGTATTTACAGAATTAATCTCATTGTGTATTCTGTGCTTAATTGATAAATGTCTTGAAGTACTGACTGTTGTCTGATATATGTTTCTAAACTCTGATACGTGATATGTCTGTTCAAGTACGTATTCTATCCTATGAGGATAACTGTACTAGATACTGACCTAGTAGTCTTCAATAAACAAATGATTCCATGTAAGAAGTAATTATTTCAGTGGAAACCCTATGACACTGGCAAATTCTGATAATTGAGCTTAGTTAAGTTTACTTTGTATATCTTATTACTAAGTCACAAATTAGAATAATGCTACTCATCTGTTAAGTTCTGATACTAGTAAAACTGCTGAATGTACTAAGTGCTGATAAACCTCACTTATCAAAAGAAAAAGTAAAAAGATCAAAGAATAAAATCAGGTACTCCTTTGAGATCTAGATTAAAAATGTGGAAGGGACGACCCAAGTGCATTGCTGGTATTAAGTAGATATGCATTAGAAAAGCAAAATATTTTCTTGGTGACTTTTCACACTCTATGATTACTGGAGAAATACTCTGATAATAGCATAAATTCTGATAAACAGTCGTGACTCACTTACACTGAGAAGCCACTGTAAAATAGAATTTCAAAAGATGCATAAAATTAGCACAACACAGTTGAGGTGGACTCAAGCATGAACTCATTCATCAGTAGGTTTTAGGACAATGACAGCTCTTTAGCAAAATTTTAGTTATGCCTTATTTCTAAGATGTACTGAAGTGAATCAGACTTTACTCTTTGTCTGTTATTTAGCTTAATGCACACACTAATCACTCCATCTGAATGATGAAAATTTCTGTGGTGGTCTATGTTATTTTAGATAAACAGTCATTGTGTCATTACTACACAAATTCTGAGGACAAGTTCTAGTTACACGTTCTGATGATTAAGTTCTGAAGTCTATAACTCAGAACTTGTATGAGGATTTACTAAGATGGGAATTCCTTTTTCGAGTTAAGAAATTATGTTCTGATGACTGTTAAGTTCTGGTATAGGTCTAAGTTCTGATTTCTCAGTCTAATCCTTTACTTGGCTTATCTGTGAATAAAATTTGATAACGGTCTCAGTTCGAACTAGAATATGTTGAAGTGGAAGATTAATAGTCACTATGATTAGGATTAATGGTATTCGTACTTGAACAGTCCACTGTTTCTTATTTCTTGTGCGTTTTAAGCCATGATTCCTCTTTCCAATGAATGTTATTCTTTTTCAAAGTCTAGGGAGACGAGGTAGAATTAATTCTACCTGTCAGCATTCAATTTCTTTGCGTCTCCTGGCATTCTCTTGCCTATATAAGCAGCCACTTCACATCAGTCTTTCCATCAAATTCTTCTCACACACTTATCTTCATTCCTCTTCTTTCAAAAACACAATGGTCAGATACAACATGTTTTTGAACTACCAAAACTTCAATATGGAGCTAAGCTGTGCCGAGTGGCAACAGGAATGGCATGTCACAGCCATTCCTGAGGAGATATGGGACTCTGTCCCATAGGAGGTACTGACACACCTTCTGTTCTTCTATATGGACTACCATCGCCATCTGGAGCGATTGGAGGAGGAAAGGCTGGAAGCTCTCTACCAGTAAGAGCGAATCATCAGACTCGCCATTCTGTTTGTCGAGAGTAGGAAGAAGAAGATGACTTAATCTCGTCTTCTTCCTATTTTTCTTCATCATCAGCTTTGTCAGGCTTCTTAGCTAGGACTAAGGCTGTTGATGTTAGGTTTAGAAGCTTAGGGAAAATCTTGTATAAGTATTGATGTAATTTCCATTTCATAAATGTATTGTCTTGATATATTAATGAAAGTTGTTTTTACTTCAAGATTTTGTCTCTGAGTTATTTTATCTTGTGTTGATAAATCCTGATTGATATTCTGATGACCATATAAATTTTGTTTTATATTAAGTTCTGATTCATTTTCAGCACTTACTTATCTAATTTATCTTGGTCATTTTCATGTGATGTATTTTCAGAATATTAATGATGCAGTGAAAAATAATTCAATCAGTGCTAACGGTTTAAATTTTGAATTAAAACTGTTTCTCTTGATACATGGAACGGTTTTTCCTTGAAACTAGGCAAATGGGTAAGTAATGATTCCTGTTTTCTATAGCCCAGTAACTGTCCGTTATTACTGCATGTCTGACAGGTGTCCAACGGTAACATTTTTGTTCAGAGTATAAGTACAACAGAGAGAAGATTTCTTTAATCTTTTATTTTCTTCATATTTTATCTCTCTCCTTACTTTTACTCTCTTTCTCTTTATTTTTCAAGTTGGTTTTTCATACAGACATTATCTCAAACACCTAACAGGCATACTTGAATCTCATTTTTTTCACATGGCACCAAAGGATTTAATCATTGATGGAGCTAAGTTTGTCCCCAACAACTATGCTACAGTTCTTGATCACACTGAAGCTCCATCTGAATTGCACTTTGTGCAAGATCTTCTTGCACATAGTGAGGTTGGGTATGCATTAACACATCCTGAATTCTTTTCAAGCCAACAAGTTCTGAGGTTTTGGAGGACGGGACTTTTTGATGATGGTGGTCAACGTGGAACTCCCAGTATTATCTTCCAAGTGGGTGATTCATCCTTTGTAGTCACTCCTGGTACAGTACGCAGGGCTTTACATCTTCCAGAAGATTGTACTTTCTCAATTCCAGAGGACTCAGCCCTTCGGGAGTTAATGGCTGAATTGGGATATGAAAAGAGTCTGACGAAACTTGGACAGTTGAAACGGGCTAATATCAGAAGAGAATGGAGTTTCTTCTTTGATTGCATCACCAAAGCTTTTGGGAACAAATGTTCAAATTTCGATGCTATCCCAATTCTGAGTCAGCACATAGGGTATGCTATTATTCATCAAACTCATTTTGATTTTGCAACTGGAATAATTGGTTTTATTGGGGATAGGATGACAGAGGATCGAGATGTTGTTTATTTTGCTAGATTCTGTCAACTTATTTACACTTACTGTACTGATGAACCTCATTTAGTCAGCACTCAAACCCCACCTTTTAATGTTGCAAAACGATACTTTAATGACTTGGTAAATGCTGATACTAAGAAAAAGGTGGTTAGACCATTACAGATTCCTAAGTCTGTAAAACAGATCCTGGTAAATGCTGATCCTGATACTTATAGATCTGTTTACTCTAATGTCCAACCAACTCCAAACACCCAAAATCCATCAACCTCAGTACCTACCTCTCATTCTACTCAACCTACCCTCAGAACATATCTCAAATCCTATCTCTCAACTTCACAGCCTGCTCGACCTTCATCTTCAGCACCTACTGTGAAATCTTCATCTTCCAAGCCAAAGAGGACAAAGAATGTTCCTCAAACATCTCAAAAGAGAAGGAGGATTGCATTGAGCGATGAATCTGATTCTGAGGAACCGGTTCCTGCTAGAGAACATGTTGTATCTGAAGCTGAGAAAGAGATTTCTCAGAAGGATTCTGAAATTGAGGGTTCTAGGCTTCTCAAGAGGCTTAGACGAATGACAGTTCCTGAAACTCCCAAGGAATCCAAATCAACAAGGAAGTACAAGAAACAGAAGGCACAAAGGCCAGTTTCGGATGATGAAGAGGAAGCAGCTAAGGAAGGGGATCAGGAATCTCTGATCTCACAAGACAAGGAATTTGCTCCAGTCACTTCTTCTCCATCAACTCCATCTCAGGAAGCTGTATCTGACAAGGCTAACTCACCATCTGTGTCTCTTGTTGATCCAGGCACAAGTGCTGATATTGATGTTCAACACTTGGTTGTGTCTGAAGTATTTCTCTTAGAAGCTCCAACACCAAATAATCCTTCCACAACACCTGTTAATGATGCTGTTCAAACTCCAGAGTTATCAACAACACCTTCTCTGCATCAAGATGCTGATGATCAGACTTTAGGTGAGCATCAGGATATGGCTATTGATCAGAACTTAGTATCAGATCAGCAATTAGAGGATGCTGAAGCCTCCATTGCTACTCACACTGTTGTCTTATCAGAAGATACTGATTCTTTAAGTTCTGATTCTGCAAATGCTGGAGATACTGGTGATGTTGCTCCAACTGTAGATGCTGATGAAGCAGGTACTTTAGGACATACTCCTCAACAGACTCTTCCTAAGTCTGAACTGGTAAAGAAGTTTGTTATCGGGGCTGCACCAGTACCTTGGAGTGAAACTCCTGCAGGTCAGGATTGGATTAAGGAATGGAACTCAGTTTCATGTGTTCCAACTGCAATACATCTTGCTGAGCACTTGACTAAAGCTGATGAAATGTTAAATTCTGATGATTTAAAAACCCAGCTTAGAGTCACTGCATTGAGTATTAAACATCTACAAGGTCTTCATTCAACCACTCATGCAGAGCTACACAAGATTCAGGAGAACTTTATCAAACAAGAACAAGTTTGGAAAATTGATAAGAAAAGTTCTTTCAACCTACCATTGACAGGATTGCTTATATTGAGAAAACTCAAGAGAAACAACAAGCTCAGATTGATGAAATTCTGACAAATCAAGCTTCTCAGCAATCGCAACTTACTGAAATCCAATCCTCAGTGGAATTACTTATCTCTCTTTTACTACCTGCTGATGCCAAAAAGGGGGAGAAGGTAATTAAGTCCAAATGCAACACTAACAAGACACTGCAAGGAAAGGATGATGGAAATGATGATCAAGGATACTCTGGAATGGGTAGCGGTCATAGTCAAGGTAGAAGGTTTACATCAAGACAAGCTAGTCACAGGACAAGTTCTGATACTGGGAAAAGAATAAGTTCTGCTGCTGGTAAAAGGATAAGTTCTGATGAACTTCTAGATCTTGATGAGGAAATGTCAAGACAGTTATTTCTTCAAGAAAATCCAGGAATGGACTTGGAAAGTTTAAAGGAAGAAGAAGCTAGACTTAAATCAGAGAAAGTCACATCTAAATCTGAAGCTTCTGGTAAAAATTCACTTCCAAAGCTCAAAGGCATTGTGATCAAAGAAAGGACACATACTGAAGCAACGTTGGCTAGATCACAACCACAGATAGATCCAAGATCTAAGGGTAAAGAAAAGGTTGGTGAACCTATCAAGGTTTATGTACCTCCTGAGGAAGAAGAAATTACTGATGAAAAGGATGATCTTGCTCTGACTTCAAGAAAAGTTCTTAAAACAACCTCTAACATGGCTCAAGTTGTTCAGAGTCAAGAAATTGTAAGTTCTGATATTCAGAAGAAGCAAGTAACCTCTGACAGAGCTCAAGTTAACTTGATATCAGAAAATAGATCAAAGACACTCTTACCAGGATTCACTAAAGCAAAACAGACTCAATCTTTGAAGACTACTGCAAGTGGTTTTGAAGCAAGAGTAGTTACTGGAAAGGAAGCTAGAGATAAAACTGGATTGGGAAGTGCTGATGAAAGAAGAGTACACAACACTACCAATGATCCAACTTCCTTGAGTGAACCAGGTATTGGAGCAACTCCTGAGAGATTGAATCAACTGGAATCTGTACAGATGGTTTACCATACCTACTTGAAAGAATACATCATGTTGTATTTCATGACAGATGGTAGGGTTTATCATATAAGACAAAATGACATTCCATTGAAGTATTTTGAAGAATTGGAGCATGTACTTTTCTTACTTCAAGTGGATGACAGAATAACAGAGACTGCTGCAAACTACTTAAAAGAACAGATTCAGAGACAGAAAAGGCTTTATTCTGTTAAGTCTGACAACATATATGTTCCAAAGTACAGAGATCATAATGGTGATATTGTTGATATGAAGCCTAATACTGCACAGATCAGAATATATCTTGGTATTAAGGGACTTGAATTCAATCTGGAGTCTGACAAAGCTTATGTCATAAGACTAGATCAGGAGTTGAGAAAAGAAAAGATCAATGATCTCAGAGCTGCAATCTTTCAAACTGGTGAAGATACTGCAGAGCTTAAAGATGTCAAAAGGAGAATGATTGATGAACTAAGATATGCTGAGAAATGTTTGTTGAAGAACTATCTCAGAACAACTCCTGACATCAGAGAGATCAGAAAATGATGAAGCCAAGTCGAAGATCTACAACTGCTTAAATACTGATATTTATACAGACTGAAGTTGTTATCAGAAGTTGAAATTGGTAAAAGCTTTAAGTACTGTAAGTTGTAGTTATCTAGTCTAATTCTCATGCATTTGTACTTAATGTTTTTGACATCATCAAATATCTGTTAAACTTGTATATTTTGTTAATTTACAAGTTGGGGGAGATTGTTAGATATATTTGATAATGTTATGGCTAATATGTTTTATGTTTAGCTTTCAGATCTTACTTGAACAGGATAAATCAGTACTTAACTGTTGATCAGTACTTATACTGGAAGTTAGGACTTAAGGATATCAGTACGTATGTTATCAGCAGATAATCATCAGAAGATAGATATCAGAACTTAAGTGCTGAAGGACAATCAGATAAGGACAGTAGCTGATTAAAGGAAAGAAGATCAAGATAAACATAAGAAGAGATATGCATGAAGAAGGAATTCCGTAAAGAATGGAATACTTGGAAGAAAAGATATCTGATTGATATATTTTAGGAAGCAGAATTATATTCTATATCAATTAGCGATTATCTTGTAACTGTGTAGTATATAAACACAGACATAGGGTTTACACTAAAAGTGTTATCATTATTAGAGAAGATTATTCATTGTAACCCTAGCAGCTCTCGTGATATTTGTTCATCACTGAGAGGTAACAGTTTCATACTGTAACATAGTTTATTGTTTCAATAAAGTTTGTTTTCTGTTACTTAATTTCTTAAAGTTCGATTTGAGTGTACTATACACTATATTCACCCCCTCTACAGTGTGTGTGTGACCTAACATAATGATAAGAGAAAGGAAAATAAAAAGAAACTGAAGTAGAAAGGAATATAAAGGCAATAGAGTTTGAGGAATGATAAGGGAGTTGGGTATGAGGAAACCCTAAAGACTCGTAGCAATAGAAATAGAAAAGTATGTAATCGCCAGAATGAGGGTGATTCACCATGAGTTAAAGTTGATGATTGAAGGAATAAGAGATACATATATTTTATCCCCTGTAAGTTGGGAGGATTCGAGGAAACCTTGAGATAGTTCGAAGGATAAATAATGAGACGCGGATAGACTGAGGAGACAAGGAAGTAAAAAATTAGGAAAATTGGATGAAGGAAGTGACCTTCAAGAATGTGAAGTGTAAGACCGGTGGCTTGATACCCAGAAAGGGAGACGCCAGGTATGATAGATATCCCAACATTGAGATGACTGTTGAGATAAACAACAAAAGTAAATAAGGAATTATTAAGAAGAAGTTCACGTTGAACACGACCAATATCTTCCAGAACATCCTTGTTATCGTTACCAAATTAGGCAAGAAAAGAGGATAACCATTGTTATCTTTTGGAGGCCATATTGATTGACCTCATTTTGAATACAGATGTTATTGTGAAATGAGGCATATACTATCGAGTTGGGAATGATTGAATAAGACACCCTTATCAGGGATATATGACTTGATTTATCCATGGAATGATGCATGCACCTTTTAAAGGTGGAATTAAGGATAGAACATCTGTAACTTAAAATGAATCCTAGGGGAATGCATAAAGGTTGGCATTTCACCCTTAATAGGGATAGTATGAGTTTTGACATTATGAATTGGAAAGGATTAAGGTAATAACAACCTTTAAGAATCAGTGGAGAAATTTTTCAGAAGTATATAGACAATGATTCCATTATTAATAAATGGTATCTTGATATTCCCTGTATCTAGGGAATACTGGAGGAACGATTCAAGGATAACCTTAGAGGTTTTACAAGGAGAAAGGTAATATTCAAAATTCTCAAGAATAAAAATGTTGATAAAGGAAATATGATGTAATTATAATGATGCCAAGTGGGGCACGTGTTAAACCACGAGAAAGTATGGATCGAACCAGTAAAGGTCGAAATTGTTCAGGGCAATTAGGACCTAAGATAAAAGATGTTCTAAGTATGATTGAGAGTCAGTTGTGACAGTGATTAACCTCTAAAGACTGAGGCAATAACTTATGGAAAAATGGTGATATTTTTTTTTAATCATCAGATTTTAAGGAAAACATCTTCACATAAGCAGTGATTAAAATGAGGTAGAAAATTTATTTGGAGGTGGTTAAAATGACATTGACTGTAAGGAAATTTTACTATCAGGAAAGGCCAAAGAGGTGGCCGACACTTTAAAGGTAAGAGGATAATTATAGGCGCTTGTGCCAAAAGAATACAGTGATGATGGTTAAAGCTGTGAAGGTTGTATTATGGTTTGGAAGATTGACATTCCTTCTGATGACTGTGCAATACCCAACCGTAATAGTAGTTGGTAAAGGTTTAATTCGTATAATCGCCATGAGCGGGCTATCTATCTCAGAAGGTACTATCTTGAGGATAATCCAGGACCATGTTTCAAAAAGGACTAAACGAACCTTTAAGTTAAGTCTTCTATTGAAGGCATATGATTAGGAATGGTATTAACCTGCTATCGTTGCTTTGATTGAAACTCTTCTGCAATTTTATCTGCTTCATGTCATTAAAGTACATCAGGATCTAGAGTGTTCTTCATGAATTATGAATGGTGATTATGTTAAATCCTTAGAAGAATTTGATACGACAGGTATGGACTCCGTATGGTTAACTATTAAGATCCAAGGAAAACGAATGACTACAGTGGGTCAGTGATGGACCATAGTAATGCAGCAATGATTCTGCGAGTAATGAGTCGATTACAACCGTAAGAGTTGTATTAGAATGGATGTTGAGATTGAGTACCACTAATCGGGTCATGGTGATGTATAAGTTATCATTGATAGACTAATTAAGTCGATTATCTACCTATTGAATATTTATTCCTTCTTAGGAATAGAGAGTCGTATTACTATACAAAGAAGGTTGCGGTGCAAGCATAGAATTCTAGTAACGATGATGTCTAGAATGAAATCCCAGATTCGATTTTCGATGTCAAGGGAGTTTCAAAGGTGATTGTGTATAAGCTCGAGGAAGAGCATGGGTCCATAGAATGATGGACGGAATATCAAAAATAATTAGGCATGTGAAATACGATGCTATAATGCTTAATGTTGATTTATATACATATATGTTTTGTTCTCCTATAATAAACCTTTATAGTTCAGAGGTGGATTTCAAGCCAGATATTTTGTGGCAGTATATATTTTAATATATATACAATTCTCTTCAATTCGTTATTTTCTCTCCTTTTCATTTCATGTAAGCTGAGAAGAACAACCCTTCCAGAAGGGGAGGTATTACCGAATGACTATCTATCTGTGTGATAGAAGCCTAGTAGGATACCATCTATTGTTTAATTGCTTGTCAAGTACTAAAGGCTGGCCACCTTCTGTACTAACAATGCGATATAACAAGTGTTCATGATCATAGTGATCTCTCAACAAATTCTTTTACTTCTATATGATGGATCAAGCTTTCGAAGATAGAAGCAGCTAGAAAGGAAGTAGTATCAGTACGGTGGTATTCTGATTCTAACACATTCGTGATACTAAGGTTGACGTGGTTATTAAAAGGTTATAGAATGCTAACGAGCAAAAGTGTAACCAGTATAGTATTATGTACGGAAGATAGTAACGACTACGAACTGGAAAAGAATGGGTATTGAGAAGCAAAAACTATAATGCTAGAAGCTATGATGAGAGTTGGTGCAATAGACTTGAAAGAATTTGGAATGATCACTTAACACGGATTAAGTTTTCTCACGATAATCGATCGTATGTCAGTATCGAGGTATCGCCTTATAAGATCCTTGAGGGAAGACAATGTCGATCTCCCTTGTGATAGGATGGAGTTGGAGAGCGCAAGATGCTCGGACCAGCAGTGGTCCAAAGGACCAAGGATATAATAGATTTAATCAGAGGACGGCTGGTAGTAGCCCAAGATGGGCATACGAAGTATGTTGATTTGACACAAAAGGACAATGAATAGGAAGTAGGGGACCTAGTGCTGTTATAGGTATTCCCTTGGAAAGGATGGATGAGGTTCGGAGAGAAAGGAAAGCTAAGCCCACAAATTGTTAGACCCTTTGAGGTATTAAGACGTATTGGGAAGTTAGCATATGAGCTAGCCCTACCCCCGAACATGTAGCAAGTTCATAACGTGTTCCATGTATCAATATTAAGGAAGTATAATTCGAATGCTAGACAAATAAGGGCATATGAGCGCATAGACATGCAACCCAACATAACCTATATGGAGCAACCAGGAAAGGTTATAGGTTGAAAAGGAACAAGTGCTTGGGAGAAGGGCTATCAAACTAGTCAGAGTTTGATGGTAGAACCATAATGTGGGAAAATTGACTTGAGAGTTAGAAAGTGCAATGCTAAGAGAGCATCCCTATTCATTTTCTATCCGATTCCGGGACGGAATCCTTTTAAGGAGGGGAGACTGTAATAACCCCAAAATTTGGAATTTTTGAAACCCTTATGAATAGTGATTTTTCCGATTATGCTGAATAAGAAAACTTTTCATACCACACTATGTAGGGGTTCTTTATTTGATCTTCTGAGATATTATTAGTACTCTATGTGGTATATAAGTGTATGTAAAGATCGTCAGAATCCAAATCCGAACACTTTGATTTTTCCCGAATATCCACCAGATACCGAAGGAATTGAGTATAAGGTAACATGGTTAAAGGGATTTAAATTCAAGGATTATAAGAGAGGATCATTAAAGGATTATAAGATATTGAGAAAGATTTAGGGGAACCCAAGTAATAAGATCCCAGATGTGATCCCTCAAACAACGAAAGAGAACAGAGTTAAGCGAACCGTAAAACAAATAAACGACCAAGGGACAAGCACATACAAGTAGAATGGGAAGGAAGCTTCCAAGAAAAGCTAAAACAAGTGGTTAAAAGAGAAGGTGACATCATCAAACCTTAAGGGAAAGACATGTGGCTTGGAGGTGAGGTCATCCAAGTGATGTCATCACTTTATCAAAGCAATCTCCACCAAGTATTCATTTCACAAACACCAAAATCAAAAGCAACCAAAGCAAACTCATTTCTCTTCTTCCCCCATCTATTGCTCTCGGCTTTTCCATGAAAAGCAAAGGAAAAATTTCAAAAATCAAGCTGCACACCTTCATAATTCAAGAGGTTTGTTTCTTTAGCTTCCATAATTCATAACTTAGATGAGCCATAAGTTTAAGCCCAAGATTCCATGTTTATCATAGCTAATCAATTCATCAAAGTTCTTGGTGAATAGTGTTTTTCAAGAACTTGAAATTTTGTTCTTGAGTTTTTGTTTAGATTAAGCTTTGGTAAGGACTTTCAAGGGTGATTCCAAGCTCCTTAGTTACTTTTACTCACCAAGGAAGGTATAATCTCATACCCTAGCCCTACTTTTATATATTTAGAGTTTTTGTGTTTGGAATGGTTCATGAGAAGCTTGATTATTGTGTATTTAGAGATGTGTTGGTTTTGTGATATGTTTGGAGTTGTAAATCTTGTTGATTAGTTAAAGAACTTAGGTAAGCTTTTAGTTCATGATTGGGAAGTAGTGTAAATTAGAAATATTGAGTTGTTGGGGGCTGTTGTAGCATTGTATGTATGAAGTTTGGTTGTATGGTTGAATTGTGGTTGATTGGTGGTTGATTTGGAGTAGGATAAAAATTGGTAATCACGTAAACATAGCCGTCGTAATGTCCGATTTACTTTAGACTGTTTTGTTCTTAACATCAGGACCCGAGAACTCACTGTTAGGTTTTGACCACTGCCATGATTAGATAGTTCATGTTACGAGCTTCGTTTTGATATGTGGTTCGTTTGAATCCGATGTACGGTTTAGGAGAAACGACCGTTTTAAGTAACGGCGTTTCGTGAACGAACCATTACCCCTCACCTTACTTTGAAACCTTGGTTAAGGACTTTAAATGACTAATTAGAGTATGAAACATTTATGTAAAGTTGATTAGGCAGTTGGTAAGGTGTTCGTGAAAGAATCGCCTTAAAACTCTTAATGGTTAATTTATTAAAAATGGTGAAGCCGAGGGTACTCGAATGAATTATGTGATTCGTTAAGCGTATAAGTTACCATAAGTGAATGTTAGAGTTCAATTGGTTAAAGTCTAGTTTCTTAAGCGACCGGGGTTTAATTACGACTTATGTTGTTGTCCATAGGTTATCGGACCCACTCTAAGCTTAAGTCTACCCCGGAACACTCAGGAAAGTTTCTACCCGTTATACTGTTGTTGTGATGTAAATATATGTATATGCATTATCTTGTGATAAGTGCATGATGTTATTACCAAATCTTGCGATATATTGGAGCATGCTGATATGGTATATATGCATGTCTGTTTCGTAATCTTGATATCTAATTGTTGATTTAATTGCTTATAAGTTGCATAATACCTATGCTAGAGATAAGCAGTAGTTGCGTATACCCTTAGTATAGAGGACACAAAGGTGAACATTTTCTAAACCAGGAGTCGATGTTCCCGAGTATATTATATATATTTATATATATATATATATATATAGATATAGTTTTCAAAACTATTAATCGAATAAGGTTTATTCGATAACTTTATTTTTATTAATGAATATTACTTTGAATATTCATTCGAGGACTTATGACTCAGTTTATTTTATTTAATGAATATTATCTTGAATATTCATTCGAGGACTTATGACTCTGCTTAATTATTAAATAATATTCTTTATTTTATTAAAGAATAATATTTCGATAATCAAACTTATTTTCAATTATTCAAATAAAGACCGTACTTGTGTATAAGTATATCTTTGGTGATTTATTATTCATTTCAAGTATGAGTTTTAAAACTTCTACTTCAATTATTTTTATAAAGATTATCCTTATGGGAATATTATTTAAATAATAATATTCAGATATTTTCTAATATATCGGGACTGATTTATTTCATTAAATCAGCATTACTCCAAATATTCTTAAAAATGTTTTCGAGTCTTCAAAATGATTTTTAAAAGATTAGAGCGGATCTCAAAACTCATTTTTATATTTAAGATCTTCCTTTCGAAGGGGATTTAAATACTCGCTCAAAACCTGGGGGGATCCGGCTCAGTGGTGTATTTTACATTCGCAACAAGGTTGCTGTTTTGAGAAAACATCTTGATTACTTGCCCATCGTTCGGGAAGTAAGTTCATCTATTTGAGTCGGCATAAGTAACATGGGCTCAGTGGGCGACCATGAAAGTGTAAGTGGCTCAGTGGGAGTCCATCAAATGCATAAGTGGCTGAGTGGCAGTCCAACATAAGGTCCTATTGCGGCCAGGGTGATGACCAGTGGGGAATTCGTCCATCTACTAGTAGAAAAGGTTACTTATTGGTATAATTGCCTGATCAGCAAGATATCAGGTTTATGCCAAGGTTTTCTCCTTTCCAAATTCATTGGATATTGCAACTCTGTTTATAATTTTCATAACAGAGGTTTTCAAGGAGTGTATGAAATGTATATATATATATAGGTGTATATATATATCGGGACTTAATGAAGTATCTCGTAACTTCATTTCTTTTGAATGATATTTCAAAGATTGAATCTATTCAAACCTTTTCTTGTAGTCTCATCTATGTGATGAACTTTTGAAACTGATTATAACTTGAACGATGGTAGTTCAAGTAGTATTTGGAAAAGATATAAGTATATTGGAGTATCTTGTAACTTCATCTTTTAAACTTATATCTAGTTAATGATTATCTTATGCATGACAAAGATTTTCAGAAAAACGTTGAGACAAGGTTAGATATATGAGATCACCTTGCAACGATATTTTTATACAGTTATAAACTGGAACTCTGTGTATATTATGCATGGCAGAGGATTTCAAAGATTTTGAAAAGTATATATGTATATATATACTGAATATTTTGCGACTTGGTTGCGTTACGATATCAACTTGGTTCATTTCTTCTTGACCAAGACTTTCATGAGTACTATGAGTAGGCTCATATATTGTTAATCATTATACCTATTATTTTGGTAGGCTTGTTGCTCACCCTTGCTTTCTTCTTTCATCACACAATAACAGATAGACAAGATGAACATGACTAAGCTCCCAATTTGCGAGCGGATAGGAAACGTTCCGCAGTTTCCTGTAGGCGTTGATGCCGCTATAGCTGAGGTAGAAATTACCAATAGGCTAGGCTTTCAACTTTTGTTGTACCAGACTTATGTATATTTATGAATTGTAATAATGGCAAGGAAATGTAAATTTATTCAGAAACCCTTTTTATGGTGAAATGGTTTATAATTGTGGAATAAAATGACTTGTGTTATTTTTTGGTATTCATCTCTGAGACTATAACTTGTGGTGTGTGTGTGTATATTGTGGGGTCACAGTACGCAGTAGTTGGTTGACTGTCAAGATTAAGTATTGATAAGGGAAATGGAACTCGTGACAACCCGAATCTCCGACCCCGGATTTGGGGGTGTTACAGACTGTTACACTATTTATTGGATAATTAATTATTATTCGAATCATAATCCAACTCAACGATCAACTACTCGTATAAATACGAGCTACTCACATTCCTCGTATAATTATTGAACTATTACGGTCATTATTACAACTTATACGATTAATCGATTACCTGTATTTAATTACTCGCTACGAATAATTATTATGATATTCTGCGAATAATTAACTATCGCTCGAATAATAATAATAATAATAATCTAACTCATCGTTCAATTACTCGTATAGATACGAGTTACTCGTAATTATTTAATTATCGAATCTTTAATCATAATATTCGATAAATTTTAATCCTTAATCCTTAATTAATTACTTAATTAATAAATAATAAATAAATAACTAATTAATTAGATAATAATTAAATAATGAATAAATATATATTTTTGATTTTCTAAAATAATAAAATAATTTAGAGATTATTATTTATAATAATTATCAGATTTTAAAACTGATTTTTAATTAATTTTTAAAATTACTAAAATCTGATTTTGGATTTTATAATATATAATTAAATAATTAAAAATCCAGAAACAGAAATCAAGTTATTGAATTCGGGTATTGAAGATCAAACCCGGGTCATACACCGCGTTGAAACCAGGTCGACCACGGGTCGCCAAGAACAGCCGTCCGGCTGCCCAGAATCTGGCACCGACGGTCTGTTTCCGGCGAGCAAAAAGACGGCCAAAACCCATGATTTCAATCCCGCTCTTGCTGCAAACACGTTCCAATCTGCTCCTCCAGCCCGGCCATCCCGTTCTTTGCCACCGTCGACCTTTCCCTCACCTTTTCCGGCGAATTCCCGAAGCTAATCTGGCGAGCCTCATCGGAAAACTTCTCCCATTGAAAACGTTAACCAAACTTGATGTTTTATATACGAAAATAAAGCTGTTAAATTCTACAATCAAACCCAGCCATCAACAACAATCAAAACATCACCAAAATCATTAAAAACGAATCTAAAATTTTGCTAAAACCCACGAACTCGAACCATACCCTCATGAGGTTATACCGATCAATTAAATACTCAAAATCACTCCTTAACTTGATATAAAACTATTGGAATCATCAAAACAAACAAACGATTCAAGAATCAAAAACGCCTAATTCGCATATAAACCCTAAAAAATCGAATTGAGAATCACACACTGAAACATGAAATTGATTATACCAATAGAAAGTAGAGATCGAGAGCTTTGCAACGACTACTTACACGTTCGATTTGGAGGTCGGAATCACGTTGAAATCTCCGATTGAAATCAAGATCACAAGAACCCTAATTCTGCAATTTGGGGATTTTCTGAATTTTTATGATTAATTAATTAATTAATTAATAATCAGGTATTTATAGTGCTGAAAAATAATACCCCTAAATAAAATTAAGGGGCCAATTACACTCCTAATAAAAATATTTTGCCCTAAATTTTATAATTTTTTAGTATTAAAATTTAATTTATAAATATTTTATATATACAATATATATGCCAAAATTTCCCAAAAATTGTAAATAATGCAAAAATACAAAGAAATGGTATAAATAAAAGTCCTATAATTTATAAAAATAAAAATGTGATTTTTGTGGGGTATTTAACACCCAATGGGGCCCGGAAAAGTCAATTTTCGCAAAACGAGAAAATTTATAAAATGCCTAGATTTTCAAAATAATGCAATGGTAAAAGCCGTTTGATGAAAAATAAGGCCCATTATTTTATTTGAAATATCTGCTTTGAAATCATGGTTCGGGTTGTAAAACGTTTGAAATGAAAGCAATAAATGAAAAACAAAATATCTGAAAAATATCTTAAAAATACTGGAATGACATAGAATGCACGTAACACATAGCAATTAGGATTTGACAATTAATTTCACATAAATGACACATTAACACATATAATTTATTATAAATATGGTATAATACAAACGTAAATTTCCCATACGTTACACCTTTGGTAGAGATCTAAAGAATTTGAGATTAGAATCCTTTGTCTGGTAGATTCTTCCATGCAGCTTTGGAGCATTTAGCATTTTTTGAAATCTACTAAAAATGTCAGTTAAAGTTTCACTATCTTCACAATGAAAGTGCTCATACTGCTGAATCAAGAGTTGTATCTTGTTTTCCCTTACTTGCTCAGTTCTATCACATATGACTTGAATTGTATCCCAGACATTCTTAGTAGTTTTGCAATTGATGTTGTCAAACATGTCACCATCAACACCATTAAACAAAATGTTCATGGCCTTCTTGTCCTTATGAACTTTATCAATATCTGGATTAGACCATTCTGCTCTAGGCTTTCGGATAGACTGCTCATTTCCTGTAGCGGCTCTCATAAGAACATGAGGGTCTTTCTCAATATAATCCACATATGCTTCATCTGGATAGAGGAGATGTAGGTGCATTTTCACCTTCTAGTGATGATAGTTGTCTTTGTCCAAAAATGAATTTTTCCTCCAACATCTTTTCTGCTCATCTTGTTAGTTGTTGTGATCTTTAAACTCTGTGTACTTCAAGTATTGTTCTGATACCAATTGTTATTCCCAAAAAATCTAACAAAGAATTATAGAAGGGGGGTTGAATGTAATTTTGGTTCCTTTTTTGATTTCAAGAAATACTCTATCTCAAATATATAACAGTGTTTCATTAAGCAAAAGTGCAGAATGAAAATATTGAAGTAATCAAACATAGAGTAATTAAAAACAAGTATTTAAAAACTTTCTGGTGGATTGAAAATTTCCACCAGAGATAAATATAAGATTGAGAACTCTATAATGCAAGGTTTGCAGAGAGCTGCTTACAAGTAGAATGACAAGGAATAGAAAAATTCTTCACAGATACAACTTTTTCTATTTCTCTTGTTGATTGCTTAATTTCCTCCTAGATACTATTAGATTATATGTTACCAAGATACAAGTGAATAAGACATACTAATTGATAGGGATAAATAAATTATGATAGTATAATTAAATACTGCAAGGTGTGGGCTGCTAGGCCCAATAGAAAGATATATGATACTCAGACCAGAAAGGTTAAGCCTGATGGACCAGATCAGGCCTGATGGAATAAAGAAGGCCCAAAAGCCCTGATTATTAATTAATTTCGTAATTAATTAATAAGGGAAAAATCAGCTATTGAGAAGAGTCCCGATAAGGATATAAATCCTTATAGATTAGCCTCAAGGGGACCTAAAAGGATAAGGAATCAGTTTCCTACTATCTAGGACTCTAAAGTCCATTCTAATTATGAGACTTGCCCACCAAGTCTCCTATACCAAGTCCAATTCAAGGACTCCCAACATCTATATAAGGGGCCTCACCCCACAAATCAGAACTACGTTTTTTTGGCTTGATTCTCTAATTCACAGAGATACGTAGGCATCTCGTAAAGGCAGAATTAAGCTACGAAACACGAGAGCAGCCATTAAAGGCCTTGAGCTCCCGAATCTTAGTAATAAATACAGCAAATAATAACCTTAGTTTTTTGTCCATAACATTTGGCGCCATCTGTGGGAAGACACAACAACAACCATGGCGAGAACACGGAGAACAATTAGAGCTCTAGAGGAAGGAACACCTTCAGAGATAACCTAGGTGATTTTGTCAACCGTGGAGGTTCCTCCTCATTCAACTTATGCATCTACTCAGGGGGAAGCCCAGATAGGGGCAACTCAACCTCAGCCATAAGGGACAACTCCCCCGACTATTCAAGGTACGAATCCTCAAGTTCAACAAGTATATATACCTGTGAATTCTCGACCCGTCGGGTATGAATATTCAACTATTGTTGCTACTAACCCCCCTTATGGGATGCCCCTTCACCCTGAGGTTGGAGGAAGCGGATATGCTGGGCGAAGCGAAGCACGAGGGCAGTTGCCCCCCCTATATACGAGGTTTGGGTCCTATCCCTGAGGATCGGGAATTTTCTGGTCCTTACACTGAGAGAGACTCCGAATCTTCGGATGATGAAGTGGCCCCGAGAAGGAGGCGTCCTGGAAAAGAGCCAATGGCCGATGGAAGGCAACGCCCCCAAAGCACCCCAGGGGCGAATCCCCAAGAAGTGCAAGAAAGGATCAGGGCTCATGAGGCTGAAATCCAAAGGCTGAGGCGTGATTTGGAGGCTCACCAGGCCACCGGACCCCAGATACCTCCTAGGGGGAGAAATCCTCCTCCTGTCATAGACCTGGATGGTCCGGTATGAAGAAGGGCTGCTGTCCCAAGAACTGATCCAAGTAATCTCCTTCCCCTTGGAGATCCTGATGATCCAACTCCACCCTTCACAGAAGAGATAATGAATGCCCATATCTCAAGGAAATTCAAGATGCCCACTATCAAAGCCTATGATGGCACGGAAGACCCCGTTAATCATGTTAGGACATTCTCTAATGCACTGCTGCTGCACCCCGTGAATGATGCTATAAAGTGTCGGGCCTTCCCTCAAACCCTGTCGGGTATGGCTCAAAGATGGTACAGTCGCCTGCCCCCAAATTCTATTGGATCGTTCAGAGAATTAAGTCAGGCTTTTATTAAGCAATTCATCAGTGGAAGAGTCCATGAGAAAAGTTCAGTATCTCTTATGAGTCTTGTGCAGGGAGCTAAGGAATCCTTGAGAGATTACCTGAATCGTTTCACAAAGGAGGCTTTAAATGTCCCGGACCTTGATGATAAGATGTCCTTGGCCAAACGTCCCCCTGAAAGCATGTTGCAGCTCCAAGAGAGGGCAGGGAAGTATATCAAGGTTGTAGAAAGTATGAGGAAGACCGTAGTAAGTAATGAGCCCACTGGAGGCAAGAAGCGGAAAACTGATTTAGAATATATTGCAAAGGACAAATATCCTAGAACCGAACAAAACCCTGATTCAACCCCCAAGAAGGGAGGACCTGGGCAAAAGTTCACTGAATACGCTAAGCTGAATGCTCCTAGAAGTCAGATTTTGATGGAGATTGAGAAAGACAGAGATATTCGCTGGCCTAAGCCCTTGAAGGCTGATCCCGCCAAGCTAGATAAGAGCAAGTATTGCAGGTTTCACAAAGATGTTGGCCATGACACCGATGAGTGTAGGCAATTAAAAGATGAAATTGAGTTTTTGATTCGAAAAGGAAGATTGAACAAGTATACTGGAGATGGAGGGGACAGAAATAATAATGGAAGGAAGAACTTTGAAGATCGTAGGAGGGACCAAGACGATCAGGGGCGAAATCCCCAACCTAGAGGGCCGGTTATAAATGCGATTTTTAGAGGACCGCGACGCCCTCGAGGACCTGTGATAAACACGATCTTTGGAGGTCCAACTACTGCTGGATTATCCAAAAATTCCAGAAAGGCATATACTAGGGAGGTTATGCATATTGTTGGAGAAGCCCCGAAGAGGGCCAGGACAGAAGTAACATTGGCTTTTGATGATTCCGACCTAGAGGGTGTGAAGTTTCCCCATGACGACCCGCTAGTCATAACACCGATAATAGGAAATAGCCCGGTTAAGAGGGTCCTTGTGGATAATGGTGCTTCTGTGGATATCTTGCTCCATGACACCTTTCTAAGGATGGGGTATAACGACTCCCAATTGACACCAACCGACATGCCGATATATGGATTTGCTGGAGTAGAATGTCCTGTGGAAGGGATAATCAAATTGCCGACCACCATAGGTACGGAACCAAGGCAAGCAACGCAGATGCTGGATTTCGTGGTGGTAAAGGCTAGTTCAACTTATAATGCTATCATGGGGAGAACAGGGATACATGCCTTCAAGGCAGTCCCCTCTTCCTACCATTCAGTCATGAAGTTTCCCACCCGAAACGGGATTGGAGAAGAGAGAGGAGATCAAAAAATGGCTAGAAGCTGTTATGTGGCCTCTTTGAGGGAAGATTGAGTCGGGGGGCAGGTTCTTCCTATTGAAGATATGGATGTTCGAGAAAATGATGAGAATAGAGGAAGGCCAGCAGAAGAATTGGTTTCGGTTCCTTTGGACCCCGAGAATCCTGAAAGGATGACTTTCATTGGAGCCACATTAGAGGAGCCCCTTAGAGGGAAGTTAGTGAAATTTTTGCAAGAAAATAGTGATGTGTTTGCCTGGTCAGCAGCTGATATGCCAGGCATAGACCCGGAGTTAATTACTCACAAGCTAAATGTGGATCCAATCCGGAAGACAGTGAAATAAAAGAAAAGAAATTTTACCCCGGAAAGATAAGAGGCTATAAAAAAGGAAGTAGAAAAGCTCTTAGAGGCTGGTTTCATTGAGGAGATTCAATTTCCGGAGTGGTTAGCGAACCCTGTAATGGTGAAGAAGGCTAATAGAAAGTGGAGGATGTGTATAGACTTCACTGATCTGAATGATGCATGCCCCAAAGACTGTTTTCTGCTGCCTAGAATTGATACTTTGATTGATGCCACTGCTGGACATGAGATGCTGAGTTTCATGGATGGATTTAGCGAATACAACCAGATCAAAATGCATAAGGATGACATTCCAAAGGTATCATTTATCACTGACTTTGGTGTTTATTGTTATCTTGTTATGGCGTTTGGTCTCAAGAATGCAGGAGCCACCTATCAAAGGTTGGTGAATAGAATTTTTAAGGATCTTATTGGTAAGACTATGGAAGTCTATGTTGATGACATGTTAGTCAAGAGTCTAGTAAAGACTGATCATATAGCCCATTTAAGGGAAGCTTTTGAGGTCCTGAGGTACCACAAGATGATGTTGAATCCTACGAAGTGTGCTTTCGGAGTAGGATCTGGAAAATTCTTGGGACTGATGGTCTCAAAGAGGGGAATTGAAGCTAACCCGGATAAAATAAAGGCGATCCTGGACATGGAACCACCAAAAACTGTTAAGGATGTTCAGAAGCTTACATGAAGGGTTGCTGCGCTAGGACGATTCATCTCCAAGTCAGGAGACAAGTGCTTGTCATTCTTCAAGTCACTAAAGAACATCAAAGACTTTGTATGGAGTGAGGAAAACCAGAAGGCATTTGAAGAGTTAAAAAAGTATATGGCCCAGGCCCCGTTGTTGGGCAAGCCAGTTCTGAGTGAAATTTTATTCTTGTACTTGGCTGTTTCAGAGAGCGCCTTGAGCGCGGTGTTGGTTAAAGAGGAACTGAAAGTCCAGAAACCCGTATACTATGTCAGCAAAATTTTGCATGGTGCTGAGTTGAATTATTCAACTATTGAGAAATTCGCTTTAGCCTTGGTAATGGCTTCAAGGAAGCTGCGTCCTTATTTTCAAGCTCACCAGATTGAAGTGCTAACAAATCAGCCCCTGAGAAATATCATTCACAGTCCCAAGGCAAGTGGGAGACTGATTAAGTGGGCAATAGAGCTGGGAGAGTTCGATCTCAAGTATAAGCCACGTACGGAAATAAAAGCCCAGGCACTAGCTGACTTCGTGGTGGAATGTACCATACCCAACCAAGAAGTCGGGGGCAGGAAGATGCCATACCTCAAGACAAGGTAGTCGATAATGGGGGAAAAGAGAAGGATGAGAAAGAATATTGGGTTCTCTATTTTGATGGAGAATCAAAAACAAACTCCAATGGAGCAGGATTGGTTTTGCAAAGCCCTGATGGGTTCTTAATTGAGTATGCTATGAAGCTAGACTTCCCAACAACAAATAATGAGGCAGAATATGAAGCCCTGATAGCTGGCCTTGGTCTAGCTGGGACACTTAGAGTCAAAAACTTAAAGGTCCGCGGAGACTCAAAGCTGATCATATCCCAGGTAAAGGGAGAATTTGAGGCAAGGGATGATACGATGGCTAAGTATGTTCGCCTAGTAAGGGCTGTGATGACCCAATTTAATGAGTGCCATGTTGAACACATTTCAAGGGAAGAAAACGCTAAGGCAGATGCGCTATCAAAGTTTGCTTCATCTGAGATTGAAGAAAGTTCAGGAAGTGTATACTTCCGTGTTTTGAAGACACGAAACATAGATGTTAAGCTTGTGGCTCCCATAGGCTTGGGGACGTCATGGATTGATCCCATCAAGGCTCACATTCAGACCGGTTGGTTGCCAAGCGATACAACTGAAGCACGGAAGTTAACTATTCGAGCATTAAGGTACTCCTTGATAGATGGAATTCTGTATAAGAGATCTTTCGTGGTTCCTTACTTGAGGTGTCTCAGGCCCGACGAGGCACGCTTGGCTCTTGAGGAAGTGCATGAAGGTATTTGTGGGCAACACATGGGGGGCAGGGCCTTGGCTCATAAGATAACCCGTTTAGGCTTCTATTGGCCAGAAATGATGGCTGATGCCAAAGAATATGTGAAGAAGTGTGATCGCTGTCAGAAGCATGCACCAGTTGTTAGACAACCCCCCGAGATGCTGACCTCTATCAACTCGTCTATTCCCTTTGCTATGTGGGGGATGGATATTCTAGGGCCTTTTCCTATGGCCACGGCACAAAGGAAGTATCTGATTGTAGCCATTGATTATTTCACCAAGTGGATCGAAGCCAAACCCTTGGCCAAAATCACAACTAAGTAGGTTGCACAATTCCTGTGGGAAAACATTATGTGCTGATATGGAATTCCCCGTATCCTCTTCACCGACAATGGAACACAATTCAACAATGAGGAATTCAAGAAGTATTGTGAAGAAAATGAAATTGAGTTACGATTCACCTCTGTGGCTCACCCGCAAGCCAATGGGCAAGCAGAGGTAGCAAATCGGATAATCCTGGATGGACTAAAGAAGAGGATCGAGAAGTCAAGAAATAATTGGGTGGATGAGATACTTCCAATATTATGGGCCTACAGGACTACCTGTAGAGTCACGACAAGAGCAACTCCCTTCATGTTGGCATATGGGGCAGAAGCAGTAGTTCTAGTAGAGATATCACATTCCTCTCCAAGGATTCAGGCTTTCAATGTAGAAGAAAATGAGGAAGGGCAGAGGGTAGCCCTGGATTTAATCGATGAAGTGCGAGATAAAGCACATGCAAAGATAGTAGAATATCAGAAAAAGGCTTCATTCTACTACAACCTAAGGGTTAAAGAGAGGTTTTTCAAACAAGGTGACCTAGTCTTGAGAAAAATAGAGGCTTCTGGTGTCGGACAGAAAGGAAAGCTTGCCCCGAATTGGGAAGGGCCGCACAGAGTCAAGAGCGTTCAGGGTAGAGGAACCTACAAGCTGGAGACTATGGATGGTTTTGAAGTCCCGAGAACCTGGCACGCACAAAACCTGAAGGTTTACAACGTGTAAAATAGGCGAAGTACGATTCTCACTTGTCATTGTGACAAGTAGGTTTAAAAGCACCTTGAAGCTTTGCTTGCGTAGGATTTTATATTTCAGTAGAATTTACATTGTCTAGTTATTGTTGATTAGGGTCGAACCCATGCTGTGTAAGGTTTTGGAAAACCAGACTTTATATTAAAGAGTTTGAAATTATTTCAATCTTAGGATGTTTAAAGTTCAAATGCATATTAAGATTGTAAAGTTAAAATAGAAAGAGGCAAGAAAAGCAACATATGAAATATAACCCCGAAGGGTAACAAGTTCTGATATGAATGAAGTTCAAAAAGAAGATATACAAAAAAACTTAGGCCTTGGAAGGATGAGATTCCTCAGAACCACTATCCGGAGTCTCCTCGGATGTCTCAGTCGTTCCTTCGGACGTCTCGGTCGTCCCCTCCGAAGTCCCTGTAGAGGTTCCCTCTGCGGGAGATGCTGGCTGTTGAGGCACTGCTCTTGGAGGCTCTTCCTCCCTGGCCTTCTTAGTGACAGGCTCAAACTCCTCTTCGGAAGAATCTTCCTCCTCTCCGTCCTTGATCATATCAGCAAGCTTGTCAGTAACACCTCCAAGCTCTGGAACTCGCACAGGGCAAGGAAAGGAGGACTGCTCGAGGACCTTTGGAAAATCATCCTGGATGGCCTCCACAGCAGCATCCCAGCCCTCTTTGTAGCTAACCGGGTGAAGAAGGGCATCATGCTCCACCATCAAGTCTTTGAATTCCTGGGTGTCCATCCAGCCATCAAAAGCTTTGTCCTTCTGCGCCTTCAGAATAACATTTTCGGCCCGGGCTGTTTCCAGGTCAGAAGTGGAAGAGGCCAGTTGAGCTTCAAGGGCCTCTATTTTTTGGTTGGCCTCCTCCAACTTCTTGTTGGCATCTTCCAGGCCAACCTTCCAAGCCTTAGCTTGGTGAATTGCCCCTTGGGAATGGGCGTTAGCCTGCAAGAAAAACAGCAAAAGTTTAGAAAAGAAACATGGAAAGATAAGTATGTAGGGCGTAGGTAAAGGATGTACCGTCGCCAGAGCCTGGGCTCCAAATAGCTCATTCCCCTCTAAATCCTGTTGAAGGACAAAATCTTGATAGTCCACCAGGGAGATGGAATGCTTAGACCATTCCTTGGACAGCGCCGTGCTGCCACGATTGAGTCCTTGCCCCAGATTCCCCAAGCAGGTTGAAAATAGGCCCCTGGCCTCTGCTTGGTGCGCAAAACTTGGCTGGGGCCTTCCTCGCTTGGCTCCGTTGCCTGAAGGAGGAACTCAGGGAAGCGGTCACCAAGTCGAGGGTCTTTAATGACCTTCCCAGCCCTCTTCATCCTGGTTGTCTCCAGGTCCTTAGGCTTGGTAGCCTCCTCAATCTTCTCAGCCACTGCAACAAACGAAGTCAGTTGAAAATCAAAAGAATAAAAAATGAAGGAAATAAAGGGGGTAAGAAAGGGAACTTACTTTTCTTATGAACGAGCTAGAGGCCGCGTTCTACCAGGACGGTCTCCCGGATAAGGTCCCAAGAATGGGAAGTACCGTTGTCTTGCGTAAGGAGGTTGAAAGCTCTAGCCTCCTCCTCAGAAAAAGTTATATCATTTGGGCTCCCGTCCACGGCCAGCCCAAAGGATGATCGAAACAGGGAGCCCCAATCTCCACCTACCCAAACAATGAACAAAAAATCTTTCTTCCACCCCAAGTTGTTGTTAGGGATGGACTTCTCATTCACGATATGGGGGATAGTGGGGCGCTGATTTATAGAAACCCAACTCGGACTTTTATCAGGGCTGTTCTTGAACTGAAAAATCTTTCTGAAGACAGCAACAGATGTGGGGACATTGTGCTTGGCGCATTGCGATAGATAGCACATAATCAGCCTCCAAGAATTAGGGGGAAGTTGGCAAGGGCTGATGCCCACATCAGCCAGTAACAAGGGAATAAACAGATGAAAAGGGATTCTGATACCTGCCCTTAGAGTATCCCTGTAGACGCATAGTGCGTCCTTTTTCCATTGGCAGGCCCTGTCGGCCGGACCCGCAAGAACCAGCTTAAAAGGCTCCTTGATTTTGAAGCAGCTGCTCAACTTTTCCAGCTCCTTGGGATCCCGTAAAGCACTAATATAATCGTGTGCGTCCAGATGCACATCAGACGGGTACTCGTCCCCTCGAGTGTTGATCATGTCGATTAAGGAAGTATACCTCGATCGAATGGGAAATTCGTTGGACTTTCTAGCCACGTTCATCTTGGCCAAGCGGGTCATTTTTTTGTCAGCCATCTGAAAAGAGAAAGGGGCACGTAAACAGGCAATCTTAAAATGGCACACAATGGAAAAATAGACACAAAAAGCAAAGGGAGGAATTTTACCTGAAGAAGCACTCCTGAAAAAGGCTTTGAGCTCCGACTTGCTGTTATTGCTCTGAGAATCTTAGCAGGAGGAGAAAGAAGAAAACTTAGAAATGAGAAGGTGAGGAGTAGTAGCCTTTCCTCATTCCTTTATATAAGAGGAAAAAGAAGTTGAAGGGACGAAAGCCCATTAAGGACAAAGGCCCATAGGAAAAAGCCTAGAAAAAGGAATATTCCAGAATATTCCTAGGAATTCTAGAGCATTCTAAACAGGGTGTATTAAGCCCAGATCAATAAAGAGGCCCAGTAATTTTTGGTAAAGCCCAATAAAAGAGGCCCAGTAATATTTGGTAAAGCCCAATAAAAGTGGCCCAATAAGATTTGGAAAAGCCCAATAACAAAGGCTCAGTAAAATTTAATAAGGCCTAATAAAAAAGGCCAGGCCCAAATCCAATTAGGATTTGGAAAATTCAATTTTAGCCCTAAAAGATGTAAGGCCCCATGGAGAAGGGTAGAAAAAGACCAGAATCCAGGTCGAAATCCAGGTCGTGAATCCTGCCCGAAATCTTTCGAGCAGACACCCGAAAATAACGGGTAATAAAGACCAGAATCCAGGTCGAAATCCAGGTCGTGAATCCTACCCGAAATCTTTAGAGCAGACATCCGCAAATAGCTGGAATAACGAGACTGAATTGAGGTCGAAACTTCGACCAGGATTGAGGTCGAATAAACCAAGCATCTTTCAAAAATGGGGATTAAAAACCCAGGTCAAAGTTCGACTAGGATCCTGGTCGAATTCCAGGTCGTGGATCATAGTCGAAATCCTTCGACCAGGAAGCAAGAAAACCAGAGAATTTTCGAACAGGATTCAGGTCGAAATATCGACTAGAATCCTGGTCGAAATTCTAGTCGATAGGCTCAAGACCAGAAGCTGAAAAAAAAAAAAGAATTTTCGACCTAGATCCAGGTCGAATTTTCGACTAGGATCCTGGTCGAATTCCAGGTCCTAGATCCAGGTCGAAAATTCGACTAGGATCCTGGTCGAATTCCAGGTCGTGGATCCTAGTCGAATTCCTTCGACCAGGATGGCAAGGCTGACCCCTATTTCGACTAGGATCCAAGTCGAAATTTCGACTGGGATCCTGGTCGAAAAAGGGCTGGAAATATGAAAAATTCAGAAATTAAGGAAAATCCCAGAAAATTAGGGAAAAATCCAGAAAATTGAAGGAAAAATCCCAGAAAATTAGGGAAAAATCCAGAAAATTAAGGGAAAAATCTAGAAATTAAGGAAAAATCCCAAAAAATTAGGGAAAAATCCAGAAATTAAAGGAAAAATCCCAGAAAATTAGGGGAAAATCCAGAAATTAAGGAAAAATCCTAGAAAATTAGGGAAAATCCGGAAAATTAAGGGAAAAATCCAGAAAATTAGGGAAAAATCCCGGAAATAAGGGAAAAATTCCTGGAAATTAAGATAATTCCTGAATAAAAGGCAAAATTCATTGTAAATGTGTAGGTCGCTCCACACTTTACGCAAAAATGAAACCCTGTAAGGGAATAAACAGACTTAACTTCTGCGAAACCTAATCACTGTTTCCCAAAAGTTGGGGGGCAAATGATAGGGATAAATAAATTATGATAGTATAATTAAATACTGCAAGGTGTGGGCTGCTAGGCCCAATAGAAAGATATATGATACTCAGACCAGAAAGGTTAAGCCTGATGGACCAAATCAGGCCTGATGGAATAAAGAAGGCCCAAAAGCCCTGATTATTAATTAATTTCGTAATTAATTAATAAGGGAAAAATCAGCTATTGAGAAGAGTCCCGATAAGGATATAAATCCTTATAGATTAGCCTCAAGGGGACCTAAAAGGATAAGGAATCAGTTTCCTACTATCTAGGACTCCAAAGTCCATTCTAATTATGAGACTTGCCCACCAAGTCTCCTATACCAAGTCCAATTCAAGGACTCCCAACATCTATATAAGGGGCCTCACCCCACAAATCAGAACTACGTTTTTTTGGCTTGATTCTCTAATTCACAGAGATACGTAGGCATCTCGTAAAGGCAGAATTAAGCTATGAAACACGAGAGCAGCCATTAAAGGCCTTGAGCTCCCGAATCTTAGTAATAAATACAGCAAATAATAACCTTAGTTTTTTGTCCATAACACTAATAAAACAAAATGTTTCTTTGTCTAATCAACCCATGTGACTGTCAAGTCACTATCATTTGTAATTTGAATCAGAACATCCGTTGAAACTTCATTGCATCATCTGTTGAAATTGTGTTGGATCATCCGTTGAAACTTCATTAGATCATTCATTGAATGTGACTTGGATCATCCATTGAAACCTTATAGAATCATTCGTTGAAAGTTTTCCATAACAGTTAACTCCATATCACTTATGCAAAATTACAAGGCATCTAATATATACAAGTGGCCAACTTATTTTTCATATCAATCTAGTAGTCAACATGATTTTGAATATCCTACAATTTCTAGATCTCTAATGTGTAGTATGCAGGAATGTGTTACAAACTTATTAAGATATAAGCTACTCTCTCATCGGATGTTAAAGAAAGTCATCCGTTGAGAGCTACAAACACACTAAATTAAATCTACTAAGGTGTTTTGGTAAAATTATCATCAAGCCTATGACATATTCCTAACAAAGTTGACTATCAATAATAAGTACCCTCTACCGTGAATCGATGATTTGTTTGATCAGTTGAAAGGAGCTACTTGTTTCTCGAAGATCCATTTAAGATTGGGATATCATCAATTGAAGATTAAGGCTATACCCAAAAATGGCGTTTCAAACGAGATATAGGGTTTATGAATTTCTGGTAATGGCGTTTGGATTGACGAATGTGCCAACTAATTTTATGGATCTTATGAATCGAGTATTTCTGAAATACTTGGATAAGTTCATGATAGTATTCATCGATGATATTGTGTTTTACTCCAAGTCGGAAGCGGAACATATGGAACATTTGAGGATTGCTTTGGAAATCTTGAGGAAAGAAAATTTGTACATAAAATTTTTGAAATGTGAGTTTTGGTTAAAGGAAGTTCAGTTTCTTGGACACGTAGTTAATAGTGAAGGCATTAAAGTAGATCCTGCAAGGATTAAAGCTCTCACGAATTGGGAAAGATCAAAGACTCCAACGGAAGTAAAAAGCTTTTTGGGATTGGCTTACAGGCTATTTGTTCAAGGTTTTTCTAAAATAGTAATTCCATTGACTAAATTGACAAGGAAGAACGAGAAGTTTATATGGCCGGATAAATGTGAAGAAAGTTTTCAGGGGTTAAAGAAAAGGCTAGTCTCTGCACCAGTATTGGTTCTACCTGATAAGGAGGGAGAGTTTGTAATTTATAGTGATGCTTCGTATAATGGATTACGTTGCGTATTGATGTAGCACGGAAAGGTGAAAGGATATGCTTCCCGTCAGTTAGAGCCTCATAAACAAAAATATCTTACAGATGATTTGGAATTGCCAGCGATTGTGTTTGCCCTTAAAATTTAGAGACACTATATGTACGGAAAAAAGTGTGAAATTTTATATAGACCACAAGAGCTTGAAGTACATCTTTGCATGTAAATAATTAAATATGAGACATAGGAGATGGTTGGAATTGATCAAGGACTACGAATGCACAATAAGATATCATCCCGGAAAGGGGAATATTGTAGCAAATGCGTTAAGCCTCAAAAAAAGGTTAAATATGTTAACTTCATCCGCAGATTTGATCAAAGAATTTGAGAAATTATAAATAGAGATATAAATTCCTGAGTTGGCAAAATGAAGTGATTTATATAGTGGCATTTCAGCTAGAGATTCTGGAAAAAATTCGACATTGTCAGGAATAAGTAATGGATCATGACAATGATAAACTCTCTGGAGGAGAGATTAAGGCTCAAAAGGATGATAAAGGAATACACAGAGTTTGTTCGCGTATTTGGATTTCTAATGTTGCAGATCTAAAGCACGAGATTCTACATGAAGCACATAATTCGTGGTTTTTGATTCATCCTGGAAGTACGAAAATGTACAAAGACTTGAAAAAGAGCTATTGGTGGCCAAAAATAAAAAAAGAAAATCGCTGAATGGATAAGTAAGTGTTATACTTGTCAGATAGTAAAGGTAGAACATCAACGACCAAGAGGATTGCTTCAGCCACTATATGCAATTTGTGGGAACATATCGCGACGGATTTTGTGGTAGGATTACCAAAGATAAAGGCTAACATATGATGCAATTTGGGTGATCATTGATTGACTGACAAAGTCTGCGCATTTCTTACCAATCAACGAAAGATTCTTATTGGAAAAGTTAGTCAAGTTATATCTGGACGAAATCACAATGCGTCATGGAGTACCAGTATCTATCATGTCTGTTAGAGATCTAAGATTTAATTCAAGATTTTGGCGACAATTTCATGATCATTTGGATATGAAGTTGAAAATTAGTACAACGTATCATCCGCAGACAGAAGGACAGAGCGAAAAGACTTTTCAAATGATCGAAGATATGTTGAGAACCTATACATTGGTTTTCAAAGGAAATTGGGATGACCACTTTCCGTTGATAGAATTTTCATATAAGAACAATTACCACGCAAGTATTGGCATTCCGCCTTATGAAGCATTGTGTGGAAGAAAATGTAAATCTCCTACGTATTGGGATGAAGTTGGTGAACACAAATTATTGGGACCAGAATTAGTTTAGCAAATGAAGGAAAAAGTGGAATTGATTCGTAAAAGGCTGATAGCTGCTCAAGATCGACAAAGGAAGTATGCAGATATGGAGTTCAAACCCGGAGAAAAATTGTTGATAAAGATATCTCCATGGAAAGGCTTATCTAGATTTGGGAAGAAAGGAAAGCCGAGTCCTAGATATATTGGACCATTCGAAGTATTGAAGAAGTCGCAAAAGTGGCGTACGAGATAGCGTTACCTCCATAGATGCAAAATCTCCATAATGTGTTCCACGTATCTCTTTTAAAGAAGTATAATACAGATGCCAATCACCTAATTGAGTTAGAACCCGTGGAAATTTAGCAAGATTTAACTTGTGACGCCCTCAATCTCGGGGTTAGGAAATGAGGACCCAAACACATTTATTCTAATAATTGAATATACATAAACTCCGATTAACTACTAACAGGATCAAACAAGATAAAGTATGAGACAAGATTACAACTACCAATCATAAAATATAAATTACAGCCCCAAAATATTATTAAATAAACATAATCGATTCCGGCTGGGAACCGACATATAACCCATTGTATCTTTACAGATTTCCTTCTAAGCGCTTGCTCACTCAAAAATACCACTACCTGCTCTGGCAACCGGATGCCCTCAACACGATAGGAACCACCAGGTATGCTCTTTCGAGCAGTGCGCCTAAGCCTGGCCATCTTCTTGCTTAACTACCATGGTTAGATTAAAACAAAACATATGAGTATAAAACTCAGCAAGTAACTGTAAAGCAGTTCTACGATATCAAATCCACAATATACTTTACCGATCTCAGGGCATTCTACTTAATTTGTTCTAGGTGGCAGATTTCCAGCTTTTAGGGTTAAGGAAAGGTTATGAATAAAAATGTGGGGCTTTCAAAGAACAAGGCTCAACGCAGGATGAAAGCCGACATTCATCACAAATCATTAAAAGATCAGAACAGATCTTTTAGAAAGAGGAAAGCAACAATATTTCACTATATAGAATCAATTATAAGATCAACAGATTAAAATCAGGGTCCTCGAACTTTAAGCTTCACATTAACATAATCAACTCTTTTCAAAACAATATAAACCATTTTCATTTTCAAGAATTAATTTACAGAACATAAAGTTTCAGTTTCCTTTTAAATAATGAATTAGAACCCTTGATTGGATCACTTTATCTTTCCATTTCATTGTAATACGGGTGATCAGCCCGTACCGACCTCCATCCGGTCTTTAAGGTACCAATCGGCATAATTTCAGCCTTAAGTTGGACTAGCCCCGCTAGCCTCTTACCATGACTGGACTAGTCCCATTAGCCTCTTACGTCCCAATCCAATCCATCTGGAATTCGTTTGGAAAACCTTGAGTTGAAAAGTAGATTTTCTAAATTCATTTTATCATTACCAAGAATATGAAATCATTCGAACTCTTTCGAGTTGAAACTCATTCTTAAGTCAAAATTTCAAGAAAACAAAGCTTATGGAGTGATTCAAGGATCAGCAAGGAACAACTCTTAAGGATTTTGAATCAAGGATAACAGGGTACTTAAATTAGAAGGATCAATATATGTTTCAGGGATCAGTAGGAAATATAGTGATAAAGAAATAATGTATCATTACAAAGAGGTTAGCAAAGGTAGTTATAGGGTTTATAACAGTTTATGGCTTAACAAATAACTTGAACAGAAAAGACAGGTTACCAACGGGTTGAATCAGTAAGCTTATAAATAACAGTTTATCAAGATCAAAATGGGATATCTCAAATCATTAACAGTTCCATACTCTACATGGTATGAACAATAACCTCTCTATAACTATTTTCACAAGTAATGAGAGTTACTTTCCTGAATTTGCTTTCCTGAAAGTTGAACTACTGCCACCTAGTATACCCTTTCCTTTCCTACCCTGAATGCCCTCATGCTCCGAATCAAGAGAAAAAAAGGAGAGCCGAGAGAGAGAGAGAGAGTAGCCGAGAGAGAGTGAAAAAAAAGAAGAAAGAGAGAAGAGAGAATGGGGTGCACGGGAAAAAGAAAAGAAAAAAGGGGGGGAGTTTATAAACAATCAGGGACAAGGGCAATTTAGTACTTTACTAATTCCCTTTTATGCTTATTTGATCCTTTCTTTTTACTCAAATACAATATAAATCAAATATAAAATATATCTCTCTCGGAAAGTCAAAAATTATTGCAAATGACAATTTTAATACGTATATCTCGAAATTAGCTTTCCAACCAATACTCATAATAAACTTTTGGACGAACGGTTGATTTTATATGATTTTCGCAAGTTCGTTCTAGTAATAGCATTTTAGCAGATAAAAATCAATTTAAAATGCAACGACCAATAAATAAATTTGTCCACCATTTTTAAAAAGTCTCTAGGACTATTATGATAATAAAAGAATAAATCCCACGTTTTTATCTTACTCAGATAATTTTATAAAAATGCGTGAAGGTAAACCTTTATTTAAATCAAATAATTCCTAAAAAATGTCACAGGGCACATAGTCATGCACACAGACCAGTAATCACACATATACGAATATATAACAACTCAGGTCTGATCAGGGAATATGTCCTTCTTTAATCTTTATCCTTTTCTACGCGTACCGGGTCACGTTCAACTTGACGGCCCGACGCTCAGCGTTTCGATTACGCTTCTCATTAACATTATCGACCGACACGTCACTTAGGACGAAATACTTTATTTAAACATTTATTTCACTCAATCACACGTATTCCACATTTTATATTCTTTAAATCCTAATTAGGACGGGTTCCGTTCTACCTGACGGCCCGACAACAGAGCTTAACTCCTAAGCTGACTCTTTAAATTGGAACGCTTTTACTTACGCTCCTATATTCTAATATACAGTAAAGATAATTTAATCAATACTTAATCACACATAATTATAATCATATCACATAAAGCATACTTTATTGACTTAATTGCGTCACAAAATTCTCAGTCGTCACATAACTTATGTGAAACAACCGGTTCAAATTCAAGATCGTAAAGAGAAAATGCTTTGAAGTAAGGTCGTACCATTAGTTAAAGTTTTGTGGAGAAATCCTAAGATCAAAGAATCAACTTGGGAATTAGAAAGAGAAATGCATGAGAAATATCCCCATTTATTCGTTTAAGTTAGATTCTAAGGACAATCCTTCTAAGGGGGTAGATTGTGACGATTGGGATATTCGCAATGTAATTATATGAATATAATATAATTCTGAGGTCTATTGTGAATTATGCGGATAAAAATATTAATTATATAATTTTGTGGCTTATGTGTAATTTATGTGAAATAGTAAAAGAGAACGTAAAATGTCTCATTTTAGTTTGACGAGTCAATAAAAGGCATAAGCTATGTTTTAAAAAGCATAATTGAGTCAGTTGTTGTTGGGACGTCAGGTAGAAAGGGACCCGTTATACAAAAGATGAATTTAATGAAAATGATTAAGAATGAGATAATATGTGGGGTGTGTTAAGATATGAAAATATTAATTATTTTCGTGTATCTATGATTGTTGGATTCGAGCTGTGAATTGTATCGTTATTTTAAAAGTGTCGAATATCTAGTATTGTGGCACCCTCCAAACCCGGGTCAGAAGTTTGGGGTCCATAACACACATACACAAAATATATAAACCTGTATACACAATATTAAATACATTGACCCATCTTTACACAACCACGGATCGCAATAGGTTTAAGTATGAAAACAAGCTACAACCTAAACTTTTATTACATCGTACCAGATCCCAACTAGTTCAACTTACAACTGATAATGATATCATTCTTACAATCTTACATAACTCATCTATAATATAAAGCTCCTGCTAGCTTGATCCAACTTAACCTGGAATCCTAGCTCATACCCTGGACTGGGAATCCTCGTTACCAACCATTTCCTTTTTGACTGTGGGATGACATAAACAGATTTGCAAGAGTGAGCTAACTAGCTCAGCAATTCATAATGGAAATAACTGAGGTTAAACAATGATCAATTGAAATGATTCAGAAGAATCAAGTTTCTGGATAAGCAATGATTAGAATTTGATATTCACTTTTCATTTTAAAAACCAAGGTTAGGCTGCTGATCAGTCATGCACTAACCCCGAGCAAGGCACACAACTCTGCTCTCTATACTGGATCCAAGGCACTCAT
This sequence comes from Apium graveolens, assembly GCF_009905375.1. Classification (NCBI taxonomy): domain Eukaryota; kingdom Viridiplantae; phylum Streptophyta; class Magnoliopsida; order Apiales; family Apiaceae; genus Apium; species Apium graveolens. Next base: position 209,367,903 of record NC_133648.1, read on the forward strand.
GGGCCTAATATGACCATGAATTTGGTCCAACCACGAATCTGGTCCATATTTATAAAACTATCCAATTCTAAAATGATTTAATATAATAACCATTATAATTCAATAAAACAGAATCATAATTAACATTGCTAACATATTTATCTCGGAGCATAAGACATTTCATAAGTATCACCAGGGTATATCAAGGTATATATATGAAGAACGACTTCAAGTTTGTTGAAGAATCAGGTGTCTGATGAACAATGAGTCAATGATAAAACATGGTACAGATCTTTGATGTTATAGGGTATTACAGGGTATATAAGTTTCTGTATGCTCAAGTAATTCTGTTTCAGTATTTGGTTTATGGTTTGTATATACTTGTGGAGTAGTATTGTATTTGTATGGTTCAATATCTGGGAAATCAACCGTCGGTGGTTTACAAGAAATAAAGCTTACAGCTCAAGTTCAATGATATGATCAGGGTTCAAGGTTGAATAGTTTAAAGCGCTTACAATATAAAACATGACTTATTTGGAATACTCGCAACATGTTATGAGAAAGTTCAGAAATATTTACAATATATCTCGAAAAAATTTAGAAGTACTTGCCTTATCACAAATAATTTTCAACCTTACTTGTACTCATCTAACAGTTCTACTCATCCATCACTTTCCTTCTTTTTCTATGCCTTGCTTCTATTCATCGATCACTTGCTTTCTTTTTCTAGCTTCAGTTCTATTTACTGATCATTGGCTTTCTATTCTATGCCTCGCTTACTCTTCTAGGCATCACAAGTATCTACCAATATTCAATCTCATATTATTCTAATCATCACACTGACGCCATAATCTTTTATCTACCCTTCGTTTTACCCAAATTCGATTTACGGATTGAAAGTTATAGCAAAAACCGATAAACAATAACCACATAGGCATATAACACATCAATCAGATAGCACATATCACATAACACGCAAGATACTCGATCAAAATAATTTTTCAAAGAAGATTCGGGGTTAAAATGATCTTCCAGGTATTTAATACGAATTTTTGAACATTTTTCAGAATTAACACGGGTCTCCGAATCATTTTATAATTAAATAACAGAGTCTAAACACCCGAATCTGATTTTAGGATCATTTAATAATAATTATCGAACCTTGAAAATAATTTAAAATAATATTTTAAAGCTCGAAACTATTTTTCAGAATTTTAAATCAAAATAAATTATTAAATCTAATTATTAAATCAATTACAATTAATTAGTAATTAATTAAATTAATTAACCAATTAATATTAAATTAACGATTAATTAAAATAATTAAAAATTAATTAAGATTAATTAATAAAATAAATCAGATTTTTTTAAATAAATAAATAATTAATTAAAAACAATTTTCTAAATTTAAAATAATTAAATAAACATTTTTCTGATTTTTAAAACAACAGAAATATCATTTTTAAAATATTTTTAAATAGCAATCCAATTTTCGTAAGTTTTTGAAAGTTTTTTAAGAAAATGAAAATTTCTACAAAAGTAGGGGATCAAATGGTAATAAACCATCGCCCCCCCCTTTACCTTCTACTGCCGGCCGATCGCCATTAACGGCGACCGCCGAGCTTTTCGACAACCCTTATCTTGCCAAAAATAGCGTGAAACGGTGTAGATATGTCATTCATGCACGACGTCCTGAATCGATCCTTGTTCTCCAAATGCTCTGAAAACTAGCCAATAGCCGGGAAAATCTCGACGAACTTTTATGCCACTGTTCGATTTATTTTCCAGCAAGGCTCCTCTGTTTATCGTTTGTTAGGCTTATATATACCATTTGAATTGTCTTTTCACGATCTAGACATTGGTAACATCAATTCCATCTAATAACCCCGAACAAAGAAACACATAATTTCCAATTAAGAACATTCAAACACATAAACCCTAATTTTAATATTTCGAGAATCAAACTCAATTTTCTATATGTTATTGAACTCCAAATTCATCATATAATATACCAAAATGACCAGGACAAAATTATCTACAAGATTAAGCCATCAAATCACATACACAACATCAACATCAGAATTTCATAATTTAATCCTTAATTAATTCAAATTAAAATAAATAAAAAAGAAAATAACCTTGATTTCTGCACTGAAATGGAGGATTTATTTTGATAGAACTTTTCAAGAGCTTTGATTCGGTATATGGCACTCTTGATTCCGAGTTCGATAACGCTATTGTTTTTAGGTTCGATGCTCAATAACACAATGATTTTAGGGTGTTTTCTCTGTAAATTCTCTGTGTTTATTGTATGATTGTGATTATACGAGTAAAATGAAATAAGAAATAGGCTATTTATATTTTCTGGAATATTAATACCTGTTGGATCGTATTAGATCGAAAAATAAGTTACTTTACCGCTAAGTAACTGCAAAAACGATCTGATTTGATACCCGTATTGGATAATTATCAAAACTGGGCTTCTTATAAAACACTTTATACAAAAATAATGTAATAATATCCCATCTTTTGAGAATACGGGTTTTATCGATCTATCAAAATGATTATCATATCGAAAATTTTGAACCGGGATGCACACGGGTCAAACCGTAATCCGGATCGGAAAAGTCAAAACACTGAAATGTCCGGAATAATCAGATTCGGTTAGAAAGGAGTTTTCCGAAAAGTTTCGGGTTGTAAAAACGCAAAAATGGTTGAATTTGGACGATTCCCGACTTTATAAAATAGTTTTATAATTATTCAGAAAATAATTAATAATTCATAAATTATTATAAAATCATATAACACTCCAAAAATTACCTGAAAAATACTATAATTATCTATATTTTATTCTGGACATAATAAAATTAACATACCTATACTTTATCACATATAAACATCGACGTATCAACACTGATCATCAGATAATTCACCAAAAATCATATAATAATCACATAATAATTATTTATTGATAAAAATAGATACACGCTATGTCCCGGGTATTACATCCTTCCTCCCTTAAAAGGATTATGTCCTCAGAATCACACTTCTGTCCTCAGAATCACACTTCTGTCCTCAGAATCACACTAAGGATCAGATAATGATACATTCAAGTATCTCACTTTCATTTTCTCAGGTTGATCCTTCAACCTTACTACTTTTCATAAACTTTAACTTGCAACATCAATCATTACTTAACAACCTCATGCTGAAATCATATTCTATTAGTTGCTCATATAACTCAACTTAAGTCTCCATTCTATATATATAATGGAGCTAAACTACTCTTCATGAGTATATACATTTAAATACTCTATAAACCTGCTATACGCGTGGCGGTGAATCCAACTCACTTACACTTATCCTGCCTATTTTATTGTCTCAAAAGGACTAGCATAATGCATATTAATTCTCTTTTCATTTTAATTCTCATAATTCGTGCTTATGAACGTTTCCAGTAGTTACTAGTTGTTGAACCTCATTCCCACATGTTTCTTTGTTCAATTAACCTAGTTTATAATCGTTTTCAATCACATTCGAGGCTCTTTAATTGTTCCCTTACTGTTCTTTTCCATCTGCGAATGATATACTGAAACCATGGCATATTCGATTTCTAGTGTTCTCGAAATTACTCCAAGATTAAGAATTAACGAGAAAATCTCGACTGGATATAATTGACGCATGAACTTTCATCATACCTTAATCTCCTTGAATCACAATCGAGTATATATGCCGAGCGAAAATTTCTTACTATTTAGAAGAAAATATACTAACCTGGAGACATCACCCGCATAGTCTAACCCATATTATCATTTATTTTGGGGTTCTAGGGAGTTCTCCTAAGAAACTGACTGCAACGCTCTTCCTTGACGTCTAATCACATAAAATATTTATTCTTTCTTTATGTCATATTATCATAAAGTCTTCTTTGACATCTATGTCTTGTATCATATTCTTGGAGCAACTTGAATCCCTTGAGTAAAAGATGTTGAGCCAAATTCCTATCTTTAGTTTTGCTTTACTTAATGCCCGTTCATCTAGGAGTGGTATATACTATTCTGGTTTGACATAATTCATCGTATTTTAAATATTTTTGTCAAATCTCCAATCAAATAGTATTGATCATTTATAATCAATTCCTGGATCTGATGACGAGCCGCAATTTCTTCAAGCATCAACTAACCCACTTATTGGATAAACTACTTATTAATAAAAAGAATGACTAGGTCTGGATAACCTATTAATAATGATTCAATTAACGATTTCCTCACCTTTGGTTCTCAGGTAATTCCACTACTACATCTTTTGGCAAAATGCATCTATCTTTATTTTAGAAAGTCCACGGTTATAATAATCCATCTAGTCTTTGATGTTATGCCTTAATTCTTAGGTACCCTATTTTCTCTTCATGTCTGGTCACTAGATATTTTCTTTTAGCCCTCAGTACTTAATCGTATTCCTGTGATGTATTCCCTATCTCAATTTACACATGTTTCATCAATTCTTCACTTTACTTCTGTCCCTCATAATACCCATATCTTACCTACATCATGGCATCTTATAATGTTTCTTTATCATCCTTTTGATTCCACTTTCTTTCCTATTTAAATTCTTCATTCTCATAGTTCATTATTTCTTCATAACATAAGTGAGTCTTTCAATAGTACTGTTCGGTTCTTCATCAAATAAATCATTCTCGTGGCTAGCTCTGGATCGAAATCTCTCAATTCATATACGTTACTATCATTATTAATTTCTACCATAAGTCGGACACTTGTATTCGCGAGTTTTCCGGTATTTTGGAGTAATTCTCGTTAAATCATCATTCTATATTGATATACCTTCAAGTCCCTTAATAAAACCTTATTGCAGATGATAAAATTTTTGATTGTCTAACAAAATCCATATTGGTGTAGTTACTAATCTCTTCTTTATTCCACCTCACTTCTTCCTTTCCTCCCTTCCTTCTCTTTGCTCTATCTTGAATTTTTAGTTCTTGAAAACATTCGTCTCCCTTGTCTATACAAATAACTTTATATTTCTCTTGTCTATTACAAAGGACATATTCATCCAAGTAAAGCCTCACATGCTTGCATCAACTTCTGAATCCTACTATTGTCCTTACTTCTTCCAACTTCCTCATTGCTTAAATTTCGGGTTTGAAAATCAAATCATAATCTGACTTAATTTAATTGAAATCGATTTCCATCTAACTGACTGTAACGACCGAGAAATTACGCTTGTATTATATTATAATAAAGATGAATTATGTGTATTATTATGTGATTAAATGTGTTGAGCCATTAAACCCTAATTGCTATGTGTTACGAGTTGACTGTTTTGATCCGAACGTGTTTGGATATTTATTGAGTGTTTTATCGCAAGTTATATATTTTATATCAAAACCCGTAGAGCTCAAACCATGTTTTAAAAGCCCGTATTTCAAACAAAATCATTGACCCTATTTTGCAAAAAAACAACCTATACCATATCGCTATTTTGAACCCCTAGATGTTTTACAAATTTACCTTTTTCGCGAAAAATGACTTTTCCGGACCCCTTCGGGTACCAAAAACCCCATAAAAATCACATTTTTATTTTTATATGATCATAAAATTATCATACATCATTTTTCTTTGCATTTTCATAATATTCATAATTTTTGGGAATTTTTGGCATTTATTTTGTATTTATTGGATATTTAAAAATTCATTATTAATACCCAAAGATTATAAAAATTGGGGCCAAGTATTTTTATTAGATGTGTAATTAGAGCCTTAATTTTATTTAGGAGTATTATTTTCATAACTACAAATAGTTGAATTAAGGTTAATTAATTAGTTAATTATAATTAAAAAATCAGAAATTGAAGAACAAGTAGTGTTGGTGAAGTTCAAGCAGAAAATTAAACATCATATTTCATAGTGATTCTGTTGCTCAAATCTTTCATGTGAGTAACCAAAATGATCCTCTCGATCTCTACTTTCTGTTCATACCATCAATTTCATGTTTTGTTGCTTCGATTTTCAATTTGTATTTTAGGGTTCATGAACTGAATTTGGGGATTTTTGATTGTGGGATTCTGGGTTGATTTTGATGCTTATTATAGTTTCATGTACTTGTTTACAGTCGATTTATGCTATTTATTTGAACAAACGATTGTTCTAAGTGTTAGTTCTTAGTTTCAAGTTTATACAATTTTATTTTAGTTCGTTCTTAATTTTGTATAGGGGTTAGATTATACAAGTGATAAGCTTTATTTTGAGATATTATTCGTGATTTTTCATGTACGAAATCGTTGGTTTGAGTTTTGGCCGGAAGTTTTGTGTTTTTGATCGGAGAATTGGTTCTAGGGATTAATTGGCTGTGATAATGGTGTAGTTGTGTTTCCGGTGAGTTCCTAAGTGAAAACTGTGTTAGAATCGATTCGAACGGTTGTGTTTTGACCCTGGATTGAGCTAGCCGGACCTGGGTTTCAAGCTCGTCGGAGTTCGTGGCGGTTCTAGCCGGAGAAGGAGACCTGGGTGTCGGGGATAGAGGAGGATGGTGGAGCCACGTTCCTGGAAGACTAAGGAATAAAAACCCCCAATTAATTTTGTCATTCCATCGCCGTTTTAGCCGAATTAAGTCACCGAAAAACCCACCGGCGTCGTTGCCGGTGGGGCTGTTCGTCCCGACCCGAAAACCCGAGTTTCGACCCATATTTCTGTAATTGTTGACCCGGGTTTGATCCCCCAGTACCTAAATTCAATTCCTTGTTTGTGTTTTTGATTTATTAATTATTTATTTATATTTTAGTAAATCAAAATAAGATTTTAATAATTCTTAAAATCTAATAAAAATTAGATTTAAATTCTGAACATTTTTATAATTAATTCCTAAATTATTTTATTAATTTAGAAATTTGAATTTAATTATTTAATTAATTATTTAATTATTTATCTAATTATTTATTAGTTATCTAATTAGTTAATAATTAGGTAATTAATTAATTATTAGGTAATTAATTAATAAATAAGGATTAAAAGTAATCAGATAATATGGATAATAATTCGATAATTAGTTAAATATTCCGAGTAACTCGTACCTATTCGAGTCGTGATTCGTTAAGTTAGAATTATTATTCAAGCGATAATTATTCAAAGAATGTAGTACTGATTATTCGTACCGAATAATTAAATACTGATAGTTAATTGATTAATAAATCGTATAAGCTATGATCGTAATAATAATAGTTCGGTAGTTATGCGAAGATCGCGAGTAGGTCGTATTTATACGAGTAGTTGCTCGTTGAGTTAGATTATGATTCGAGTAATATTTATTTATTCGATAAATAGCGTATCAGTTAATTGTATCAATTAGTTATTTATAAATAATCGATCAAATCGAGTAAGTGATGATAATTTATAAATAATTGTAATAAATTGTAATTAATCCTAATAATTAGGGATTAATTATTTTAAAATATAATAGGTATTAATTAATTATTTAAAAATATATTTAAGGATTATTTAATTATAATTAATTATTTATAATTGATTATTAATTAATTAAATCTTGTTTAATTCATAATAATTAAACCGTTAGTCCGATTTGAGTGAAACGAAGACCCCTAGACTCAGAAAAATGAAACGAATCCAATAAAAATAATTGTAAATCACAATTTCTTACGAAAGAGAGTAGTCTTGTAATAGTTAATGGTTTATAGGCCCTAATAGGGGTAGAATCGAGTCAAATAAATTCTGAAAAATTGTAATAAAATCATATAGGGTTAGTTAATACAGGTATGAGTCTAGTATCGATTCCAAAAATATTTATAAATCCAAAAATCAATTATGTGATTTAAGTGGTTATGTGAACCTTATGTGCTATATAATTATATGTGTATATGCGAGTCAGATAGAAATGCATGGGTAGATTGATAGGGTTACGTAACATCAATTCGAGATACACGTATGTAGTAAGTTATCTAAATGACTATCTTTTTATGATTGGTTCAGAGTCAGCAAGGCAAATCAAACTAGAGACCGAAGGCGGTGAGTTGAACCAGGTTAAGTACACGCAAGGCAAGTTTTTCCCTATTCTAAATTCAGAATAGTGAATTATACCCCATTTTTCATATTAGTTACACTTTGATAATTCTTGTTCATATACACTGTTACACAATTATTGAATCTCATTTCTATATTATTTCGATTCTTGATTTCTCCCAATTTATTGAATTCTTTATTCATATTCCTGTACTTTTACCCTTGTTACATATACTCGGATATATCCTAATGTTGGTATACATAAAAAACGCTCTGATTGTTCCGGATGCTAAACCTTGGACTGGATGGTTACGATACGGGCTGGGTTTTACTCAGACCTTTAATTAATAGGTCATAGTTGCCTGAGTACGCCTTATATTGGTTGGGTCTATGCAGTTGGGTATAGATCCGCACTGTATCTTAACTGATCAATAGGTTATAGTGCATATGTTGGTTCTTGTTTCCAGTCTTGTTCATTTGGCACTCGCCAGTATTGGAAAATTATTATCCTTTCCAGATACAAATGGTTGTTCAAACCAACAGCTTATTGGTTCATTTATTCTTCTATCTTTATGCTATATATATTGTTCCAGGCTTGTTGAGCAATTTTGGCTCTTTCCCTTTTATTGTCATTCCTATTGTTTTACAGTTAAGGTAGAGAATGAAACTCATCAGAACCCGCATAGTCAAGAAATGAGTCAAGCAGCGGGACCCTCTTATACCAAGAGTGTACATCCCTATCCCCGAAGAGAGCTTTGAACTACCAGATCAGGTGTAACAGGATAAGTAGTAGTGTTGGTTTGAATAAAAGTTGTGTGGTGAGAATGTAGATAGAATGAAGTTTTGTAATAAAGAGAGTTTTTGAGACAGATTGTTTTTATTTGGGTTTGTAATAAAGTTAGTGTGTCATTCTTGTTTTCAACTCTTAACCTTAAAAGATCCTGAATAGCAGTAGTTCGGGGTAATTATTATATTTATATTCCGCTTGTGCAGGTTTAGTTTGTAGTTGTTATTAATAATGCCCCAAATCTATACCCCGGATTTGGAGGGTGTTATAGTTGGCATCAGAGCTTAGGTTTTGACCCTTGAAAACAAGAACATTAGGGTTAAGATAAGATAGGAAGGTCATATAGGATAGAAGTAAGAATGTTAGGGTTGTTTGTTTATGTGATTAGAAGTTATGAGTTTTAGGATTGTGATTTGATTATTCTTGTGTTATTATTATGTATGTTAGATGGCTTCTTCGTCATCCTCTACGGAGCGGACTGAGACAAACCCAGTGGTAGCACCAGTATCAGTGCAGATTTTTCCTCCTTTACCACCACCTCCACCATTGCCACCTGGACCAGCACCAGAGATACCCCCTCCACCAGAGGTACCAGATTTTGTTGTTTATTTCCCATATTTTGAGCCGGAGATACCTGATTTTCCATCTTTGGAGTTTCCGATGTTTGATGTGCCTGATATGGTTGACATTCCATAGTGGGAGGATTTAGAGCCCCAGGTTCCTGTGCCACCAGTTGAGATTCCAGAGATTCCACAGATGGAGCCTGAGTTAGAGCCACCAGTATATGCACCCATGGAGCAGCCTATTTTGTTTCCTGCACCGCTAGCTATTTATGCCCCTGTGCCTGGAGTATTCCAGTTCCCGCAGCCAGAGTTTATGGGCGAGGTAGTAGTAGATGAGCCATTACCATTGCCTTCTCGAGGTTCCCTCATGGATCTCCATGAGCATCATACAGTTACATATCAGCGTTTCCAGTCAGAGAGAGAGGAGAGGGTCAGATGGTAGGATCAGTGTAGAGAGATCATTGGGTTGTTTGAGACACATGAGGATGGTCTAGTTCGAGCACTTCACCCAGACTACATCTTGAAGGAAAGGCTACGCCAGATCCACAAGGTTGGTTCTCAGGAGCTTACTGACTTGAGGCAGCAGGACATTAGTGCAGAGGCAGCATACCGCAGGGCGATGAGACTTACAGAGGCAATGTTAGAGGCTTTGCAGGAGGAGCTGAGCCGTGTGCCACCAGGATTCTGATAGCAGACGGAGAAGTGTTGTATTTTGTATATATCTATAGATAGAGGCAGCGTAGTATTGTATGACTAGTTTGTATGAGTGTAGCTACTAGTTTTGACTGATAGTAGTAGCAGTATGACTAACATATCATAGACTTTTTGTATCAAGCATTGACACCTGCAGCTGGTGTCCTACCTATATATATAAGATGAACCTTTTCACGTTTTCTTTATTTATTTTTCCCAGTCATTTAAGCATTTACATTTATTTTACTGTTTTACCGTTTATCTTTAAAAATGTTGATTTATTTACGATCATGTTGTACCCTTTACGTTTTCAAAATTTTAAAATTATATTAAAAAGGATTTATTTAAACATCGCACTGTTTTTACTCATTTATCTAGATATTTAATAAATTGTTTTATTTTCCCATATCAACTGTTTTAACGTTGTATTAATATTATAAAGACTGTTTCCATTCCATAACACCTATTTAGTATATTGTTATTAAGAGAACCCATTGTTTTATTATCAGAAAGATGGCACCTAAAAGAAAGGCACGACCCGACTCGTCTAATGGAAATACGGAGGGCCAAAATGATAATAACTAGATGGATCAGATGTTCCATCTCAAGCAACAGTAGATGCTGATGATGCAACAACAGATGCAGCAGCAACAACAGCAGTTTCAACAACAAATGCTACAGCAAGCCGCTCATCCAGGACATCAAGTACTTCCAGCAGCACCTATAGTTACTTTCAAGCAATTTCAATCGGTAAAGCCTCCAGAATTTTCCAGTTCCATAGATCCTACAAAAGCGAGAGCTTGGCTGAAGGAGATAGAAAAGGCTTTTACGTTGGTTAAAGTTGAGGAAGAACAGAAGACAGATTTTGCCAGCTACTTTCTGAAAGGCGAAGCCAACTACTGGTGGGAATCGAAGAAAGCTTTGGAAGGGGAAGGTGTGGTGACCTGGGATAGATTCACTGATCTTTTCCTGGAGAAAAATTTTCCTCGCTTCATGAAGAACCAGATGGAGATCAAGTTCCTGGAGCTGAAGCAAGACAACTTATCGGTCGCGGATTATGAGACCAAGTTCACTGAGTTGGCCAGATTTGTTCCTGAGCAAGTGGATACGGATGAAAAACGGGCCAAGAGATTCCAGCAGGAACTGAAACCATGGATTCGTAGCAGGGTAGTTGTATTTGAGCTGACGACTTATACGGCTGTTGTTCAGAAGGCCATGATCATTGAAGGTGAAAGTGAAGCAGGTCAGAAAGAGAAGGGACCAGGAAATTCCCAGAACCGTTTAAACAGAAGGCCGGGATTTCAAGCCCGGGGAAAGGAAAACTTCAGGAAACCAGAACAAAACAACTAGAGGACGGGTAATCGACTTCCCGCCCCAACTCAGCAAAGACTTATCCTACCGCCTATACCTGATTGCAGAACATGTGGTAAAAAGCATACGGGGATTTGCAACAAGCCAAATGTCACATGTTTCTAGTGCAAGCAAAGGGGACACTACTCTGGAGAATGTCCGATGGGAAAGGCAGAAGTCACTTATTTCCAGTGCGGAAGAAAAGGACATATTGCCAAAGACTACAGAGGTGTTGTGATGGTTGCTAGTATTCCAAGGGTTTTAGTATTACCTCCACCTCCACTACCACCACAAAATCAGCCCAGGGCAAGGACTTTTAACATGTCAATGAAGGAAGCAGTACAGAGTCTGAATGTGGTTGCAGGTACGCTCCTTGTGAATTTCGTAAATGCTCTAGTATTGATTGATTCAGGAGCTACTAGATCTTTATTTCTGAAGATTTTATCTCTAAGATAGACTGTGAGATTCAATGGTTAGATGAAGTGCTAGTCATAAAATTAGCAAATGATGATCAGGTTATGGTAGATCGAGTACGTCCAGGTTGTGATATTGAGATAGGGAGATGTCATTTCTCAGTTGACTTGGTACCTTTCAGGTTAGGAGAATTTGATGTTATTTTAGGAATGGATTGGCTAGCTAGTAATAATGCTCAGATTGACTGCGCAAATAAGAAAGTGAAATTGCAGACTGAAGAAAATACAACGGTAATATTTAAAGGAGAAAAACACCAGCAGAGATTCTTAACAATAATGCAGACAAAATAATTGCTACGCCAAGGATGTCAAGCCTATTTAGCCTACGTGTTGGATACCAACAAAGAAAGTCCGAAGATTGAAGATATTCCTGTAGTTTGTGAGTTTCCCGATGTCTTTCCTGACGAACTCCCAGGACTTCCACCGGATCGAGAAATCGAGTTCACTATTGATTTGGCGCCATGGACTGAACCAATTTTGAAAGCTCCATATCGAATGGCACCTGTTAAAATGAAGGAATTAGCAAAGCAGTTGCACGAACTTCTCGACAAAGGAATTATAAGGCCAAGTGTATCCCCATAGGGCGCACCAGTATTGTTTGTAAAAAAGAAGGACGGTAGCATGCGACTGTGTATTGATTATCGTGAGCTGAACAAGTTAACTATCAAGAATAAATATCCTTTCCTCGCATCGATGACTTATTTGATCAATTGAAAGGAGCAGCATGGTTTTCGAAAATCGACTTACGATCAGGTTATCATCATTTAAAGATCAAGGCAGAAGATATTCCAAAGACTGCATTCAGAATGAGGTATGGACATTATGAATTTCTCGTGATGGCTTTTGGACTGACGAATGCACCTGCAACATTATTGGATTTGATGAATCGAGTATTCAAGAAGTACCTGGATAAGTTTATCATTGTATTTATTGATGACATCTTGGTTTATTCGAAGACGGAAGAAGAATATGCAGCACACTTAAGAACGATATTGGAGACGTTACAAAAGGAGCAGCTCTATGCAAAATTTTCGAAATGTGAATTTTGGTTGAAGGAAGTGCAATTATTAGGACACATCATCAGTATTGAAGGAATTCAAGTGGATCCAGCTAATATTGAAGCTATTTTAAATTGGGAAAGACCAAAGACACCAACGGAAGTCAGAAGTTTCTTGGGATTAGCCGGTTATTACAGAAGATTCGTTAAAGATTTTGCAAAGATAGCCACACCATTGACGAAGTTGACGCGAAAGAATGAAAAGTTCGAATGGAACGAGAAATGTGAAGCAAGTTTCCAAGAATTGAAGAATCGACTAGTAACCACACCTGTACTTGTTTTACCTGATGATCAAGGAGACTTTGTCATATACAGCGACGCTTCTTATCGAGGACTTGGATGTGTTTTGATGCAATATGGCAACGTGATCGCATATGCTTCTAGACAGTTAAAGTCGCATGAACAAAAATATCCGACGCACGATCTCGAACTAGCAGCAATTGTGTACGCACTGAAGCTTTAGAGACACTATCTATACGACGAAAAATATGAGATTTATACGGATCATAAAAGTTTGAAGTATATTTTCACACAGAAGGAACTTAACATGCAACAACGACATTGGCTAGAGTTAATCAAGGATTACGACGTCTCAATCAGTTATCATTCAGGCAAGGCCAATGTAGTAGCAGATGCGTTAAGTCAAAAGGAATGATTAAATATGTTAATATCTTCATAAGACTTAATCAAGGAATTCGATAAAATGGAGATTGAAGTTCGTGTTCCAGAAAGTTCTACTGAAATGATTTTACGCCATGACTTTTCAGCCGGAACTATTGGAGAAAATAAGAAGGTGTCAGGAAGAAGTAATGGACCAGGAAATCGACAATTTTACAGGAGAAGAGATTACCAGTCAGAAGGATACTAAAGGAATTTTTTGAGTTGGTTCGAGGATCTGGATACCTAACGTACCGGAATTAAAAGCAGAAATTTTGCAAGACGCTCGTAGTTCAAGATATTCGATTCATCCCGGAAGCACAAAAATGTACAGAGACCTGAAGGAAAACTTTTGGTGGCCAAATATGAAGAAAGAGATAGCGGAATGGGTCAGCAAGTGTTATACGTGCCAAAGAGTGAAAGCTGAACATCAATGCCCGAGCAGACTACTACAACCACTAGATATTCCAGAATGGAAATGGGAGCACTTAGCCATGGATTTTGTAGTGGGACTTCCAAGGACGAAAGCAAATCATGATGCAATTTGGGTTATCATTGATCGATTAACGAAGTCAGCACATTTTCTTTCGATCAACGAAAGATTTTCACTGGACAAGTTAGTGCACTTATATCTCAAGGAAATCGTAATGCGTCATGGAGTACCCGTATCGATTATATCGGATCGAGATCCCCGTTTCAATTCGAGATTTTGGAGACAATTCCAAGAATGTTGAGGAACCAAGTTAAACATGAGTACTGCTTATCATCCACAAACATACGGGAAAAGTGAAAGGATAATCCCAATAATCGAAGATATGCTACGTGTATGCGCAATAGACTTTGAAAGCAGTTGGGACGAGCACTTACTGCTAGTGGAATTTTCTTACAATAACAGCTATCAAGCAAGTATCGGGATGCCACCATATGAAGCTTTATATGGGAGAAAATGCAGATCACCTACATGTTGGGATGAAGTTGGAGAACGCAAGATTCTAGATCCAGAACTGATTCAGCAAACCAAAGAAAAAGTAGAACTTATCCGCAAGCAACTTGAAGCAGCGCATAATCGACAGCGTAAATATGCAGATCAATCCAGAAAAGATATGGACTATCAGGAAGGGGAACATGTACTGCTAAAGGTATCACCATGGAAGGGATTAACTAGGTTTGGCAACAAAGGCAAATTAAAACCTCGCTACGTTGGACCATTTGAAATTTTGAAGAAAGTCGGAAAGTTTGCGTACGATTTAGCTTTACCACCCCATATGCAGCATATTCATAACGTATTTCATGTATCTATGCTTAAGAAGTACAATCCTGATACAAGGCATGTAATAGAATATGAACCCCTAAAACTTGAGGCAGATTTGTCATATGTAGAGCAGCCGATAAAAATTCTAGATGGGAAAGAGAGGGTATTAAGAAATAAGTCTGTGTCATTAGTGAGAGTTTTGTGGAGAAACCCAGTGGTTGAAGATTCAACCTGGGAGCTCGAGAGTGAAATGTTAGAAAAGTATCCTCAGTTATTTACATAGTGTGATTCTGAGGACAAAATCATGTTAAGGGGGGGAGATTGTAATGACCGAGAATTACGCTTGTATTATATTATAATAAAGATGAATTATGTGTATTATTATGTGATTAAATGTGTTGAGCCATTAAACCCTAATTGCTATGTGTTACGAGTTGACTGTTTTGATTCGAACGTGTTTTGGATATTTATTGAGTGTTTTATCGCAAGTTATATATTTTATATCAAAACCCGTATAGCTCAAACCATGTTTTAAAAGCCCGTATTTCAAAAAAAATCATTGGCCCTATTTTGCCAAAAACAACCTATACCATATCGCTATTTTGAGCCCCTAGCTGTTTTATAAATTTACTTTTTTCGCGAAAAATGACTTTTCTGGACCCCTTCGGGTACCAAAAACCCAACAAAAATCACATTTTTTTATATGATCATAAAATTATCATACATCATTTTTCTTTGCATTTTTGTAATATTCATAATTTTTGGGAATTTTTGGCATTTATTTTATATTTATTGGATATTTAAAAATTCATTATTAATACCCAAAAAGTTTAAAAACTGGGGCAAAATATTTTATTAGATGTGTAATTAGACCCTTAATTTTATTTAGGGGTATTATTTTCATAAATATAAATAGCTAAATTACGGTTAATTAATTAGTTAATTATAATTAAAAAATCAGAAATTCAAGAACAAGTAGTGTTGGTGAAGTTCAAGCAGAGAATTAAACATCAAATTTCATAATGATTCTGTTGCTCAAATATTTCATGTGATTAACCAAAATGATCCTCTCGATCTCTACTTTATGTTCATACCATCAATTTCATGTTTTGTTGCTTCGATTTTCAATTTGTATTTTAGGGTTCATGAACTGAATTTGGGGATTTTTGATTGTGGGATTCTGTTTTGATTTTGATGCTTGTTATAGTTCATGTACTTGTTTACAGTCGATTTATGCTATTTATTTGAACAAACGATTGTTCTAAGTGTTAGTTCTTAGTTTCAAGTTTATACAATTTTATTTTAGTTCGTTCTTAATTTTCTATGAATCTGAGGTTAATATAATGATAGGGGTTAGATTATACAAGTGATAAGCTTTATTTTGAGATATTATTCGTGATTTTTCATGTACGAAATCGTTGGTTTAATTTTTGGCCGGAAGTTTTGTGTTTTTGATCCGAGAATTGGTTCTAGGGATTAGTTGGATGTGATAATAGTGTAGTTCTGTTTCTGGTGAGTTCCTGAGTAAAAACCGTGTTAGAATCAATTCGAACGATTATGTTTTGACTATGGATTGAGCTCGCCGGACCTGGGTTTCAAGCTCGTCGGAGTTCGTGGTGGTTCTAGCCGGAGAAGGAGACCTGGGTGTCGGGGATGGAGGAGGATGGTGGAGCCACGTTCCTGGAAGGCTGAGGAATAAAAACCCCCAATTAATTTTGTCATTCCATCGCCGTTTTAGTCGAATTAAGTCGCCGGAAAACCCACCGGCGTCGTTGTCGGTGGGGCTGTTCGTCCCCACCCGAAAACCCGAGTTTCGACCCGTTTTTCTATAATTGTTGACCCGGGTTTGATCTTCCAGAACCTAAATTCAATTCCCTATTCGTGTTTTTGATTTATTAGTTATTTATTTATATTTTGGTAAATCAAAATCAGATTTTAATAATTCTAAAAATCTAATAAAAATTAGATTTAAATTCTGAACATTTTTATAATTAATTCCTAAATTATTTCATTAATTTAGAAATTCGAATTTAATTATTTAATTAATTATTTAATTATTTATCTAATTATTTATTAGTTATCTAATTAGTTAATAATTAGGTAATTAATTAATAATTACGTAATTAATTAATAAATTAGGATTAAAAGTAATCGGATAATATGGATAATAATTCGATAATTAGTTAAATATTCTGAGTAACTCGTACCTATTCCGAGTAACTCGTACCTATTCGAGTCGTGATTCGTTAAGTTAGAAATATTATTCAAGCGATAATTATTCGAAGAATGTCGTATTGATTATTCGTACCAAATAATTAAATACTGATAGTTAATTGATTAATAAATCGTATAAGCTATGATTGTAATAATAATAGTTCGATAGTTATGCGAAGATCACGAGTAGCTCGTATTTATACGAGTATTTGCTCGTTGACTTAGATTATGATTTGATTAATATTTATTTATTCGATAAATAGCGTATCAGTTAATTGTATCGATTAGTTATTTATAAATATTCGATCTAATCGAGTAAGTGATATTTATTTATAAATAATTGTAATAAATTGTAATTAATCCTAATAATTAGGGATTAATTATTTTAAAATACAATATGTATTAATTAAATATTTAAAAATATAATTAAGGATTATTTAATTATAATTAATTATTTATAATTGATTATTAATTAATTAAATCTTGTTTAATTTATAATAATTAAATCGTTAGTCCGATTTGAGTGAAACGAAGACCCCTAGACTCAGAAAAATGAAACAAATCTAATAAAAATAATTGTAAATCACAATTTCTTCCGAAAGAGAGTGGTCTTGTAATAGTTAATGGTTTATAGGCCCTAATAGGGGTAGAATCGAGTCAAATAAATTCCGAAAAATTGTAAAAAATCAGATAGGGTTAGTTAATACAGGTATGAGCCTAGAATCGATTCCAAAAATATTTATGAGTCCAAAAATCAATTATGTGCTTTATGTGTTATGTGATTTACGTAGTTATATGAACCTTACGTGCTATATAATTATATGTATATATACGAGTCAGATAGAAACGCATGGGTAGATTGATAGGGCTGCGTAGTATCAATTCGAGATACACGTATATAGTAAGTTATCTAAACGACTATTTTTCTATGATTGGTTCAGAGTCAGCAAGGCAAATCAAACTAGGGACCGAAGGCGGTGAGTTAAACCAGGTTAAGTACGCGCAAGGAAAGTTTTTCCCCTATTCTAAATTCAGAATAGTGAATTATACCCCATTTTCCATATCAGTTACACTTTGATAATTCTTGTTCATATACACTGTTACACAATTATTGAATCTCGTTTCTATATTATTTCGATTCTTGATTTCTCCTAATTTATTGAATTCTTTATTCATGTTCATGTACTTTTACCCTTGTTACATATACTCGGATATATCCTGATGTTGGGATACATCAAAAGCACTATGATTGTGCCGGATGCTAAATATTGGACTGGATGGTTACGATACGGGCTGGGGTTTACTCAAACCTTTAATTAATAGGCCATAGTTGCCTGAGTACTCCTTTTGTTGGTTGGGTCTATGCAGTTGGGTATAGCTCCGCACTGTATCCTGACTGATCAGCAGGTTGTAGTGCATATGTTGGTTCTTCTTTCCAGTCTTGTTCATTTGGCACTCGCCAGTATTGGAAAATTATTATCCTATCCAGATACAAATGGTTGTTCAAACCAGCAGCTTATTGGTTCATTTATTCTTCTCTCTTTATACTATATATATTGTTGCAGGCTTGTTGAGCAATTTTGGCTCATTCCCTTTTATTGTTATTCCTATTGTTTTACAGTTAAGGTAGTTAATGAAACCCATCAGAACCCGCATAGTCAAGAAGCGAGTCAAGCAGCGGGACCCTCTTATACCAAGAATGTTCATCCCTATCCCCGAAGAGAGCTTTGAACTACCAGATCAGGTGTAACAGGATAAGTAGTAGTGTTGGTTTGAATAAAAGCTGTGTGGTGAGAATGTAGATAGAATAAAGTTTTGTAATAAAGAGAGTTTTTGAGACAAATTGTTTTTATTTGGGTTTGTAATAAAGTTAGTGTGTCGTTCTTGTTTTCAACTCTTAACCTTACAAGATCCTGAATAGCAGTAGTTCAGGGTAATTATTATATTTATATTCCGCTTGTGCAGGTTTAGTTTATAGTTGTTATTAATAATGCCCCAAATCTATACCCCGAATTTGGAGGGTGTTATACTGACCATTAATTGGTAAAATTAACCAATTAACTCCCTAATTGATCAATTGCACCAAGTGATGACTAGCTAAATGAAATCAAAGACCAATTATATATAGTCGGATTGGCTGTAACAACCTCTTTCAAGAACCGAGATCCCAATTATTTGGAGTATCAACAGGAATATCAATAACACACGGAAGTACACTTTCTATCTTTCCTAGTAGAATATTTTCCGAAAATTTGGGTAGCATCTCCTTTATATTATTGACTAGCAATCAGACTCAAGCTCACACCCACAATCCATCAAACAACCAATAATCAATCCACAAGTGTAATATCTGGGATATATCATGTAATATTGGTTAATAAATAAATATTATGCATATTCAGTATTTATTTTGTGAATTAATTGTTAAGTGGTATATGTGTTTGGATGTTTAAAATTGATATAATTAGAGTATTTTAATTTTTATATGTCCAAAATAAAATATAGATAATTGTCATATCTTCCTAATTATTTTTATGTTGATTTGTGATTTTATAGGAAATTTATGGATTTAATAAATTCTTTTTCCGAATATCTATAAACTATTTTAAATAATCGGGAACCATCTGACTTCACCCGTTTTTACGTTTTTATAACCCAAAACTCTTCCGAGAACTCCTTCCCAACATAATTACAATATTCCGAGCATTTTCCATGTTTTGACTTTTTCGATCCGGCGTACGGTTTGTCCTGTGCGGGTCCCGACGCAATATTTTCGATACACAATTCGTTTCGGTAATCAATAAAACTCGTATTTTTATGAACGGGATCTTTTTATTAAACTATTATAATTATCACCTCGTAATACGTGTAACCAGGCGCTGAGACCAAGACCGTAGTACAAATTGTACAGATTTGGATAATTATCCCGAAACCAGTACCGTTTTGGATCTGTTTTTACAAATAAATGTACTATTTTATATCCGAAATGATCCAACGGGATACTATTTTCCGTAAATATAAATAGCCCTTACCGTAATTATTTCCGTACAGAAAATTATTTGCAAACCAGTTAAATCTTTATAAAACAGAAAAAATATTATATTTATATTTCGTTCTTCGTTATCAAACTCAAATCCGGAGGCGTTATCTATATCGGATTTTGGCGTGCATATACTCAAACCGAAGCTATTAAAATCTAGAATCCAAATCTCTCATCTGTTTCACTGCAGATTTCAAGGGTAATTTCCTATTTGTTTAATTAAATTCGAATTAATTCAGGGTTTATATATGAAAGCTTGACGTTGCCGGCAATGGCGACGCCGACGACGTGGTAGAGAAGGTGGTCAAACCACAGTTTGACCCATGTAGTTTGATTATCCTTATAGTTCAGTCCCTTGTTTTTCAAAACTTATAAAATTTATACTTTCGTTTTAAAATCTTATAAAAAAAAGGTTTATATTAACAAAATTTTCGAATTTAGGATTTATGTTTATAAACTTTTCAAAAATAGGATTTCTTTTTATAAAATGATTTTAAAAATAGTTTTAATTATTTTAAAATCCAAAAATCATTTATTTTAATTCCAAAATTCATTTTTAATTCAAAAATAAATCTAAATTACTTAATTAATTAATTTTAATTAATAATTAATTAATTGATCAACTAATTTAACTATTAATTGAATAATTAGTTTAATTATTTATTAATTGATTTTATTTGATTATTTAATTGGATATAATTACTTTAAAATAATTTAAAAATCTTGAAAAATAGTTTCGAGCTTTAAAATATTATTATAAATTGTTTTCAAGGCTCGATAATTATTATAAAATTATTTTAGAGCCAGATTTGAGTAATCAGACTCTGTTTATTACCCGAAATTGATCCAACGACCCGTTTTAAGTCCGAAAAATGTTTTAAAAATCATATTAAATACTTGAAAGAGTGTTTATGACCCGAAATTTCATTAGTTGTTTGACGTGCTATATGTTATATGTGACTTGTTTGTTAGACTATTGGTCTATATGTTCGGTGTTTATTTATTTTTAGCATAACTTTCAATCCGTTAATCGGATTTGGGTAAAATGAGGGGTAGATAGAAGTGTATACCGAATAGAATCACATAAGTTGAGTATTGATAGATACTTATGTTATGTGAGCAGAAGAAGTAAGGTGTAGGAAAGGGAAACAAGTAATCGAGAAGTAGGAGATTGTGATTGGAAATTTGTGAAGTATAGCGAGCTAGTACCAGGCAAGTGTTCTAAACTTTCTCGAAATATATTGTGGATTATTGATAGCTGTATTTTATATTACAAGTGCTTTAAATCACTGAACCCTAAACTTTGATTCTAGTTATTGATCTTTGAGCCGTAAACCTTATTCTTTCTGAACCATTGATTGTTGAATACCCGAATACAAGCCACTGAGATACGATACTACTCCACAAATACATACAAACTAAATATCGACCACTAAACCAAGATTGCTTATATACTCAAACCATTATACTGCATGCATTAAAAGATCAAATCCTTGCAACCTTTAAAATTTGATTCTTTTATTATCCAGTTCTTTCACCACTTGATAGTCGTATTTCTTTTGTGAAGATTGAAACCATCTCATGATTGGAAATACAACATTGCTTATGATTCTGTTTATTGTTTTACATTGTTTATTCTATTATTATGATAGAATTGGATTGTTTTATAAAATTGTGGACCAGATTCGTGGTCAGACCAGATTGGTGGTCAAGTTAGGCCAATGTGTGCCTTGGATCCATTAATTAGACCAGAGTTGTGTGCCTTGCTCGGGGTTAGTGCGTGACTAATCAGCAGCCTAACCTTGGTTTTTAAAATGAAAATATGAAATCCAATTCTAGTTCACTATTCATTATTAACTTTATACCTTAAATCATTTCACTTGATCATTATTTGTTCTCAGTATTGTCAATGTGACTTGCTGATCTAGTTAGCTCATTCGTGCAATTTTGTTTATATTCTTTTCCAGTTAAGAAGGAACCTGTTGGTAGCGAGGATCCCGAATCAAGTGCGAGAGCTAGGGGTTCAGGTTGATCGAGTTAAGCTAGCAGGCAGCTTTTGAGATAGTTTAATTTGTAA
This sequence comes from Apium graveolens, assembly GCF_009905375.1. Taxonomy (NCBI): domain Eukaryota; kingdom Viridiplantae; phylum Streptophyta; class Magnoliopsida; order Apiales; family Apiaceae; genus Apium; species Apium graveolens. Next base: position 209,390,075 of record NC_133648.1, read on the forward strand.
AGTTTGTAAGAATGTTTAATATTCAGTTGTAAGTTTGAATAGTTGGGATATGGGCATTTGTAATATAAGTGTGAGTGTGTGTGGCTTGTGTGCATACTTTAACTTGTTGCGATCCGTGGTAATTGGTAAGTAGGGCCACTACATATTACTAATATCTTTATTATTGTTATAAGCAGGTTATCAATAAGGTGTGTGTCTGGACCCTAAACTTCTGACCCGGGTTCGGAGGGTACCACAGGTTTGGTATCAAAGCTACAGGTTATAAGTCACTGACATAAGCCTAGATTGACGGGAATGGGTAGAGGGTTAGGATTAGAAGTAGGGAGTAGAAAGATAGAATGTCGAGAGGTGGAATGCAAAGGTATAACAGGTATTAGTATGATTCGCGTCGTGGTTTGAGATTCTTATTTTTGCGATATGATTTCAGATAGCAGCGATGGTCGACTCTTTCATTCCAGCACCAGCTGATCATTCAGAGCCCTCGGTTGGAGGACCATCTTCGGATCCACATCCTGTTATTTCACCAGTGTTGGCTATTTTACCTCTACATGTGTTGCAGCCCGTACCACTGCAGTCTATTCCACCCCCAGGCATGAGGCCGCCTATCAGAGGACCCCCACCTGCTAATTCAGATTCCATTGGGTATTCAGTTGTGGGTACCCCATTCTAGTCTACATTGCATCCTATTTCTTATTACCGTTATGAGGCTCTTCTACTGGAGCATGATTCCTTGTTGGCACAGATCTGAGAGCTGCAACATAACATCAGGACTACAGATGTTGATCATGGTGTGAGGGAGCTTCGAGAGGAGATTCATGTGACACAGAGGGTTCTTGAGGCTAGATTGTATGGAGCTACATTAGCTGGCCCTGATGCAATTATGGGATGGGCTAGTGAGGTGATGGAGGAGCTCGAGAGGCTAGGCATACTAGAGTTTCCTTGGAGTTAGAGGCAGAGATACAGAGATGGAGATGCTGATCAGTGTATTGTGGTTGTTTATTATAGTAGTGTGTAGTGTGTATCAGTAGACTTTTGGGTTGTATTTATAGACTAGATTTGATGACTAGTGAGTAAGGTTTGTTGTACCCTTTTGCTTTCACTTTTGAAGCATCTTTACGCTTGTACTACCTAAAACTTTTCATCTATATATATCAGTACCTTTTCCTTTCCAGCATTGTCATTTACATTACTGCACCTATTTTACGTTACTCTACTTATTGCACCAGTTATACCACCTGTGATACCATGTACCCTATCCCCTTAACTGTTTACATTCTGTAAAGAAGCATGCAATTTACTTTTTTCAACTGTTATAACTGTTTTCAAAAAGAGAGATATTTCTATTTTACAAAACTTTTCTTTTATGCAAAGAATTTGATTTAAAGGCTAAATAAGTTGTTTGGTTCTTTACAGAAAATGCCTCCCAGAAGAAATACTCGCACCAACACCCAGAATGAAGAAACCAACAACAACAACAACCAAGATAATACCAACCAGAATATAAACCCATGACCCATAGACCCAGCAGTAGCCCAGATTCTTCAAATCTTGGATCAACAAACAGTTCACCTGACTCAACAACAACAAAGACAGACCAACCCCAGGTAACTTTCAAAACTTTCCAGGCGGTGAACCCACCAGAATTCAAGGGTTCCTTAGATCCAATTGAAGCGAATGTTTGGCTAAAGGAAATAGAGAAATTGTTTGCTTTAGTTAAGGTAAAGAAAGAACAAAAGGTTGAGTTTGCAAGTTATTATTTGAAGAATGAGGCCACCTATTGGTGGGAAACTGTGAAGACATTGGAAGGTACAGATGCTATTACTTGCGAGAGGTTCAAAAATTGTTTTTAGAAAAATATTTTCCTCAGTTTGTTCAGGATCAGATGGAGTTGAAGTTTTTGGAGCTAAAGCAGGGAAGTATGTCAGTAGCTGATTATGAGAGTAAGTTTGAAGAGTTGTCAAGGTATGTGCCATCATATGTGGATACTAACAGGAAAAAGGCCAAGAGATTCCAGTAAGGTCTGAAGCCATGGATCAGAGGGAAGGTAGCCATATTTGAATTGGATACCTATGCAGGAGTTGTACAGAAGGCCATGATTACAGAAACTGAGAGCGAGATATCACAGAAAGAAAAGGAAAGTAAAAAGAGGAAGTTTGAAGGGAATGAAGGAAAGTCACAACCAGGGAAGTTTCCAAGTTTTAAGAAAGGCAAATTTCAGCCAGGAAGAAATTTTAATGTCAAGAAACAGAATGCAGGAGACGGAGGTCAGGGCAACCGTCCAGCCAATATGAATCAACCGAATCAGTTGTGGCTAACCTTTCCAGATTGTCAAGTATATGGGAAAAAGCACGGAGGAATTTGTAATAAGTTGAATGTGGTTTGTTTTAAGTGTAATCAGAAAGGGCACTATTCGAGAGAGTGCCGCAACCAGCCAGCAAGAGAACAAGTGAGCAAGGATTAGCCTACCCGGAATCCAGCAATTAAGGTTCCAGCTATTGGATTTACATGCTTTAAATGTGGAAAGCCCGGACACATAGCCAGGGATTGCAAGACAGCAGCCCCAGTCAGTAATGCATTGAGAATTATGGGATCTACTCCAGCAGTGAATGAGACTCCAAGGGCTAGAGTTTTTGATATGTCTGGGAAGGATGCTATCCAGGTTACTGATGTGGTGGAAGGTACGCTTAATGTGAATTCTTTATGTGCCAAAGTGTTAATAGATTTGGGAGTAACTCGATCGTTTATTTCTCACGATTTTGTTAGTAAGTTAAATTGTCCAGTTGAGTATTTGAATGAAATAATGACTGTGGAATTAGCAAATCAAGAACGTATATCTGTTAATCAAGTTTGTGAAAATTATGAAATTGAGATTTCTGGTAATAAGTTCTGTGGTGGATTTGATACCATTTAAGCTAGGAGAGTTTGATGTTATCTTAAGAATGGATTGGTTATCTAAGTATGATGCCCATATAGATTGTCGAAATAAGAAGGTAATGCTGAAGACGCCAGACGAAAGAATAGTAACGTTTAAAGGCCACAAGCAAGCAAATAAATTATTAACGATAATTCAAGCTAAAAAGTTACTAAGACAAGGATGCGAGCATTTCATTGCATATGTGGTTGATAGAAGTCAAGAGCCAGCAAAACTTGAAGATATTCTGGTAGTCAATGAATTTCCAGACGTATTTCCCGATGAGTTACCAGGACTTCCTCCAGATAGAGAAATTGAGTTTGCGATCGACTTAGCACCTGTAACGGAACCAGTATCCAATGCCCCGTACAGAATGGCGCCCGTCGAGATGAAGGAACTAGCAAAGCAATTACAAGAGTTGTTAGAGAATGGAGTAATCAGACCCAGTGTATCCCCGTGGGGTGCACCAGTACTGCTTTTCAAGAAGAAGGATGAGAGCATGAGACTGTGCATCGACTATCGAGAGCTCAACAAGCTTACAATCAAGAATAAGTATCCGTTGCCTAGAATTGATGATTTATTTGACCAATTGAAAGGAGCCAAGTACTTCTCCAAGATTGATTTGAGATCGGGATTTCACCAACTAAAGATCAAGCCAGAGGATATACCAAAGACAGCTTTCAGAACAAGGTACAGATATTATGATTTTTTAGTGATGTCTTTTGGATTAACCAATGCCCCGACAACATTCATGGACCTGATGAACAGAATTTTGAAGGAAAAGTTGGACAAGTTCGTTATTGTGTTTATAGATGATATTTTGATCTATTCAAAGATAGAAGAGGATCATGTAGAACATTTGAGGACAACTTTGGAGATTTTGAGGAAGAAAAATTTATATGCTAAATTCTCGAAGTGTCAGTTTTGGCTACAGGAAGTTCAGTTCTTAGGACACATAATCAGCAATGAAGGGATCAAAGTGGACCCAACAAAGATTAAAGAAATTACAAAATTGGGAAAGGCCGAAAACACCGACAGTGGTAAGAAGTTTTTTGGGATTAGCGGGATATTATCGCTGATTTGTTCAAAATTTCTCAAGGATTGCAACACCATTGAAAAACTTACACAGAAGAATGAAAAGTTTATATGGAACGAAAAATATGAAGAAAGTTTTCAGGAATTGAAGCGAAGATTAATTACATCACCTATTTTTTCACTACCAGATGACCAAGGAAATTTCGCAATCTATAGTGATGCTTCTCATAAAAGACTAGGATGTGTTCTGATGCAGCACGATAAGTTATTGCGTATGCGTCAAGGCAACTGAAACCACACGAACAAAAGTATCCTACTCATGATTTGGAGCTAGCAGCCATAGTATTCACTTTGAAGATTTGGAGACATTATCTATATGGACAAAAATGCGAGATTTATACCGACCACAAAAGTTTGAAGTACATATTCACACAAAAGGAGATTAATATGAGACAGAGAAGATGGTTAGAACTAATTAAGGATTACGAATGCACGATTAACTACCATCCCGGTAAAGCAAATGTTGTGGCGAATGCGTTGAGTCGAAAAGAGAAGTTGAATGTGTTATCAGTACCCGATGAGATATACAAGGAATTTCAGAAATTGGAATTGGAGATTAGAGTTTATAAGCCTGATGAAGCAAAAGTGTATAGTATGACTTTCCGGCCAGAGTTGTTAGAGATAAGGAAATGTCAAGAAGAGAACATTAATCGTTTGGTAGGTGAAGAGTTATGCACACAAAAAGACGATCAAGGTTTTCTTAGGTTTTCTTCTAGAATTTGGATTCCACCAGTAACGGAGTTGAAGAATGAAATTTTACAGGAAACTCATAATTCAAGGTATTCAATCCACCCAGAGAGTACCAAGATGTACAGAGATTTAAAGGAAAATTATTGGTGGCCAGATATGAAGAGGGAGATTGCATAATGGGTTAGCAGATGTTATACATGTTAGAGAGTTAAAGCAGAGCATCAGAGACCAAGTGGATTGTTGCAGCCATTAGAGATTCCAGAGTGGAAGTGGGAGCACATTTCCATGGATTTCATAGTCGGATTACCAAGGACAAAAGCCAATCACGATGCCATTTGGGTTATAGTGGATAAACTTACCAAATCAGCTCATTTCTTGCTTATAAATGAAAGATTTTTCACTAGACAAGTTAGTCCATATGTACCTGAAAGAAATCGTAGTTTGTCACGGAGTTCTTGTGTCTATTGTATCCGATCGAGATCTGAGATTTAATTCAAGATTTTGGAACAGTTTTCAAGAATGTTTAGGAACGAGACTGAATATGAGTACGACTTACCATCCGCAGACAGACGACCAAAGTGAACGAATGATTCAGACAATTGAAGACATGTTATGCATTTGTGCTATTGATTTCAAATGAAATTAGGACGAGCATTTACCTTTGATAAAATTTGCTTACAACAACAGTTATCATGCCACTATTGGGATGCCACCCTATGAAGCTCTTTATGGATGCAAATGTCGATCTCCTGTATATTGGGATGAAGTAGGAGAATGCAAAATACTTGGACCTGAATTGGTGCAACAGATGAAGGAAGTTGTTGAAGTTATCCAGAAGAGATTGATAGCAGTACAAGACCATCAAAGGAAGTATGCAGATCAATTAAGGAAAGATATGGAATTCGAAGAAGGAAATTTAGTATTGCTGAAAGTGTCGTCGGGGAAGGGATTGACAAGAATTGGGAAGAAAGAAAAACTGAGCCCTAGATATGTCGGACCTTTTGAGATTCTAAAGCGTGTTGGCAAAGTAGCTTATGAGTTGGCGTTACCCCCGCACATGGAACACATTCACAATCTTTTTCACGGATCGATACTTAGGAAGTATAATCCAGACTCCAGGCATGTAATCGAATACGAGCCAATAGAACTTCAAGCAGATTTGTCGTATTAGAGAGTCTGATAGAGATTCTAGAAGAAAGAGAGAAAGTGTTAAGAAATAAATTGGTAAATTTGGTAAGAGTACTGTGGAGAAACCCAAAGGTTGAAGAATCAATCTGGGAGTTAGAAAGTGATATGAAAGAAAAGTACCCTCATTTGTTTTCTTAGGAGATTCTAATGACATAATCCTTTTAAGGGGGGAAGGATGTAATATATGGGATATATCGTGTAATTATTTTGGTTAATAAATAAATATTATGCATATTCAGTATTTATTCTGTGAATTAATTGTTAAGTGGTATATGTGTTTGAATATTTAAAATTGATATAATTAGAGTATTTTAATTTTTATATGTCCAAAATAAAATATAGATAATTGTCATATCTTCCTAATTATTTTTAAGTTGATTTGTGATTTTATAAGAAATTTATGAATTTAATAAATTCTTATTTTTGAGTATCTATAAACTATTTTAAATAATCGGGAACCAGCCGACTTCACCCGTTTTTACATTTTTATAACCCGAAACTCTTCCGAGAACTCCTTCCTAACCTAATTGCAATATTCCGAGCATTTTCCATGTTTTGACTTTTTCGATCCGGCGTACGATTTGTCATGTGCGTGTCCCGGCATAATATTTTAGATATAAAATTCATTTCGGTAATCAATAAAACTCGTATTTTCGATAAACGGGATTTTTTTATTAAACTATTATAATTATCACCTCGTAATACGTGTAACCAGGTGCTGAGACCAAGACCGCAATACAAATTGTACAGATTTGGATAATTATCCCGAAACCAGTACCGTTTTGGATCTATTTTTATAAATAAACGTATTATTTTATATCCGCAATGATCCAACGGGATGCTATTTTCCGTAAATATAAATAGCCCTAACCGTAATTATTTCCGTACAGAAAATCATTTGCGAACCAGTTAAAACTTTATAAAACAGAAAAATACTATATTTATATTTCGTTCTTCGTAATCAAACTCAAATCTGAAGGCGTTATTTGTAACATCCGGAAAATATCGTGTAATTATTTTAATTAATAAATAATTATTATGTGATTATTATGTGAATTTTGGTGAATTATCTAATAATTGATATTAATATTTGGGTGTTTATATATGATAAAACTAGGACATGTTAATTTTTAATTATCTGGAATCAAATATAGATAATTTTGGCATTTTTCTGGTAATTTTTGGATTATTATATGATTTTATAAGGATTTATAGAATTAATAATGATTATTTTTATGTAATTATAAAATTACTTTTTAGAATTGGAAATCATCCCACTTCAACCGTTTTTACGTTTTTACAACCCGAAACTCTTCCGTAAACTCCTTCCTAACCTAATCTGATTATTCTGAAAACTTTTCGTGTTTTGACTTTTTCGATCCGGTGTACAGTTTGACCTGTACGAGTCCCGGCGTAAAATTTTCGATGCGCTAATCATTTTATAAATCGATAAAACCCGTATTCTCGTAAGGCGAGATATTATTACCCTGTTTTTGTATAGAGTGTTTTATAAGCGACTCTGTTTTGATAATTATCCAAATCTTGTATAAAATCGTATCGTTATATAGTTACTTATCAGCCAAGTAATCTATTTTCGGATCCGATATGTAAATGTAATCATCAAATTATTAAATAAATAAAATATGTGATGGTTATGTCAGCTATGTGTTGCTATATTATTAAATTGTGTTTGATTGGTTGAGTACGAAGATTAATTGTACAATTAATTATTGAGCTGTATGAATTCATTTTGCTTTTAAAATGATTTTATTGAATATTTATTCTCATAAATGTTAAAATTATTTCTAAAATTATTTTTATTGTTTTATAATTTTATTTATTTATTATTTTTAGAAGTTTATAAAATTTAGAAATCAATATTTTATTGATTATCTATCTTTAAATGATTTTATGATTTCAGTTAATTGTACACTCAGTATTTAATTCCAGAATTTTTCAAAAATTATGAAATTCATATTTTATTAAGTTTGGAATATTTCAAAAATTTTAAAATTATTTCAGAAACTTTCAGGCTTTTATTTAACCGTACATTTGTTCGTTAATTGCCTAAATATGGGTATAAAATTTGTGAGTCAAAAATGGATTGAAATTTTTTTTAAAAAAATTTAATCTTTAATTATTCTGAGAAATTTTGGAATTATTTCGGCAATTATTCGAATTTTATTTACACCCATCTCAGTTCGTTAAAAATGGCAAATTCGGGACAAAAGAAAATCAGTCTTGCAAGCGAAGCAATACTCATGTTTAATATACAGAGTAACTACGTGTCCTCAATTTCTAATAGTGGAAACAAAAAAAAACACACAGATAACTACAATTGGGGTTATTCAATCTCTCTCGTCTTAATCTTTACCCTCTGTCACTCTCTTCCTCTCTGTTAATCTTTCATCTCTCTTTTTTTTTGTTCCTGTTATTACCTCTCCATCTGCTGTTCTTTTCACCCCAGTAATTGCGTACTGCCGCCCTTGCTTCTTTTCCGGTCGTTGCCGCCGCCGCGTGTTCCGGTGGGAGGCGGCGTGGGTTGTTCCGTGCTGCTCCTTTCTCTCGCTTTCCATTCTCTTTTCCCCGATTACTTTCTTCCCCCTCTCCTTTTCTTTGGTTGTCTTTTTCCGGTAATTTCCCCTTTTCTTTGTGTCATGGTCTGTTGTCTTGGTTTCTTGGTCACCATCTTTGTGTACGCACGCGTTTGTATGTTGCGCCTGTATGCGCGTGTGTCCTATTCTTTTGGTTCGATTGATTTTAGTTCAATTTTAATTACCTTATTTTCTGGAGGAAAAATAATTGAGAAATATTTGTGAAAGAAATTATTTCGTGCGGGAAATATTATCATATTTAATCGGGGAAATTCGTGAGGAAACCAGAAAATAATCGGGCACCGACGAATTTTACCGCTGTCGGCGATGAGCCTTGGCGAGCCGGCGGTGGACAATGATGATTTTAATCTGAGTCCTACGTTTATAAATTAAATGAATTAGTTGGAAAGTTAGGATCGAGGCGAAAATAATTTTTTTTTATTTTGAAAATTGTATCGGTGGTTGGGATTTATGAATGTTTGGATTGTTGGTTGTTGTGATTTGATTGGGTTGACATCGAATTGTTTCGACGGGTAGGCCGATAAACAAAGGAGACGCTGTCCGATTTTCAGGAAATTAATTCCAAAAATACGGGAATGTAACCCAGAATTATCGGAAATGTCGAATGAGGATATATATATATATAATTATATTATACGAAACCAAATTACGAGTCATGACAAAATATTATATAAATAATCGATTATCCTATTTTATCAAAATAACGAGTATACGTACTTTCCGAAAACAAATACCGAACCGAGTTTCGAAGATGTGAACCATAATTACTATGTGTATTTCAATAATACATATATATATGAGTCGGGATATGAAATCGTATGGGTAGAAGTGATAATGATATTAGTTGATGAGCTCAGCAAGGTTCCAATTGAAGGACCTGAGTGTTGGGATCATATCCAGAATAGGGTAGTGGTTTGACGATAAAGCCGAACGTTCAATTCAAGTTAAAGTCAACCAGTACTAGTGGTTAAAGCATAACAAGGCAAGTATTCCTTACTTTTCTCGTAAAATACTGTAATTACTTTATTCATATTCTAAGTTCAGAATAGTTAACTGTTTTATATTTCACTGCAATTACTCTTAATTATGCAAGTACCCTTCATTATTGTTCCTTTATTATTAATTGATCTCTTAAGCAAATACCTATTGTTCCGGGTTATTTGCGAACCCTGAATAGGGATGTTTTAAAATCAAAGTGATTTGACATCAAAATACTCTATGGACTGGATGGTTACGATACGGGACGGGGATGACCCGAACCCTTGATTATTAGGCCATAGTTGCCTGGGTACCCCATATGTTGGTTGGGTCTATATAGTTGGGTATAGATCCGCATTATATCCTGACTGATCAGCAGGTTATAGTGCATATATTGGTTTCTAGTGTCCAGTCTAATTTATTGTTGATCGCCATTAACAGCATTCTCTCACGAAAAGTTTTATGATTCCAAAACCGGACAAAACCCTGATTCAAGAGATGAATCTGGGGATTGCTCGTCACTTTTTTTTATAATTCAGGGCTGGTAACAGCCAATGCTTATTCGCTTAACTACTTCAAAGAGATAGAAATGTTACAAATTAATTAAAGATTTTGTCCGAAAAAGTTCTTTTGATATTAATACTTGGAAATCAGTTATATACTTGCTGGGCATTTTTGGCTCACTCATGCTTTGTAAATTCTTATCTCTTTCATAAATAAATGAGGTTAAAATTGAATAGCTTTTAATAGACAGAAGAAATTAGAAAGATCGCCGCTGCAAGAGGACGAAGATGTTAGAAAAATAAGACAAGGGAATTCATACAAAGGTATTTAATCTTGTATTTTTAGTTGTTGTGAATTGTAGAAGGTTAGATTCTTGTTTCATACCATAACCTGTAAACGATCTGGAACTAAGGGGTCATTGTATATTATTTTATATTTTATAAAGATTGTTTTAGTGACACCAAATCTTGACCCCGGATTTGGGTTGTTACAAGTTGGTATCAGAGTAACAGGTTATTGGTCCCTGAAATAAGAATAGGTGAGAGTAAGTTAGGAGTGATAGGCCTTATAAGATAGGAAATACCTAGGCATACTTAATTTAAGTTTGAATTGTGTGTGAATTAGGATTAGCGGATCAGATTTGGACTTAGTAAGATAGGGTATTTCTTAGAAAGGTTAAAGGCGAATATAGCAACGCTATAGATATATTGAGTTCTAAAACCCTATAGTAATGAGGAGTCGACAGCTCGACGGAGACTGAGTATGTTACCCTACTTTTCATGTAGTTTTAAAGAAAGATGCGATTGATTCTTGTGAGGACTTCGTATAAGGAAAGCTAGGTGAGTTTTAGTATGATTTAACTTAGAATTAGGTAGTAGGACAAGCTCCATGCTGGAGGTAACGAGTCGATTGAAGCTGAAGAAGAGCCAAAGTTGCAAGTTTAAAGGCACCACCGTTGCGAGAAGATTCTTATCACCTATCGGGCGCTGCGCAAGGAATGATATCTACCTTATTAGGTAGATGTAAGACTAACAAGAAGGTGCGACCTTATCCACAAACAGAACGTCGAATTGCATTAGTAATTATAAGTATAACATCAAGGACGACGACGAGAACGTTAAAGAAGTATCAGACGTCAGCATTGGGTTGGAATTACGAAAAAAATGGTATACAACGGCAAATGAAGTTTCGTCGACTAATAAATACGAACGGAATCCAAGTAGAAATAGAGAATATACCGAAGTAAAGAGACCCGCACATGGGCATTCATTTAATTAGATATCTCATTAGCAGATTATAAGAATATCGAGTAACTTATATAGTAATGACGACCAAATGTTTGATTTTCAAATTTTTAAAATAAATTTTCGAAAAAGATTTTCTTAATAAACTTTTAGAAGATCATTGCATAAAATGAGTTTTATAATTTGGTTGTCGAATTACTACTTAAGTTCTTGTTATTATAAGTGGAGAATGACCTAAAAGAATAATGAATCTAGATTCAGTGTTGTTAGTTCGGAGGACCAAGTAGACCCACAAGCAGGAAGAAAGTTTAAAGTTTTTCCGTGAAAGATGAAAGTAAACTTTGTTTAATAACATTAATAATTGAATCAACATGTTAAAACATTATTTACCCAATTCATGAAATTACTAAAATTTAACAAGATTCGTGATTCAAAGAAAGAGGATAATTGAAGGAAATGGAAGACTCTTCCAAATGATTGGCGAAGAATAATATTCCTATCGACGAAGTTGGGAGGTTGCGTGATCGATGGTTATTATATGCAGTATAGATGAAAACGGAAGCGGTGATTATAAATTTCGTAAGGACGCGCTTATGATCGAATCATGAAAGTATTTAATGTGAAGACATTTCCAGACGATAGTCTGAAGTTATGATGTGACCGAAATTGTGAATCTGTTATTCTAATGATCCTTGAAGGTATATTTTAGTGAAGCGTGGACGGAGACCAACAGTGTCATTCTTTTCCTTAATACGCTAGCATATATTCTTCTTGATTCTTGAATATGTATGAGCTTCTTTTATCGATAAATTATATGAGGTGAAAATGAAAGAAAATTTATTGTACTCCTTCCAAATTATTCCTCTTCTCAAAATATTGCTTCATGGTTGAGACAAACAGTGTTGTGATGTGACGCTTTGTCGGAATGACGAAGAGTCTGGTGGGACGCCACCTAGTCATGTGCTGTATGCCATATAGTATGAAAGACTGGCCATCTTGAGTACGAATATGGTTGTCTTACTCATATTTAAATCTTCACTCATTCTTCTTCCTTCAATTTATTGACTTAACAGATTATCCTAATTGTTTTGTTGCATTATTATTCCTTATCCAGTTTTTCAATCAGAATCATATACACGAACTCTCCTCTTTCGTAAAGTCTATTCTTTGAAGATTTTAAAAAAATGGAATAGTCTCGTGTAGCAGGTAGAATTACATGTCAAATATAGATATAATTGCAAGCCGATAAATGGTGGACATCTACGAGCAAGGAAGAATGGATAAACCAACAACGTGGTCGTGGCAAAGACATCAAGTTAGACAGTTGTTCTTGTTACGAGAATCTCATAAGTACGGTAGATTACCTTAATGCGATGCACTTCAAATCAGAAGATTTTCGCGTAGAATGAATAGTTAGTGAAACGTAATAAATAAATTAATTATAAAATAAGGAAATAAGCTGTGTACATCAGACAAAGCGAACGAGTGTCGGGAGGACAACCGAAGATCAAGGAATTCTGAACAATTAAAAACAGACAAGCAATTAATACGAGAAGCATCCCTTCGTCGCGGGAAGATATTTGTCGTGAAGATTCAAGATCGAAGAAATCCTAATTGCAAATAAATTTTGAACGTGTTCTTCAAGTAATTATGAGGTTCTCTAAATTGAGTAAATAAGTTATGGTAAATTTAATACCCATAACCGGGCCAGTGACGAAAGTTCGATACGGGAACATAAGTGACGATGAAGGGATGGTGATTCGATTGTGAAATTTTTTAAGAAATAATGATCTAACGATTAAGTTTTCACCAGATTGTGACGATGATAATGGAGACCATGCGTGGTTATTAAAAGATAAACAGATTAATTAATGAAATAGAGTGTGTATCGTCAAAGATAGAGGATTGGTGTGATTAGATGAAGGATGCAGTATAATTCTTAAAAGTAACTATACACAATTAGTAATGGCAAGAAATAAGTTAAAATAATCGCGAAATAAAGTTTTTGAGAAACAACAAGATAATTTTAAGTTCATCAGTGACATTTAGTAATATTCTGAAAGAACTGAGAAAAGGGTATGGTTATATTAATCATTGTTGGTTTAAGACCTTAGCCCAATTTAAAAGATATATGCTATGCCCGTTAATAGTACATATGGTGATCAATATGATATATTTTGAATTATAGTGAATTGATGAGTTTGGTGGATGAAAGTGGATTGATATGCTTGTGGATGGTTTGGTTGGTTGATGATGTCGGTTTGAGTCCGACTGGTAGTCGATAATATAGGGGAGGTGCTGCCCAAATTTTCAGAAATCACCCTACTTTTAAGGATAAAATGTAAAATTTCATATGTTATTGAGCTTCCCATTGGTACTCCAAATGATTGCGATCTCGGTTCTTAAGAAAGATTGTTATGACCAAACCGACTTTATATAATTGGTCTTTGATTCTAGTTAGCTAGTCAGCACTTGGTTTAATTGATCAGTTAAAAGAGTTAATTGATTAACTTTACCAACTAATGGTCAGTTAAATAGAAATTGGTTCCAATTAGATTAAGTCAAATTCTGATAAGATTTTCAGATCCGAAATCAAAGCAATTAGGAATTTGGAGGAAGTAAAGACATTAGCAGAAATCGGAAGTTCAGTAGAATTAGCGTGGTGTTACTGCAAGTTTATGCGATATTTTATCTAGATGAATATGCCCTTTTGCAATTAACAAGAAGAACAGAAGTTATTGACACATGCTACTGAAAAGAACATTTTCCAGAACTGAAGGTTTAAGACAGTGTAAAGAGATTTTATCATCTGTAATAGCATTCCAGGAAGGACTTGGATGTATACCCATATCGAATGACGATTTAATAGAAGTTACTGTAAAATAGTGGAAAACCCGCAAATATAAGTATCTGATGTAAGACAGAGACTGACGAAGTTCGCATGTGAACTCAGGAAAAAAAATGTTGATTAATTGGGGAAATCCAAATATGCGATTAGTGATGATTTAAGCGAGGCTAAGAAAATAGCTACCGATGAATTTTGATAATTCTGTTAGTAAGAATTTAAATTTTATAAATAAAAGCCTTCATTTCAGTGTTAACTCCAGAATTGGCTTATATAATAATGAACAGTTTAGTATTATCAAGAAAAAAAAGAAATTCCTTATGTTTAAAAGAGATAATGAATGATGAGAATGGAGAACTAATTAAGAAAAGAAGTGGAATCAAAAGGATGATAAAGAAATTTTATAAAATAATCCAGGCCAGAACTGATATGAGAATGAAGTGAAACGCCGATGATTGGAGATAGGAATTTCATTCAAAGAATGTGTGTCATTTATACATATAATATCTTAATAATTTGATTATAATGGCGTTCCTACCTGATAACTTCGAGATTCCTCTTTTAATTTAGAATAACCACATACCATTCGACATAACAATCCTTTTGTTAATAATATTTTGCTTTTAGAGAGGTCTGGAAATCTTTCCAATCTTCTTTGATCACGCTCCGGCTTCTGTTAAATCAACGAATTCTTCGAACTCTGATAATCCTAGTAATTGAATGTATAGTTACTCCGTATGCTGATTAGGTTGTAAATTTTATCAAACAATACTTACACTTACTGTTAGGAATAATCAACTTCTTCATAATCTTAGGTTACTTCGTTCTCGAAATTAGCAATACTAAGTCTGAAACAACATCCTTCTAAATAATCCGGGTTTTCCAGCAAACAAGAAACTCAAGTAGTAACTTGACAACCAATGTTTAAAAATCATTTTATTCGAAAAGGCTTTTAGAAATTCGTAAAGGAAAATCTTTTTCGAAAACTTGTTTAAAAAGTTTGGAAAATCACAAACCTGGTTGTTCTTACTATATGAGTTGGTTGTTGTCCTTCCGATCTATAACAAAATACCATATTAAAGAAATAGTTACATAAAAATTCATTCACTCCAATCTACCTTTTCTCCTTTATCGGGTCCATTTGCCTTCCTTAATCGACAAAAACTTCAGTTATCGTTGCATAATATCTTATTCGTAGCTTCACGTCAAAACTTCCATACTGGTTATACTCCCGACATTTTCATTGTAGCAGTTAAGTAAAACAGGCTATCCAATAGTCAATAAGTCTATTTCATAGAACAAAGTTAGCTCGTATCACATCATAACAATACTTTATATATCGCATTTATCATAGCACCATCATTTAATTCTACCAAAATTCCAGATTTATACCTTTCTCTCTAACTCTTTCAAGATTCACCTAATTCATCCCTTAATTATTCACGGGTGGTTTAGTCACTAATGGCTTCTTTTAACCCGATAACAGCTATCCTCTGAAACACTTAAATCTCCTTTCTAAACTTCTTCTCACCTTTACTTATATCTCAAATGCTCACCATTTACTGTAGCTCTCAAATCCATCCTCGTAGGTACAATCGCTTCATAGGACAGGTTCTAAACTGGGGGTATAGAACATGATGTAGGGTAAACTAAAGAGATACGCTCACAGTCGAATGTCCAGTGAAAGAAGAATACTCAGATGGAGGTTCCTGAATAGGTAATCTCATATCAAAAGGTGGAAAAGTAATATAGAGTAGCTTGAAGAAATACAATCGTCATAACAGAAGGTAGTGCCATTAATACTGGTGGAGGAACAAGGGGCAAATCCAATCTGAAAGAAGATGACGATCCCTCGAACGGAAAGCTCCAAACGATCAAACGACATCGGGAAATCAGGATCTCCCATTGCCGTTGTCTGGAAATCACGTCGCAAGCTGAGAATCCCGAATCGCAATAAGAATTGTGCTGGGGACCTACTATACCATCGCACTCAACCTCACAACGTCTTATCTTTCTATTTCCTATTCCTAATCCTAAACCTCTACCCAATCCTGACAATCTAGGCTTGTTTCAGTGACTTATAACATGTAGCTCTGATACCAACCTGTGGCACCCTCCAAACCCGGGTCAGAAATTTGGGGTCCATAACACATATACAATATATAAACCTGAATAAGAAATATTATTTGCAATGACCCTGCTTTACATAACCACGGATCGCAACAGGTTAAAGTATAAAAATAAGCCACAACCTTAACTTTATTACAACGTATCAAATCCCAACTAATTTAACTTACAATTGATAATAAAATCATTCTTACAATCTGACTATCTCTATACCGCATGAAGCTTCTACTAGCTTGATTCAACGCACTGGAACCTTAGCCTGCACTTTGGACTGAGGAACTTCACTATCATCCACATTCTTTTCAACTGTAAAATATATAAAAGAATCGCAAGGGTGAGCTAACTAGATCAGTAAATCATAATAGTGATAACCGAGGTTAAACAATGATCAAGTGAAATGATTCAGATGAGTCAAGTTTCTTTTTAACTAATCATTAGAATTGGATATTCATTTTAAGTTTTAAAAACCAAGGTTAGGCTGCTGATCAGTCACGCATTAACCCCGAGCAAGCACACAACACTGCTCTAATTACTGGATCGAAGGCACACATTGGCCTAACTTGACCATTGGTATGGTCTGACCACGAATCTGGTCCACACATATATAAAAACTATCCAATTCTAAAGCAGTTCAATACGATAAACAATATAATTCGATAACACAAGATCATACTCAATGAAGATTAAATATTTGAATAAAAAGGAAACTCATGGATATCACAAGGGTATATCAGGGTATGTAAAAGAAACGGCTTTTAGTTTGTATAAGGGTCAGGTATCAGACCAGTAATGATGTTTCAGGGTATGGTTCTTTGATGTTATTAAAAATGTTTGGAGTATAAAAATTCATGTGTTTTCGAACAAATTTTCTTCCAGTGTTTGGTGTTTGGTAGTTATACATTTGGGAAGTAGTATCGTATTTGTGTGATTTGGTGTTTGGTGTTTTAGGGTATGGTTCTTTGATGTTATTAAAAATGTTTGGAGTATAAAAATTCATGTGTTTTCAAACAAATTTTCTTCCAGTGTTTGGTGTTTGGTAGTGTTTGGTATCTTGAGGATCAACAAAGGATGGTTTACAAGGAATAAGGCTTATGGCTCAAGATCAAGAAAATCAGGGTTCAAGGTTTAATAGTTTAAAGCACTTGCAATATAAAACATGAGTTATTTTGAATAATAGCGATATGTTATGAAACAGTTCGAAAACATTGGTAATATATATCTTGAAGCAAAGTTCAGAAATACTTGCCTTACAAGGCTTTATAACCATTACTGATCAATTCTGGGTCAACTCTGCCGCTTAGACTTTTACGTCCAACCACTATATCATTCTGGATTCGACCTCGACACTCAGGTCTTCCTGTTGAAACTCTACTGAGCTCGTCGACTGATCACTAGGTTATCTTTAGTCCATCGTCCACTTTCAGGTTCCCGACTATAACCTACAGGGTCGAAATACCCTATGTTAGACGTCTAGGTATGCTTGACATATCCTTGATACTAATTCTTACCCAGCGATATTCAAACCCGACTCGTAATTATTCATATTAGAATAACACAGGAAATAATTAGGGTTCACATTCTCGAAATTGATCTAGTGTTTATTTTCAGAAAATACGTACACTTATCATTTTACAAAATTAGGGTTAATGTGTTTTGGTTAAAACATACAACACGACATACAATCAGGTTATGTATAAGACATGCGTATATGTATTTACATATATTCGCTCGACGTCCCGATAATCCTCGAATACGCTCCCGTATGTCCGTAATTTGATTTTCCCGGAAATCGGGAAGCGTCCCCTTTGTTTATCGGACTACCCGTCGAAACATCAATCGACGTCAAACCAACAATAATCAAATTCACAACTACAATTCCAGCCATCAGTTCAATTTAACAATCAATCTAATCACAATTCGTCAACTACTTTACATACTAGACTTTAATGTAAAACCAAATTCTCGTTTCAACGATAATTTCACAAACTAATTTATTTATTTTAAAATATTAGGACTCAGAATAACCATCACAGTCCACCGTCGGCTCGCCGAGGCTCATCGCCGACGGCGGTAAGTTTCGCGGGTTTTCGTTTATAACGAACATCCTACACGAATCCCACCGATTATATTCATACTTTCTCGCACAAAAATATATGTTATTATCACGAAACCAGTCAATTAATCACCTGCAGAAATTAAATAAAATAATTAAAAAAAACACTCAAGGCACACGCGTGCCATCACGCGCACCACAAATACAAACGAGCACACAGTCGGAAAAAGCAACCGGCGACACAGGTTGTAATTCAGGCAACAAAGCACACACAGTAGTCCTACACACACAGAGGCACACACATGCACCTCACGCACATATACACACAAACAGGAACATATATATACATATATGCTGGACAAAATCGAACAGGGAAACCATGGTACTGGAAAGTCACCGGAAAAAGAACAAGGGCGGGCAAAATCGCTGAGAGCCGACAGGAAATGGAAGAAAAGAGGGGGAGGAAGAAGTAAACAAAGAAAAAGGAAGAGATTAATACTGATATGCAGAGAGACGAATAGAAAATCGAGAGGGGAGACTGAGATAGAGAAAAAGAGAGTGGTGAAGGCGGTGGTGACACACAGCCGTGTGTGTTGAGTTGTTTTTATTTTTATTATTATTATTTTTTTAATTGCAACAACCCAGCCAATCTGTGTGCAGCAAATGTATAGTAATGTTATAATAATTTGACACGTGTCCAGTTTCCTACTTGCAAGCCCGGTTTTGACTCACAATTTACCATTTATCGAGCCAAGCCGCTCATAAAATAAATTCAGAAAATTATTAAAATAGTCTTAAAATTTTCTAAAAATCCCGAAGTTTATAAAAACATGAATTTTGGAATTTTAAAACGATTTTTAAAATGCACTTTATATCCGCTTTTATCAATGAAGCGAAACAACAAGCGCGTGAAATTAATCCCGAAAATTTCCGAAATAATTTTAAAATTCTCGAAATATTTCAAACTTAAATAAATATGAGTTTCAAAGTTTTTGAAGAATTCTAGAATTAAATATGGATTTTACAAATAGAAGCATTCAGAAAATCATTTAAAGAAAAATAATTAATAAAATATTGATTTCTCAATTTTATAAAATCCTAAAAATAATTATTGTAATTATAAAATCATAAAAATAATTTTTGAAACATTCCTAATATTTTTGCAAATAAATTTGCACCAAATCCACTTTTGAAAATGAAAACAATCCAATACGACTCCATAATTAATCACACGAACAACCCGGTATATTATAAATTACACCTATATAATAATCAACCAACACATAGCGATCAAAACTAATACACATATTTTATTTAATAATTTCCGTAATAATCACATATTTAAATAATTCAAAAACACACGAATCGTTATAGTATATTAGTACAAATAGCCACATATGCTCACATACCACATTTTAGTTCAAAATAATAATATAACACCCACTATATTGCATCACTAGGCTTGGATGATCTCACTCCACTTACTTAAGTCACTTAGTCGCTATACTAGACAAATCATGTTACAACCGGCATTTTCGTGTAATACTATCTGTAAATTTGGTGCAATTTTAAAACCGAATACCAATATATTCAACTATTGTATGCTCATGTGAATAAGAATTTCTGCGTCTTAAATTTGCGTTATGTGGTATATGATTTTTCAAAGCAAAAGTTTATTTATTTCTTCTATTTTTGATTTATAAGGAATATTTTAAACCTTGAATAAATTTCTTTTTAAAAAAGTTATTTTGTTCACAAATTTCAAAAGTGGTTTTATAAAATTTCTAAAAATCCAAGTTATTTTATGGTATAAATTTTATAATTTTTGAACTTATATTTTATTTTATAAAAATAAATCTTTATAAATTTTAGTTGTCATAATTAGCAAATTACATGGTTGCATTTGCATGCAAATCCTTTTCTATTCAATTTAAAGGGCTAAAGAGACAATTCCAACCCCACTAACTCTTATTTTACTAGCCAAATTCCTTCTTTGCCCCTGCATGCAAAATGATCCAAGTATAATTGGAAGGTTAGTCTTGTCAATTCTCATTCCCACTCACATTTTGTCAAATCAAAAACCATAAAACAAGTAAATGGCATGATCATTCACTCCACTCACACCACACTTTCTCCTCCCTCCCTCCTCCCTCTCTCACTCTCGGCCCTCCTCCCCCTCACTCTCGGGTTTTTAGCCGAGACCAACCCCTCCCCATTTTCTTCATTCCTCAACCAAGCTCCCACCTTCTATAAAAGTAAATACTACTTCCCATATCATGATCACATATATTTCAAGGAGTTTTGAGTAAAAAGTTTAAGTTTTAAGGTTGCATGTCAAGGTTTTAGTTGAAACTCAAAGTACAACCTTGATTCTTATGGATTTAAGGTTGTTTTTGAGAGGAATACAAGGAATGGTGAAGTGCCAAGTCTTGAGAAGGAAACTCTTGATGTTGAATGGCCATTTCCCTTCCACTTCATTCGGCCATGACCTTAACGGAGCCGAATGAATGGTCCTTGAGATCATTCTTGTTGCTTTGTTCAATCTTTGTATGTTTATGTGATAATGGCATAAATCTTGTAGTGAAAATTTGATGAAACTCTTTGCATGCTAGTGATCATATAGATATAGCTTATGCTAGGCTTACATGTCAATTTCATGGTGAAATATATTTAGAAAACATGTTGCTTAGGTTGGTAAAACTCGAAGACATGCATGCATGTGGATTTCTCTTAGAATGTTATAAGATTTTGATCATTTGGAAAGATTGTGTTAGTAAACTTTAATTTAAGTAGGAATAAGGTGTTAATATTGATTAGTGTTCCTTGATGCATGGTAATAATTCGGGTATATTTTATAAAAAAAACATAACTTGTTATTTTCAAAAACTTGATGATTTGTGAGTTGTGAAATGTGGTTTCTTTTGTTTTGCCATGATTGCACCATAGGTAAGGATAATCTCCACCAAGATTATTTTGAGTATAAGGGAGTTAGTTCATTAAATCACCATGTTTAAGTCTTGGTTTGGGTATTGGGTTGTTGGTGGCTGAGTTTGTCAAGTCAAAACCCTTGGAGAAAGGAAAGTTATAGTTCTGCAGAAAATCAGTTTAGTATCCTGAGGTTTAGAGTGAGTTTTGACCATGTCATTGATGTTCACTTTGAGGCCCAAGCCACCATAAGTTAGTATTGGGAGTATATAAAAGGTTTTAGGTGTTGGTTGGAGGTTTGCATGTCATTTGGTTAGGTGCACAAGTAGAATAACAAAATCTGTCCAACAGGGGACAGTTTTGTTGCAACTTAGAAATAGGGAGATTTGACCATGTCATGGGTAGGCCCTCATTAGATCCTGTTGGGCCTTAGTTAGAGGGACTGTCAGAGAAGTTTTTCCAACCGTATTTGATAGGATATGAGTTAGAACCATGTGTCACAAGTTGATTCAAGTCAGGGCGTTTTCTGCCCAGAAAAACAGGGGAACCATGGACTTTAAGCTTAGGCCCAAGAAGGCCCAAGCCAGGCCTTTGAGCCACATCAAGTTTGGGAGATGCCCTAAGGTCAGGAGAGTCTTGTGTAAAAGTTTTGAAGGAAAACCTATAGTTTAAGGGTGTCTAATGCACTCAAGAAACCATAGATGTCATTCTGAAATTTGCACCAGTAAGCACTTTCACTTATCACATAGTTTTAGAACACTTAGGAGTGAGATTTAGGTTGACCACCATAGTTGCAAGATAGTATAAGGTCAGTAGAGCAAAAGGCCCAAGTGAGGGTCAATAGGTCTAGGATAGTTTAGTAAAGGCACACCGAGTTAGAAAGCCAAAATTTGAAGACTTTGTCTAGTTTAGCGACCAAGTGACTTAAGTTGTGAGTCGAGATCATCCAAGCCTAGTATTGCATTATGGTGTATATGGTAATATTTGGTATTAAAATATGATATGTGAGTATATGTGGCTTTGTGTGCAATATATTTTGAAGGTGAATACAAATTAAGTGCATATAGGCCTAAGTGCCATTTGTGTTTAATTACGGGATGTGAATAGGTTAAGTTGGTGAGAATATATTATAACGAGGATTATTATTATTTATGCAGGATCTCGAGTCAAGGGAAAACTTGCCATAAAGGTCGAGTGAAGCTTTCAGTTGCTCCTACCAGTCAGACCAGACCAGCCTTTCTCAAGGCAAGTGATTCAACTTGTCTTTCGTATTCACTGTAAATAGTTCATATATATCGATGCAACTATCCTGAGTCATTTTGATATATTTAAATCAAGCGTATCTTATGTTTATCTTTGAATCATATAACAATGCCATGAACCCTCGAGTACATTTTGAAAGTAGTTCAAAAGTCTTATCATGATAGTATATTAAAGTAATTTTGAATGCCATGATAAAAGAAAGGGTAGTTATAACTCTTGGTTGATTCTCTTGATTAACATGCTGATGATTCCTAAGTATTGATATCTCATCCTGATACTTGAACCCCTATAGAACCTTACCTTGAACCCTGAAAGCCAGATATTTATCAAAGTAATTCCTCATTGATTGATACCCCTCTTTCTTATCTTAAAGCTTGACAATTCTGATATAACCCGAGATAAAGATCATTTCTTCATACCTTAACACCCTTAGTATTCATGAATCTTATCTTCTTGGTGATCCAGCACTTGTGCCTTGACAAGAAACCATTGCTTTAAGCCCAGTTTGGCATTACCCCTACATAATATCCAATAGCCTCACTAAATTTTCTTGTCCAAGTTTTATATATGAAAACCTTTCCGTTACCCTAATGGAGTAAAGTTTAGTGGATCATGGCCCTGAGATTTAGTACCATAATTCCCGTGTTTCGAGTTGGTTTATAATCCCTTGATAAAATGCTTACTGTTAAAAGAGATTTTGTTATAATTCGGCATCAGTTTTTGAAATAAATAAAATGTTGGTTTTCAGTCCCAAAGGGGAATAAATGTTTCCTTTGAATAGTGGATCTGGACTGAGATGCGAGTCCTTTCCACACTTATATTAGGCTTAAAAGTTGCCTAGGGATTCCCATTAATGTTCTAGAACCCAACGAGGTTCGGGATTACTTCGCGGCTGATCACCGGCTGTAATCCGTAGAGTCATAAAATGATTTTGATTAAGATATGGTTTTGAAATTGTTTTGATACAAGCAAAATGATGCCATCACCCAAAGTTTTATCTCTCGTTATCATTGGTTATGTCTTTCCATTGTCATTCTTTAATGTATATCTGGATTTATGTTTTGCATCGTACTGTTTTGCACTTGTTGAGCATTTGGCTCACTCCTTACTTTACCCTGATATTACAGCTAGCAGCTATGGTTAGATTCAAGCAGACCTCCCGTAAGACCTGTGATGCTGATACTTATGTTCGAGCTCAGGTAGAATAAGAGATAGTAGTTTTGTGTGAGGACTCGATATTTAAAAATCAGCTGTAATAGAAGGTAGTGTTGGGCTGTTCCAAATCCTAAACTTTAAGATCTTGGATTTGGTTATGTTTATTTATTTTTAAATAATGTAATAGTTATATTTAATTTTGCTGGTTAAGTTGGGGGTGTGACAAATCCCCAAATTTTGACCTCCTAACCCGAAGAGCCTTTACTAAACCATCCAATTCCTATTGACCCTGACTTGGGCCTTTCACTATACTGACTATATGCTATATTTCAGCCATGGTGGTCAACCAATTCTTCACTCATAAGTGCTCTAAAACTATGTGATAAGTGAATGTGCTCATTATAGTAAATTTCAGAATGACATCTATGGTTTCTTGGGTGTATTTGACACTCTTATACTTCAAGTTTACCCCCAAAACTTCTACAATAAACTCTTCGGATCATAAGACAACTCCTAAAATTGATGTGGCTCAAGGGCCTAGCTTGGGCCTCCCTAGGCCTAAGCTCAAAGTCCATGATTCCCCTGTTTTTCTGGGCAGAAAAGGTCCGGACTTGAACTAACTTGTGACACATGATTCTAACCCAAATCCTATGATCTATGGCAGTAAAAACTCCTCTGACACTCCCTATAACTAAGGCCCAACAGGGCCTAATGAGGGCCTACCTATGACATGGTCAAAACTTCCTAATTCTAAGTTGCAACAAAACTGTCCCCTGCTGGACAGATTTTGTGTTTCCACTCGTGCACCTAACCAAACGTCTTATAAATCTCTAACAAACACCTAAAACCTATTTTATACTCGTAGTGTTAGCTTCTGGTGGCTTGGGCCTCAAAGTGCACAACAATGACAAGGTCGAAACTCACTCTAAACCTCATGGTACCAAACTGATTTTCTGCAGAATCTAATACTCTCCTTTTTATCATGATTCTTACTTGACAAACCAAACTAACAACAACCAAAACCCTAACCAAACTTCAACAAGGGTTATCTACTGAGCTAACTCTCTTAAACTCAATATAGGCTTAGTGGAGATCATCCTTACCTAAGGTCCAGCATAGCAAAATAAAAGTTAACACATTACACAAATTACAAGTCATCAAGTTTTCAAAAACAACAATTTATATCTTCTTCATATATATTCGAATTAACATCACATACCAAGGAGCACAAATCAAGATCAATATCTTAACCCTACTGAAATTAAAGCTTACTAACAAAATCAATCCAAATGATCAAGAACTTTCGAAAATCAAGAGTTGATTTCTATGCATGCATGCCTTCGAATATTCAAGCCAAAACAACATGATTTCCAAAATATTTTTTTATCATAAAATCAACATTCAAGCTTAGCATAAACTATAACTAAATGATCACTTAGCATGCAAAGGGTTTTATCAAGTTTTTTCTAAAAAATTCATGTTATCATCACAAAAACACACAAAAATGAAACAAGGCAACAAAACACCACTAAGAACCATTCATTCGGCTCCCTCAAGGTCATGGTCGCATGAAATGGAAGATTAATGATCATTAAAATCAAGAGCCTCATTCTCATGGCTTGGCATTTCACCATTCCTTGTAGTTCCCTCAATAATACAACCTTAAATCCATGAGAATCAAGATTGTACTTTGAGTTCCAACTAAAACTATGCCATGCAAGATCAAAACTTAAACTTTTTACTCAAAATTCTTTGGATTATATATGATCAAGATATAGGAAGTAACATTTACTTGAATGGAAGTTAGGTGCTTGAATGAAGAATGAAGAAAAGGGAGGGGGTAGGGCTTCGGCCAAAAAGCCGAGAGGAAGGAGCCGAGAGGGAGGGGAGGGAGGTGAGGTGAGGGTGGAGTATGGAGTGAATGAAATGATCCTCTCATTTTGTGCTTGGTTTTATGCTTTTGATTGACTAAAAGAAGTGAGTGGAAATGAGAATTTACAAGAGTAACCTTCCAACATAGTTAGGTCATTTTGCATGCAAGGTGAAGGAGGTAATTTGGCTAACAAAATGTGAGTTAGTGTGGTTGGAAATGTCTTCTTTGCCCTTTAGTTGAATGGAAGAGTATTTGCATGCAAGGATTTCCATGTAATTTTCTAATTACTAAGCAACTAATTTTCAAAGATTTATTTTTATAAAATAAAATAAAAGTTCAAAAATTATAAAAATTGTACCATAAAATAACTTGGATTTTTAGAAATTTTATAAGATCACTTTTGAAATTTGTGAGTGAAATAATTCTAAAAAGATAATTTTCCAAGGTATAGAATATTCTTTATAAATAAAAAATAAGGGCAATTAATAAAACTCTTGCTTTGAAAAATTTATATACTATATAAAGCATTTTATAAGGCAGCAAATTCCATTCACACAAACGTACAATCATTAAGTATATTTATAATTGGCTCTAATATTATACAGAGTTTGCAAATAATATTACAAAAAATGTCTGTCGTAACATATATTACCCTCAAAATTTGAGATCTCTATCTTATTGATTATTGTTATGATTCTATTTCAATAATTTCTTCCTTGGCAGATTAACCATTGATGTTCATCTTTGATGACCCTGCAAGTGAGAAGTTAATTCATTTCTGATAAGAGTTCAATAACTCCAATCCTTGAATGATAATTTAAACTCTATTATTTAAAATCCTTGTTATTTCTCCCTGGCATCAGTTTCATAAAAGATAATTGCTCTTCAAATAAAAGAATGTTTTCTTGAGAATTGGTGGATTGGACTAAGACACAAGTCCCTTTCACACTTATTATATTAGGCTTAAAAGATGCATAGGGATCCCAATCAAATTGTTTAGAACCCAGTGAGGTTTGAGATTACTTCGTGGCTGATCACCGGCTGTAATCCGTAGCGTCATAAAATGATTTGGTTAAAAATGTTTTGATTTGAATAATGATGCCATACACCCCAATTTCAATTTACAAATTTCTATGATGTTAATTTATGTCTTATGATATACCTTGTTGAGCGTTTGGTTCACTTCTTGCTATTTATTCATGTTATTTCAGCTAGCAAGTATGGTTGGATTCAAGCAGACTACTCGTAAGTCTATCGGTGGAGATACTGAGGCTTATGTGAGAGCTCAGGTAGTATAGTAGGCGTCTGTGTGAGGACCGGTAGTTATATACAATTTGTAATAATTGTAGTGTTGGACTGTTCAAACACTGAACCTTTGCGATCTTGGATTTTGTTGTTAACAGCCGTTTGTAACAACTTTATTGAAAGTGTTTGTCCTAAATCCAATCATGTATGATGAGTTAGGAAGAACTTTCTTGTATTCCTATTTAATTTCATTAAAATTATAAAAGACTTGTTATGTTTTTATTATGGGCTTTATCTATTTAAAGTGTTTTAAATAAGATGCTCCATAGTTTAGAGTAAAGCTTCTAGAATTATAATGAGATTATAATAGCGAGATCTAGAAGATGATGACTCTAGACTTAAACAGTTCCTGATCATAGGATAACTAATCGGATGTTAGTGGATCCGCAAAGATTGGTACATACTATGCTTGCTCCCTTCAGGAGGATGTCTGTTCTCATAGGCATTTATGTGGTGACACTATAGCTAGTATGTAGGTGCTTATTAGGGAATAAGTTCACTGAACATGACTCGATAAGTTGAACAACTAATGGAGATTACTCACGTGTCACTAGTTATTCACTGAGTGATAGTTGTACAAGTGTCCTTAGACTTGAGATCGTTAAAGTTATCTTATATATAATGAACTGTGCTTTGGTTTAGTCCTTAGTCTCAAGGACATCCATTAGGTCTATTCTGGGCATAGGGATTTGTGTATAGAGATAGTTAATGTCAATAGAGGATCTACCCCTTCCAGTATAGGAAGAGAATATCCTATGTTATTCTTAGTATGCGAGTTCTGGAATCTCTGGCCAGAGTGTATGAAATTAGAAAGGAGCTTCTAATTTGTATTAATATGAACTTTGCATTATGAATAAGAAATCATATGATTAAATTTGATAGGCCTGACACGAGATCCATGCCTTGTATTTAATCGGGATATTGTAAGGGTAGAAGGAATTCATTGTACGGTAACTAGTCACTGACAGGTTCTTGGTATTCTAAGCAGTGAATTCATATTATCCGGATAGTCGCGATATGTTGAGAAGCATCACTCACGATGTAGATTAAATATAATTAATCAGTTAATTATATTTAGTGAATTTTAGTATTCATGTAAATAATTAATAAAAGTTTATTATTATTTATTTCTACTACCGGCATAATATTGAACCTGTAGGGTCACACCGTAAAAGAATTTTTTCTAGGTTGTAGATCATCTAGGTATTTTTTTTCATAATTTTGTGATATGTAGATTATTTGTTATGAATTTTTTAAAATTGTTTTAATTAAAATTCATGAAATAATTATGCATGTGAATAATTATGATTAAAATTTGCACAAGGACCCCTGGCTGATCTGTTAATTTTCTGCTACTGCCTGATTTAAGAAATTATATTCTTTTGATTTTTATTAATTTATTAATTAATTATTAATTAATTTATTAATAATAGCTTACTCCTCTTTTTTGTAACAGCAGGAAAGCAAACGGCAAGAAGAAACAATTTTTTTTTTGCAACGGTCAGGTGCCAGGCACGTGTAGCGCACACGGGGGGGGGGGGGGGTATTGCGCATTCCGTGAATGCGTTACACACTATTGCGCATTTACGGAATGCATTACACATGTAAATGGCTCAACATTGTTGTAACGCATTACGGGAATGCGTTACAGACCTTGTAACGCGTTCCTGCAATGCGTTACAGCCCGTGTGTCCACATTAAATTTGATTTTTTGGGAGTTTCGTAACTCCGTTTTGGGCGTGCAATATATCGTTGGATTCGTTTTTCCGAGACGGATCTAATGGAGTGGTCAAATATTTTAATATATAAAAGTTTTGATCTGTTTATATTCCCTAAAGTGTTTTAAAGCATGTTTTAATTGTTTTAATTGCTTTTAAATGCTATAATAAATCCATACATCATTATATCAATGTGTGACATGATATTACTTGCATGCTTGTTTATTTATTTTTATATATGCGATATATGCCTATGTTTACCATGCGATGATAGATTTAGGTGAACTTAAATCAAAATAAGGCGTGCTCTAGAAAATCTAGAATATGAATCGTTTCTTGCCTTAACAATAATATTATGAATACAATCATGAGATTCTTGTGTTTATGAAACACGTAATTAAATATAAATTTTCAATTTTGAGAGAAAGGATGAGTCTGTCAAAAGCAGATTTTGATTTGTAAGAAAGGGGTATTAAGTGATGCCTCTTGACAATGCTCCCCCCGATCTGGGAATCATCTGATTATCGATTATTGATTTGAAATATTTAATTTAAAAGGAAGAATCTCTTTATAATATGATTATGATTGTAACATAATATAATCCCTCTAAAATTAAATAATATCAAGTAGTAATTGGCCAATGACACAACGAGCTTGTGTCGGTCAAAGCCTTCCAACATGGTAGAAAGAAGTTCTTATTTTTCAATCATTATCGATTCGTGCTACAGCCGAGGGATTTGATTTCGAAATAAGAAATAACATAAGATGTAATTGACAAGAGTTGTCTGCCTATTGAGCATCACATGACGTTTCGTGCTACAGCCGAGGTTGTGTGATGGAATGTAGGATCCCTATTCCCACTAGCATTATGAATGCTTAATTTTTCACTTATGGGGGTTGTATAAATTAGATAAACTAGTGGGAACCACTTATGAATAAAGAACCGATTCATATAGTGTTTTGAAATGAAATTGAATATTTTCTAAGTGTTATTATGTGTTCATCATTTACAGATTTACTATATACGTTATGTCTTCTGCACTATCACTCCGGAGTATACTAGATGCTCACAAGTTGACTAGTCCTAATTTTGCTGACCGGCTTCGAAACTTGAGAATGGTTCTCAGGGTTGAGAAGCTGGAATATGTGCTTGACTCACCTAAGGCTACTGAACATTCTAACGATGCACATAATGATGAACATGTTGTGTATCATAAGTGGATAGATGATGCAAATGTTGCTCAATACATCATGCTAGCTTCCATGAACATTGAGCTACAGAAGAAGCATGAGCATATGGATGCTCACACTATCCTTATGCATCTACAAGAGTTTTATGATGTGGTAGGGAAGACAGCTCGATATGAGATATCGAAGGAGCTGTTCAGTTGTAGGATGTCTGAGGGATCATCTGTTAATGACCATGTACTTAAGATGATCAATTTGATTGAACGTCTTGGACAACTTGGTTTTGCCATGGATGGGGAGCTGAGACAAGACTGTTTGCTTCCACTGTAATAAGATGGGGGCACTGGAAGAGGAACTGCAAGGTTTACTTTGCAGAATTGAAGAGGAAGAAGAAGGGTAGTGAGACTACCGCTTCTGTTTCAGGTATGTTCATGATTGAAGTGAATATGTCATTAAATCAAATTTCTACTTGGGTATTAGATACCGCCTGTGGTTCTCATATTTGCAATTTGTTGCAGGGACTAAGGAGAAGTAGGACTCATGAGGAAGAGGATATGATTCTACGGATGGGAAATGGAGCAAGAGTTGCTGCTGAAGCTGTAGGATCATTTCATTTACATATGCCTACGGGCAAGACTGTTGTTTTTAATAATTGTTATTTTGTTCCCTCAATTGTGAGGAATATTATTTCTATTCCCATGTTAGTCCTGGCTGGATTTTCATTTGTTATTCAGAATAATAAATGTTCAATTTTTAGAGATAACGTTCTTTATGGAAGTGGTATTTTAAATAATGGTCTATATGTATGTGACGTAGAGCATAATTTACTACAAATTAAACATATTAATAAAAGGAAAAGGGATGATGAAAATCTCACCTTTTCGTGGCACTGCAGACTTGGTCATATTAGTAAAAATAGACTGCAGACATTACATAAGGAAAGGTTACTTGACCCCTTTGATTTTGAATCATATCCTACATGCGACTCTTGTCTATTGGGTAAAATGACCAAATCTCCATTTAATGGACATGGAGAGAGGGCTACAGATTTGCTAGCATTGGTACACACAGATGTATGTGGACCAATGTCTACGCAAGCCATGGGTGGATTTTCATACTTCATTACTTTCATAGATGATCGATCTAGATTTGGATATGTGTATTTAATGAAACACAAGTCTGAAGCCTTTAAAAAGTTCAAAGAATATAAGCATGAAGTGGAGAAACAAACCAAACATAGTATTATAACTCTTCGATCAGATCGAGGTGATGAATACTTGAATGGAGAGTTTCTAGATTATCTCAAAGAAAATGGTATAGTCTCCTAATGGATTCCTCCATATACTCCACAGTTGAAGGGGGTATCTGAAAGGAGAAATCGAACTTTGTTAGACATGGTTCGGTCCATGATGTGTGATAAGTAGCATTTTATACCACTTAGAACGTCTTAAAATGGCTTAAATTGGTGTCTTGAAATCAAGTATTTTGTGTATTTGATGCGTTTTTCTAGTGTTTATGCATTTCAGGGTATTAGTTGCATTTCGGGGGAGGAATCATCAAGAATAAGCCTTGGCATGTGTTCACCATTGCGGGAGGAAAGGAATGGGCAGATTACGGCAAAGAAACGGAGCAAGCCTGGATTTTTTCCAGTAGAGGCCTGCGCGCCCGCGCAGCAATGCTGAGCGGCCGCGCAGCAATGCTGAGCGGCCGCGCAGCAACCTGCAGGGTCGGGGAAAAAGATAAATTATTTTAGACTTCTACTTCTGTTTGGCTTCCAACTTCTATGTAATCTGAGTTTTATGGGACTATTATATAGGTAGATTTGAGACGTTTTCACAGAGAGTATTAAGGGGATTATGTTTTAGATTGTGTTTTACGCAAGAAGCGAAGGAGATAAGGAAGAAGACCGATTTAGCACACTGCAACGAAGAGAAAGCATATTTTCTTGTGATTCTTGTTTCGTTGTAACGTTGGATGCTAGTTTTCTTGCTTTGACTTATTTACTCTTGTGACGTACTCTGTTTTAATATAATTAGTTTAGTTATTATTTTCTTGTGTTTGTTTATCATGATTTCATATGAACCCATGATGGCTATAAGTTCTATTATGGGCTAATCGTGATCATGGGGTTGCAACGGATTTATTATGGAATTCTTTAGTTAATTGTTTAATAGTTTAGTGTGTGATGATTGCATGATATCTAGTATTGGTTGTGCGTATTCGTCTTATGTGCGTCGCGAACTATAAGATAGGGTGTTAATCTCTTGTGAAGCGACGGTGGATCTTGAGATTTAGAACTTGCCATGCTAGCATAGGTTCATGTACGTTGTGCATGATTAGTGGGTAACTCTAACAGTTTTATTTGCCCTATATAATCAAAAGGAATAACTTGAGCTTAAATCGTTGTGTTGTCAATTTCTGTAGACATATAGGAACTCAACATAATTGATGACTATTCAACTTCTATCTTAATTGTGGATGCTTGGTAGAATGGTATTAGTACAATGAAAGTTGGCTTTTATCAGTTTCGTGTTATTCGATTAATATCATCACTGTCACATGCTAAAGGTAATAACAATGGCTATAGAAGGAAGTAATAATGAAGTTGTGATCTCATGAGTGTTTTATTATTGATAAATTGAAGTGTTAGTTAAGTGGTTAATTAAGTAGTTAATTATAGTTAATATTTAATCAACAATTTTAAGTGTTATTATCTTAACATTGAGAAGTAATCATACATTGGTGAGTGAGTTTAATTAGACCATAATTTAGTCTGAGTCTCTGAGGGAACGAACTAGAAAGTATTCTATATTACTTGCGAACGCGTATACTTGCGTGAATATTAGTGCGTGTTTTCGCCCTAACAAGTTTTTGGCGCCGCTGCCGGGGACTCGGCGTATTTGTTTAGTTTATGTACTTACCATCATTGGTCATTAGGACTCAGTGATTAGGACGTAGTAGTTACTTACTCTTTTCGGTTGTGTTTCAGGTACTTTAGCAAGCGTTTATGCAAACTCGTTCTCGTGCTCGCAAGAGGACTTTAGATACAGCTGAGGAGACAGACGAAGTTCTTGATATTCCGGAGAAGTTAGATTTTGAGGATTCGGATTCAGGAACTGAGCAGAAAGAACCAGTAAACATGGGAGATCGTATTGTTCAAGCTGATCCAGCTCTTATGGATTTTTCTCGGCCTAAAATTGATGACATTCAGTCAAGCATCCTTCATCCGGCTATTCAAGCTAACACCTTTGAAATCAAGCCGGGCACTATTCAGATGGTGCAGAATTATGTTTCTTTTGGAGGAGCGGCAACTGAAGACCCCAACATGCACATAAGGAATTTTGTCGAGATCTGCAGCACTTTTAAGTATAATGGCATGACTGATGAGGCTATCAAGTTGAGGCTTTTCCCATTCTCACTGAGGGATAAGGCTAAAGACTGGTTACATTCTGAACCAGCTGGGTCCATCACTACGTGGCAAGATCTTGCGCAAAAGTTTCTGGTGAAGTTTTATCCAATGGCAAAGACTGCTGCTATGAGGAGTGCTCTTACTCAGTTTGCGCAGCAACCTACAGAATCTATGTGCGAGGCTTGGGAACGCTACAAGGAAATGTTGAGAAAATGTCCACATCATGGAATGCCGGATTGGATGGTAATCACAGGTTTCAATAATGGTTTGGGGGCCCAATCTCGGCCCATGCTCGATGCAGCAGCTGGAGGCGCCTTATGGGCTAAAAGCTATACTGAGGCGTATAATCTTATCGAGACGATGGCTGCAAATGAGCATCAAAACCCAACTCAGAGGATGACGACGGGCAAGGTAGCAGGTATTCTGGAAGTTGATGCAGCCACCGCTATTGCAGCCCAACTCCAAGCGCTATCAATGAAGGTTGATTCTCTGGCTACGTATGGAGTTAATCAAATAGCTATGGTTTGTGAGCTTTGTGCAGGTTCTCATGCTACGGATCAGTGTTCTCTTGTCAACGAATCTGTTCAGTATGTGAATAATTATCAGTGACAACAGCAGCCTGTGCCAGCGACCTATCATCCTAACAACAGAAATCATCCAAATTTCAGCTGGGGGAATAATCAGAATGCTATTCAGCCACCATATCAGCAAGGAGTGAGTAAACAGTTTAACCCACCTGGATTCCAGCAACCACAGCAGTATGCTGCAAGGCAATCATATCCTCAACAAGGAAGTGCAGCTGCACCTACTAGTGCTGAGTTTAAGGAACTTAAGCTGTTGTGCAAGAGTCAGGCGGTTTTTATCAAGACCTTGGAAA
Organism: Apium graveolens; assembly: GCF_009905375.1. NCBI lineage: Eukaryota > Viridiplantae > Streptophyta > Magnoliopsida > Apiales > Apiaceae > Apium > Apium graveolens. Next base: position 209,424,038 of record NC_133648.1, read on the forward strand.
ATCAAATTGGTCAATTAGCCAATGCAGTGCTCAATCGTCAACCTGGCACTCTTCCCAGTGACATGGAAGTACCAGGCAGGAAGGAAGCTAAAGAGCAAGTCAAGGCTATTACCTTAAGGTCTGGAAAGGTAGCTGATGCTGAAAAGGCAAAAGAAGTAGAAGCTGAAATTAGAGGTGAAGAATCTAAGCAAAAGGAGAAAGCGGCGGAACCAAGGAAGACTACTGTTGAACACACTCTGCCTGAGGCTAATACAGGGGAGAAACAGCTCTATCCTCCACCACCTTTTCCTAAGAGATTGCAGCAACAAAAGCTGGATAGACAGTTCGGGAAGTTTCTGGAGGTGTTCAAGAAACTTCACATCAATATACCTTTCACTGAGGCTCTGGAACAAATGCCTAGTTATGCGAAGTTTATGAAGACTATTCTTGCAAGGAAGGTGAAACTGGATGACCTTGAAACCGTTGCTCTCACGGAAGAATGCAGCGCTGTTCTGCAGCAAAAGTTACCACCAAAACTGAAAGATCCAGGAAGCTTCACCATTCCTTGCACCATTGGCAATCTAACTTTTGACAAGTGCCTTTGTGATTTGGGAGCAAGCATTAATCTGATGTCGTTGTTGATCTTTAAAAAGCTGGATCTGCCTGATCCAAAACCCACATACATGTCGCTACAATTGGCTGACCGTTCCATTACTTACCCAAGGGGCATAGTTGAGGATGTGCTCGTCAAGGTGGATAAGCTCTTCTTTCCAGCAGATTTTGTTATTCTGGATTTTGAGGAAGATAAGAAGATTCCCATAATCTTGGGAAGGCCTTTCTTGGCTACTGGTCGTACCTTGATAGATGTGCAAAAAGGTGAACTTACTATACGGGTCCAAGATCAGGATGTGACCTTCAATGTATTCAAGGCAATGAAATTCCCTACAGAAGATGAGGAGTGCTTAAAAGTGGATGTGATTGATACTGCGGTTACTTCGGAACTCGATCACATGCTAATGTCTGATGCATTGGAAAAGGCCTTAGTGGGGGATTTTGACAGCGATGATGAAGATAGCAACGAGCAATTACAATATCTGAACGCTTCTCCATGGAAGCGAAAGCTGGACATACCATTTGAATCTCTTGGTACTTCTGACCTTAAGAATGCTGAAGGGAAGCTCAAACCATCAATAGAGGAAGCACCTACCTTGGAGCTCAAACCATTACCTGAACACTTGAGGTATGCTTTTTTAGGTGATTCATCTACGTTACCTGTTATTATTTCATCTGACCTTTCAGGTAGTGAGGAAGACAAGCTCTTAAGGATTTTGAGAGAATTCAAATCGGCTATAGGATGGACCATAGCAGACATCAAGGGGATAAGTCCTTCATATTGTATGCATAAAATTCTGCTAGAGGAAGGTAGTAAGCCAACTGTGGAACAGCAGCGAAGACTGAATCCCATCATGAAGGAGGTGGTGAAGAAAGAAATTCTGAAATGGCTAGATGCAGGCATCATTTATCCTATTTCTGACAGCTCGTGGGTGAGCCCCGTACAATGTGTACCTAAGAAGGGAGGTATCACTGTGGTCGCAAATGAAAAGAATGAGCTCATCCCTACTCGAACAGTTACAGGATGGAGAGTATGCATGGATTATAGAAAATTGAACAAAGCCACAAGGAAGGATCACTTCCCCCTTCCATTTATTGATCAAATGCTTGACAGATTGGCGGGTCATGAGTATTTTTGTCTTTTGGATGGTTATTCCGGGTATAATCAGATTTGTATTGCACCAGAGGATCAGGAAAAGACTACCTTCACTTGTCCATTTGGCACATTTGCTTTTCACAGAGTTTTGTTTGGGTTATGTGGCGCCCCGGCCACCTTTCAGAGATGTATGATGGCTATATTCTCTGACATGATTGGAAATAAC